>NC_082728.1:39181643-39500005 GCF_030144855.1 Hypanus sabinus | reverse complement strand
TTACAGTAAATGTATATTGGAGATTAAAAATCATGCAAAAACAGAAATAACATATATTGAAAAAATGAGGTAGTGTCCACGTGCTCAATGTCCATTTAGGAATTGGATGGCAGAGGGGAAGAAGCTGTTCCTGAATCGCTGAGTGTGTGCCTTCAGGTCTGTACCTCCTACCTGATGGTAACAGTGAGAAAATGGCATGCCCTGGGTGCTGGAGGCTCTTAATAATGGACACTGTCTTTCTGAGACACCACTCCTTGAAGATATCCCAGCTACTTTGTAGGCTCGTACCCAAGATGGGACTAAATTTGACCCTCTGCAGCTTCTTTCGGTCCTGTGCAGTGACACCCCACCCCCATACCAGACAGTGATGCAGCCTGTCAGAATACTCTCCACAGTACATCTATAGGAGTTCTTGAGTATTTCTGTTGACATACCAAATCTCTTCAAACTCCTAATGAAGTAGAGTCCTGCCTTCTTTATAGCTGTATCGATATGTTGGGACAAGGTTAGGTCTTCAGAGATCTTGATACCCAGGAACTTGAAACTGCTCACTCTCTCCACTTCTGATCCTTCTATGAGGATTGGTATGTGTTCCTTCATCTTACCCTTCCTGAAGTCCACAAGCAGCTCTTTCCTCTTACTAACATTGAGTGCAAGGTTGTTGTTGCAACACCACTCCACTAGTTAGTATATCTCGCTCCTGTATGCCATCTTGTCTTCATCTGAGATTCTGAGATGCAAAGCTAACTTGTTCAGTGTTTTTGTCAGCACAACACATCTGAGTCTTCCATCAGCCATGGGCATGGTAAAAGTATTCATTGGCAAATAGTGAATAGTTATAGCTGCAATTTAAATCTAAACTGTCTCCCAGCTTTGCCTTAGATATGCATGTCATTGTATTTGACACACGCCATCTGTATTCAATATGATACACAATCACAAATAATGTGGATGTCCCTGAGTGTAGGGGCCAGAAGAACCATGGCATTACTTTCCATTGTATTTTATTTGGGTGGACTGCATTTTTTCTCTTTTGGGGCTTTTAGCCCCATTGAATTCTTGGTTCTTTGAGTGCCAATGTGCCCGAAATCAGAGAATGATGTTGTGGCACACCTAGATCTTAATTCACTGGCTCTTTCTCAGCAGTGGGAATGCCAGACAGGGTTAGCCCTGTTTGAGGAATTTGGGGTCAGATCTGTTGCACGCTTGGAGGAGCGTTCATGAGTTACAAGGCTCTACTGTCTCACCTCAGAAAAAAAACCTCACAAGGAGCATCACTGCTTATACCGTAAAAACCAGCATGATCCTTTTACACTTGCGGGCACAAAACAACAATACACAACTTTAGAAAGTAATTGTCTTTGCTGTAAAAATCTATTAACTACATTCAAATATTGAATGGCAAAATAGGTAAAAAGAAATTACAACTGTCCAACTTAAGCTTTCATCCCTCCTACTGTTTGCTCATCTTTACTGCAAACCCAAATAAGAGTGGTTTCCTGCTAAAAACGAATGCTTCAGAATGAGTTGACCTGCAGGATAACAATACCCGATAATTCCTCTTTTTCTGAAGTTCAGACACAATCTTCAAAGGCACCACTCGTTACCCCCAGCATGCCAGCACATCTGTATAGCATTCATGTTAATAAAGATCATGACCAACTGAAAAATCCTTTATATTATGACAGCTGCAGAGAAACCAGCCATAAAGGATATCATATTTAGCGATCTGAGCAAAAATGGGTATAAATACCCTAGGAGAGCAGTGAGGAGAAAATACCTACAGAATTACAAATCTGTTTCGCTCTTTCAAATCTAGTCATTCATTCATAGCTCTGTGGCCTTAGGTTCCTCCACCCATCCACTAGCTGCCTCCTGACCTATCAAAGCTCCTCATCTTCCTGTCTCCTTCCGAATCTGACACCCACCTCCCTTCCTCTTTTTGGCATCCACAACACGTTTCAGTTCTCCACACAATTTTCAATTACTTCCCTTCTCATCTTTTCTCTTGCAGCCACGCCAGCTCGGAGTTCCTCTTCGACACGGACTTAGCTTCCCTTTGCTTCACCCTAGAAATGCTAACCATGCCCATCCTGGTGCCTGCCTTTTGACTTCATAAGCACCACAGTGACAAATGCTTCTCCAAAGAAGCAGCTTATTCACCTATTTGCCGGAGAGCTAAGCCAATTCCACGACTGCATAGAAACGGGACCTTCGGCCCAGCATGTCTACACTATACCCAGCTATGGTAATCCCATTCAATTAGTCAATAGTCTTCTCAGCTTTGGTGATTCAAGTACTCATCTAGATAACCCCTGAATGGAAAATCAAATTGAATTGAATTGATTTGAGTTTATTATTACATCCTTCATATACACGAAGAGTAAAAAGCTTAACGCTCCATCTCCATCTAAATGTGCAATGTGCAATTTATAGTAATTTAAAATAAATAGTATGTACAACAGGACAGTCAAAAAAACATCGACATACAATTGTATCAGGGTGAATTAATCAGTTTGATGGCCTGGGGGAAGAAGCTGTCCCGGAGCCTGTTGGTCCTGGCTTTTATGCTGCGATACCATTTCCTTACGCTGCTGAAACAGTTTATGGTTGGGGTGACTCGGGTCCCCAATGACCCTTTCGGCCCTTTTTACATACCTGTTTTTGTAACTGTCCTGAATAGTGGGAAATTCACATCTACAGATGTTCTGGGCTGTCTGCACCACTCTCTGCAGAGTCCTGCGATTGAGGGAAGTACAGTTCCCATACCAGGGAGAGCTGCAGCCAGTCAGGATTCTCTCAATTGTGTCCTTCTAGAATTTGAGAGCCCACACCTTTTTTTTTATTACAAAATCCTTTATTACAAATTTCGGTGCTATACAATATATACAAAACAGTGGCAAACACAATTACTGCACTACAAATAGACAATAGACATTACACCAGAATGTTGCCATCCCTATCTACGATGGCATTTACACCCCGCGGAGCCCAACGGTCTCGAAACTCCTCCAAGGCCGTTGTGGACTGCGCGTGTTCCTTTTCAATAGTTACCCGGGCACGAACATACCCCCTAAACATTGCCAGGCAGTCTGCCCGGGGAGATCCTCCCGCCACCCGTTTCCAAGACCCACGGATGGCGGATTTCGCCAGCCCCAGGAGCAAGTTGACTAGGACATCCTCATCCCTCCATGCCCCCTTCCTTACTGGATGACCATATATAAACAGGGTGGGACTAAAATGCAGCCAGAAGGCGAGAAACACCCCACGCAAATATGCAAAAAGAGGCTGCAGCCTCACACACTCCATGTACATGTGGTACACGGTCTCCTCCAGCCCGCAGAAGTGGCACACCAAACTTCTTCAACCACCTGAGGTGAAAGAGGCGCTGTTGTGCCTTTTTCACCACATAGTCGGTATGTACAGACCACGTGAGATCCTCGGTGATGTGAATGCCGAGGAACTTACAGCTGTTCACCATCTCAACCCCAGATCCATTGATGTCAATAGGGATTAGCCTATCTCCATTCCTCCTGTAGTCCACAACCAGTCTCTTGGTTTTTGCGACATTGAGGGAGAGGTTGCTTTCTTGACACCACTGTGTCAGGGTGATAACTTCTTCTCTGTAGGCTGCCTCATTATTATTTGAGATGAGGTCAGAGTAGCGTCATCAACAAATTTAATTAGCAGATTGGAGCTGTGGGTGGCGACACAGACATAGGTATACAGAGAGTAAAAGAGGGGGCTTAGGATACAACCCTGAGGAGCATCTGTGTTGAGTCTCAGAGGGACAGAGGTGAGGGCTCTTACCACCTGCCAGCGATCTGACAAGAAGTCCAGGATCACAAGACTGGGTGATCCTCGTCATTATCAATTATGCCATTGATATTCCTGTCATCTCTACACTTATATACTTACATCCTGTCATGGTCCCTTTTGGCTATTGCCCACCTGGCTATTTACCTCAGGAACTGGGCCTCAATCACCTCGTTCCAATCATTCCCAGGTTCCACTAAACTACACACACCTACTTTCCATCAGCAAATGCAGTATTAAAACCCTGTGAGCACAACAAGGAGCTGCCAGTTTGTTGGTGCTGGTGTGAGTAACCTCACTTCATGGTTCTTAGGACTACCAGCTCTAGGTCAAGCATTGCTCCTGGATACTGACTCCGCGCTTGCTACGTTAATAAAGCTTCCTAACTCTGCCTCCACACCTGTGTTCAGCACTTGGGTTCGCTCCACCGCCATGTCCTTGCAACAAAACGAACTGGCCACGATGAACCCAGTGGACACAGATCCCATACAACAGGCCCTGGCCAGCCAGGGCTACCTATTGGGTGCCCACGACCAACTACTTCGGGAGATCACGGAAAACCTTCGGACACTGACCACGAATGTGCAGAAGGTCAGTGAAGGAGTGGACCAGGTCTCCACTTCCATTTCTCCGTCCCCTCCAAGAACCCCGGCTACCCAAACTGTACTGCTCGGGATGGCTTTGCCCTCGGAATCAGCAACACCATCCCCTCGAGAGCTGTATGTACCCGAGCCTGAACCCTACCGGGACCTAGGTAGGTGCCGGGCCTTCCTGTTACAATGCTCCATAGTCTTTGAGCTGCAGCCACGTACCTACCCCTCCGATAAATCAAAGATTGCGTAGATCATGGGGCTGCTACGAGGGGATGCCTTGGCCTGGGCAACCGCGATATGGGAAAACCGACCAGAGGTTTGTTCCTCCTGCTCCTCCTTTGTCGCTGAAATGAGGAAAGTCTCCGAACAATCCATTCGCGGTAAGGATTCCGTAAAACGGTTACTTGCTCTTCGTCAGGTTTCACAAAGTGTGGCCAGGTATTCCATTGAGTTCCGGACCTTAGCTGCAGACTCTGGGTGGAATGACAAGGCCCTATGGGAGGTGTTTCAATAGGGCCTCTCAGACAAGATAAAGGATGAGTTGGCCGCGAGGGACGACACGGGCTGTCTAGACTCTCTGATTTTGCTGGCCATGCGATTAGATTATCAACTTCAGGAGCATCAGAGAGAGAACCAGTTGCCCCGCTCCTCCGGGAAGCCCACAGTCCACCTTACCAGTCTCAGCCGGCCCCCCTTCCCCACCACTCACAGTGTGGCTCCTGCTACAACCGTCCCCACACCCCTGGGGCAGGAACTGATGCAGCTGGGACGGAACCGTCTCTCCCCGGCCAAACGAATGATACTCCCTTCAGCACCCCAGACTCTGATGCAGATCCCGGCAACCGTAAATTACCAACAACAGTCCCTGTCCCTATCTGTTTTGGTGGATTCTGGTGCTGAGGGCAATCTGCTGGACGAAGAGCTAGCCACCCAGGACGGAATACCTCGTGAGCTGCGAACTACATCCATGGAGGCCCAGGCCCTGGATGGAAAACTGCTGGCTCGGGTGACCCACTGTACGCCACCCCTGACCAACACAATCCCCATATCAACTGGTCTACTGGGAGGATAGCCGAATGGAGCCCGTCTTGCCATGCCAACTGTCTGCGGTTGGCCCCATCTCCCAGAGCAGCTACTGTGACCCCACCTGTTTTGGAACCCCTCGACTTGTCCCGCATCTCCATGGAGTACTGTGACTTGGGACAGATGTCCAGTAAGCAACGGGCCTTTTCCCTGCCTCTGCATCACCCATATGATTGTGCCATTGACCTTCTCCCTGGAGCCCCGCTACCCACCGGTCACCTTTTCAACCTATCCTGACCAGAGAGAGAGGCCATGGAGAAATACATCAGCAAGTCCCTCACGGCAGCCATCATCAGGCCTTCATCCTCCATGGTAGGCGCTGGTTTCTTTTTTGCAGAAAAGAAGGACGGGACGCTTCGCCCTTGTATCGACTACTGAGGCCTAAATAATATAACCGTTAAGAACAAGTACCCTCTACCCCTCAGTAGTTCGGCATTTGAACCCCTGCATGGAGCCACCATCTTCTCAAAGCTGGACCTTCCCAACGCCTACCATTTAGTCAGGATGAGGGAGGGGGACAAATGGAAGTCGGCCTTCAATACACCTCTGGGCCACTTTGAATATTTAGTCATGCCGTTTGGCCTCACCAATGCTCCCGCCGTTTTCCAAATCCTAATCAATGACGTACTGAGGGACTTCATCAGTCAGTTCGTATTTGCTTACCTTGACGATATCCTGATAGTTTCCAGCAGCCCCCAAGAACAAGTACACCATGTCCGTCAAGTCCTCCAGAGTCTGTGGGAAAACCAGTTATTTGCAAAGGCGGAACAATGCGAGTTCCACGTCCCTTCGGTCAGTTTCCCAGGCGATATCATTGAAAGTGGGCAGGTGAGAGCAGACCCCGAGAATATCTGGGCTGTGGAGGAATGGCCTGGACCCACGACATGCAAACAACTTCAATGATTTCTGGGGTTTGCAAACCTCTACTGCAGATTCATCAGAGACTGCAGTCGAGTGGCGGCCCCCCTTACCCGGTTTACCTCGCCCACCACCCCGTTTCGCTGGGACTCCGAAGCGGACTCAGCATTCGCCGACCTGAAGAGGCGTTTCACCACCGCTCCCATCCTGGTCCATCCGGACCCATCCCGTCAATTCATTGTTGAGGTGGACGCCTCCGACTCTGGGGTAGGAGGGGTCCTATCCCAACGGGCAAGATCGGACGAAAAGCTTCACCCCCGCGCCTTCTACTCTCGCCGACTGTCCCCTGCCAAGCGGAATTACGACGTGGGGAATCAGGAACGGCTGGCGCTCAAACTAGCACTGGAAGAATGGAGGCACTGGTTGGAGGGGGCAGAACACCCGTTTGTGCTGTGGACTGATCATAAGAACCTGGGGTATATTCAGACCGCCAAACGATTGAACTCCCGCCAGGCCCGTTGGGCATTGTTTTTTGGAAGGTTCAAGTTTACCCTCGCGTACCAACCAGGATCCAAGAACGGGAAGCTGGACACGCTATATCGCCAGCATGACTCCAAGGATGACACCTCCAGTCCAGAGACGATCCTCCCACCATCCCGCATGGTGGTCACCCTCACTTGGGAGTTCGAGGCTATGGTAAAGGAGACCCAGTGGGACGACCCCGACCCTGGCCATGGACACAGCCATGTATTGCCTGTCCGTACCCGTCACCATTGGTCTCAGGTTCTCCAATGGGGGCACACATTCCAGTTTGCCTGCCACCCTGGGAGTGATCGGACCCTGGCTCTCCTGAGGAAGCACTGTTGGTGGCCATCCATGGAGGGGTCACCCATTCTTGTGTCTCTGCTTGTTCCATCTGTGCCCGGGGAAAGGCCTCTCATCGACCTCCTGCGGATCTACTTCGTCCTCTACCTGTCCCTGGTCACACATCGCCCTAGATTTTGTTACCGGTCTACTCCCTTCCCACAGAAATGCCACTGTCCTTGCCATGGTAGGCCAATTCTCCAAGGCGGTGCACTTTGTGGCCCTCCCTAAACTCTCTGCCTCTCAAGAAACCGCAGATCTTCTCGTCCGCCACGTCTCCTGCCCCCGCAGAATCCCCGCGGACATCGTCTCCGATCGAGGTCCCCAGTTCGCCTTGCAGGTATGGAAGGCCGACTGTCAAGCCTTGGGTGCATCAGTCAGACGGTCAAATCGCTTCCACCCCCAGACGAACGGGCAGACGGAACAGATCAACCAAGACCTGAAGGCGACACTACGGTGTGTAACAGCAAACAACCCGTGTACCTGGAGCGACCACCTCCTGTGGGTTGAGTATGGCCACAACTCCCTGGTGAGCTCTGCCATTGGGAGGTCTCCGTTCGAGTGCTCCCTTGGGTACCAACCCCCACTCTTCCCCGCACAAGAAGAAGAGACTGCAGAACCGTCGGTCAGGGACCATGTTGATCGGTGCCTTAAGATTTGGGAGGAAACACGCACAGCCCTACTCCAATCAACAAATCAAAAGAAGACAGCCGACCGACACCAGACTCCGGCGCCGGAGTACCAACCTAGGCAGATGGTGTGGCTTTCCTCCAAGGACATCCCGCTCAAAAACGAACCTAGGAAGCTCGCCCCCTTGCTTCCTGGGACTATTCATGGTTGAAAGGGTTATTAATCCCACAGCGGTCCCCCTAAAGCTGCCAGGGTCCATGCGCATCCACCCAACTTTCCATGTGCCTCAGTTAAAGCCAGTCTCTGTCAGCCCCTTGTGTCCTCTGGCTGAGACACCCCCACCTGCCCGTATCATCGACAACCATCCGGCATACACCGTCCAAAGACTACTGGATGTGCGCCATAGGGGCAAGGGTCTCCAATACCTGGTGGACTGGGAAGGTGGGAAGGGTACGGTCCGGAAGAGCGTTCGTGGTTCTCCCGCTCCTCCATCCTAGACCCTTCCTTCATCCAGGATTTTCACCGGGACTATCCAGAAAGGCCTGGAGGCTCCCATTGAGGGAGGGGTACTGTCATGGTCCCTTCTGACTATTGCCCACCTCGCTATTTACCTCAGGAATTGGGTCTCAATCACCTCGTTTAGTTCCAACCATTCCCAGGTTCCACTAACACCTGCTTTCCATCAGCAAATGCAGTATAAAAACCCTGTGAGCACACAGGAGCTGCCAGTTCTTTGGTTGACTCTGGTGTGAGTAACCTTGCTTCATGGTTCTTAGGACAGTCAGTTCTAGGTCAAGCATTGCTCCTGGATACTGACTCCATGCTTGCTACATTAATAACGCCTCCCGACTCTGCCTCCATGCCCTTATTCTGCACTTTGGTTCGTTTCTACCTCCATGTCCTTGTAACACATCCAAATTGTTAATGTACATATTTTTTAAAAAGAGCTCGCAGCACCAATCCCTATGGTATACCACTGGTCACAGGCTTCCAGTCACAAATCAGTCTTCCACCCCTGCCTCCTATTACCAAGCCAGTTTGAATCCAATTTCCAACTTGCTCTGGATCCCATGGGCTTTAATATTTGGGAATTTATCAAGGATCCTTTTGAAATCCATCCAGTTTACATCAATGCACTATCGTTACCATTTTAAAAAAATTCAAGAGAACACTTAACTTTTCGTTCAGATTAATTCTGTCCTTCTCAGAGTACTTTCCTTTCACACACACACACACACACACCTACAATTAATTAGCTACTGTCCCCACTTCCAACTGTTTGCCAATATTCTCTCAACCATCACAATATCCACTCCTTTGAAAACATGAAAATCCTCCACCATCATTTCTCTGTAAGTTCATTGCTATCGTGGGTCTGACAGTAATGTGGCTTCTAGGTAGCATTCGGGTTTATCACAGCTTCATCATCTGACCTTGTCTTCCACCACACCTCTAACCATAAGCTGTCACCGTGGTTCATATTGTTAAATTTAATTTCAGTCTCTTTCTCTTTTATCTCTGCTTTAGACTAAGTTTTCTACTAATTTTCCATATTCTAAAATCAATCATTTTCTGTTCTGCTTACCTTTTTTTTATTTACACTGAAATGCCATTTAGCTAACAAATTCTAAGAGCCCCAGAAGCATGCCACACTATTTCCATCTGTCTTTTTTTAATTGGTTGATAGAGAATAATTGCCCTGTGCACACAATATGCACAAACTAATGAGCGTAAGCACTGCGAATCCAAGGCCTTCAGCACAATTTCATGCATTGACTATATGTGAATTCAAAGCCCCACAAGAATTACAGTGCTATCTCTCACTATAGTGAAGAGGCAAGCAGAGACGAGGGTCGAAGCATGCGGGTATGAGACAGAGTTGGAGAGAGCAGGAGTTAGGGCAAGGTGGAGGCGTATTCGAGACACAGTCTGAGAGAGGTGGAGGCAAAATGGGGGAAAATTGGAGCGGAGGAAACCGTGAGCGAGGTGAGATTGATCTAAGTGCCAAGGCCAAATTGGAAAGGTCGGGTAGAGGGCAGAAACGTGCTGGCGGCGTCGAGGTGCAGAGCATATCGAAGTGACAGGGCCTGGATCCTAGTGCAAGGAACAACCCAATGTCTGGACGATTTAAACGCTGGGCCAGATGAATTGAAGAGGCAGAGTGTCGGGACAAGTGGCAAGGGTTGGGCCAGTTCTGCTCGCCGCTCCGCAATGTTCTCTCAGCTCTTTGCTGCACTGAGGCCGAGTCTGTGAGTCTGCTCAGTTGCTCCAGGCTTCGTATCCAAGGGCTCTGTGACATTTACTCCGCTACGTGCTGAACTGAGGCTGAGGGCCTGCTCCAGGCTTCATGGCTGAGGCCTTACTTTTGTTCCAAATGCTATTTGCTTACTTTTATTGTGTGTGTGTGTTTTGGTTTTTCTCCTTCTCTCGCTCTGCACATTGGGTATTTGTTGAGTTTTTTTTTAATGGGTTTTTTTGGGTTTCCTTGTTTGTGGCTGCCTGTGAGGAGATGAATCTCAAGGATATATAATGTATACATACTTTGATAATAAATGTACTTTGAACCTTAGTCAGATCTCTCTAAATTGAGGCTATGGCCGGACGCTGTCACTTCAAGAAATGGATCAGATTAACCTTACCTTGAAGCAGCAGATTAAAGACTGGCATGAACACCACAGAACGCCAGTGGATGATGGGATATTGTGGTGATGAAGATGGCTATGCAGGAAATAATCAGAATGATCAGGTTAACCACTCCCTCAAGAAAATGTAAGTTTGCACAAATGTGACCACTGGGAAGGCATCGTTACAAAGGATGTTGAAACAAATTTTGTATGAGACCTTCTACTTGGTGAAAGAAATGTATTCTGTACCACTAATGCTTGTTTTCCCATGAGAAAGGTGATGGAGTAACCATACCACACAAGGTAAACACATTTCTAATATTAGAGTCATAAAATTATTGTTGATATGTTCACATTTATTGCAGTTTGATTATTAGCATTTGCACATGACTGTTCTGTGTATTGTCGATCACTCATGGCTGTTTACACTATTGTCTTGTAACCTGTTGGTTGCTATTGTATTGTCTATTATGATACTGTCCTGTGCTTTAGGCTTGGCACAGAACTACAGCCAACTTGGATTCTGAGTAATATAGCATAGAAACAGACCCTTTGGCGCAGCAGGCCCATGCTGACTACAGCATCCTCCTTATGAGTCATAATTGTGCATGTTTGGCCCACAACCCTCTGAGATTCTACCCTCCACGTACTCATCCAAAAGCTTCTTAAATGCTGTAGTTATACCCACCTTCACCACTTCCTTTGGCAACTCCTTTCAGGTCCTCACACCCCTTTGTGTAAAGGAGTTTCCACTCAGCTCTCTTTTAAATCACCCTCCTCTTATCTTGTATCTGTGCCTTCTACCTCTTAACTCTCCAGCCCTGGGGGGTGTGACTGTCCATCTTATCCATATCCTTGACGACTTTGGAAACTTCTCTGAGGTCACCCTTATTCTCCTGTGCTCCAGGGTTCAATGTCCAGAGAGGTTAACCTCTACCTGTAATTCAGGCTTGCTAGTCCAGGCGGCATCCTTGTAAATGTCTTCGGCATCCTCTCCAGCTTGCCTTTTCCGCAACAGGGCGGCCAAAACTGTACTCATTACTCTAAGTGCAGCATTACCAACACAACTGCAACATTGTTTTGTTGAATTCTCTAAAAGTGGCGCTAAATTACAATAAAATGGTGGCACACAAAGAAGTGCAGGTTCTCTGGCTCCCAATAATAGTGCTGGTTTCGAATTCTTACATAGTGTTTCAAAAGTTTCTCGTCAGTCAGCCAAAGCTCCACGAATACAGTGCCACTGATCTCTTAGACAAAATTACTTTTAATGCATTGGAAGCAGGGTTAATAGCGGACCAGGGATTCTTTGGACGACAGAGCCCTGGCCTGGACGGCTCAGCAGACGCAGGCGGTGTGATAGGAAGCAGAAACATGGCAAGAGAGCTGGGGGATTAGCTAGGCCGAGAGCTATGCCCGACCAGACCAGCAGGGCCATCACTTTTCCTGACCAACAAAGTGTTGGTGCACATAATCGTCTGTTCTGGGGCAACTGAACATCTTACAATTAAACGCCGGTCACATTATCTACTCAGGGAGGTTGTCGCTGTGTTCGTCACAAGTGTCTACATCTCCCTGAGCTCGAACGCCGAGGACCCACTGGGAGAACTTTACAGTATCATCAGCTCTCTACGAAATGAGCATCCGGACAGTCTCTTCATAATTGCAGGAGACTTCAATCATGTTTACCTGCAAGGCATTTTACACAGATTCCACCAACATTAGGGGAACAGGATGAGTTGACTATACGTAGATAAACAGACTACTTGAAATCACGCCAAAGAAGGGATAAAAGCAGGTGTGGTACAAACTTGTGTATGTCATGTATGGCACCCTTCCCTGATCTGTTCTAGTATTGACATTACTTCAGTCATTCTGTTTCAAGTTGACAGGCTACCTTTTGTCATTTTGCAAGTACAAATATGGTGAGATGTTGTGTGGTCATAACCACCCCAGAAGCTGGTCAGATAGAAACTCCTCTTTCTGACCTTAATGTTCAGAAGACTCACAGTACTGTTTATGTTCGGATAATGATGAGATTCAAACCTAAAATAGAAGCAATAAGTCCGAATAATAAGCAAGGATGCATAATGATAATACTTGCGGACTTGAATACACTTCTTTTATGACCCGGTCCTTCTGCTCTTAAGAAGCCTCCTTGCACACAAATTTAATGGGCAAGGGTTTTGCTGAATGCATTTCTATGTGTCTACATATGTGCTTTGAGAACTTCCTTGTCTCTTCCTCTGTACTCTGTATGGCTTCAAATAACTTGCGTCATTTTCTGTTAGACCAGGTGTTCCCAACCTAGGGCCTACAGATCCCTTGTTTAATGATACTGGTTCAAGGCATTAAAAAGGTTGGGAACTCTTGTGTTGGTCACTCGGTTTTTCCCAAAATCCTCTAGATTCTTTTGGCCTTTTCTTTTGCCACCATTTTCTGTGGCCAAGAATGACCACATCACTCTGTTACTGGAAATCATCACCAAGCAAAGGCGAGGAACTGCAGCTGCGTGGTCACTTTATTTCCTACAAATAATTGATGGTCACAACCACATTGCAATAGATTCAAGGCATGGCATTTCCTGTTATCAATTGAACTGAATCGAGTCATTGCCTTTTTGTCCCGGCCCAGCCTTGTTATCTCTAAATTTCTTCCTGCATTACTTGAGAAGAGCACCCATGTGGGCGTCAGTATCAAGGAAGTAACACATCTGTGGATGAGATATGGTGTTAAACTACTTGATCTTTCGTTCTCAAGGTTAAGCCTCTCATTTCTGTTACTGCTTTATATTATAATCCTTGCTAGTTGTTATTTTACATAGGCAGGTACAGTATGCAAGGACAATGAAGAGAGAATAAGAAAAAACTTTCTGTGGCTTGAGTTCAGGTGCTGATTATGTAGTTTTATGTGTAAAATTAATGAAAAACTCTAAAATTGTTCAGACAAGCTGAACTCTCTATAAAGTCTTCTGATCATGCAGTACTATGTGCTTATGAAGCAATGAGCTTCAAAAGGATTTCAAAATACATTTATTATCAAAGAATGTATAAATTATACAACCTTGATTTATTTGCTTACAGGCAGCCAGAAACCAGAAAGAACCTAATTTTTTAAAAAAAGACCAACAGCTGATACACAGAAAAAGGAAAAAAAAAACAAAAATCACACGAACAATAGAAGTGAGCCAAAATATTCCGAACCAAAATGAGTCCATGGATCCAAACCCCAAAGTAGGCCCGAGCCTTGGTATCAGTCCACCATATTAGCAAGAATAAAGCACAGCAGCCAGGGGCAGTCTTCATAACCTCAGTGCCATGGGGAGAGGAGCTTTAAGACAATATTTTGAGTGAATCATTGAGGGAACATAAATAATGATCTGAATTGCTGCTACAGATATATTGTAAATAGCATGTCCTTGTTTCAAGTCTTCATGCTTCTCCATGCTTCTGCAACTTCTCATTCTGGTGTGTGATCACTAAAATGACATGATTCTGGTGTCTCATGAGTGTAGTTGTGAATGAATCTACTGCACTCTGCAGAATAAGTCTTGCGGAGCCTGAGTTTAGAACTTATGCCAGCTTTCCTGGGTGGTCAAAATGCCATCAAACCACTGTGCAGATAAAAAGGCAAAGAAAAAGGAACCAGCCCTGCATCCCTTTCTCAAAGCCTGTGGTCAAATATTTGAAGAGGCAGAAAATTTAATGAACTGGTATTGATTCCAGCTTCTGTTCTAGAGGCTATTAGGGTTCTTGCTCGCTCGCTCCAGTGAAACTCAACAGGTATACTACGAATTTACCATTTTTTTGTTGCGGTGATCTGTGGAGTGCTGAGAAGAACACCTCCAGTTGCTCCATAAGAGTGATGTTGGAAAGTTTTGTCTACTGTTAGCTAGGGAAGGCTTCTGGTTTAAGATGGCACTGGAGAAGAACAGTTACCACTTGTTGGTTACAAACAGAACTATAAATAACTATATTTGTCACACTTTTCCCCAAATACTATCTCTGCAATCAACAGCCTGTTACTTCCCTTTCAGAAATGAGCTTTTCAACCGCCTATATGACCTGGCATTTTTGCGGTGTGAACTGAGTCTAGAAGGTGCAGGACAGTTGTGGTGTGGTGCGCACATGCTGAATTGAGGTTGTGAGGTCTGGTTCTGACAGCAGGGAACGAGTCAATGTTTGGCCACTGCTGGAATGAACTTGGAGGCGACCTGAGGCTGTGGAATAGAGGCAGAGTCGAAGTGCCGGGGCCCAGGCCTGGGACTGAGGAGCGCCGAAAGACCAGAGGTTTGATCGATTTAAGCACCAGTCAGAATTGGAAAAGTTGGGTACTATCTGAATCCAGGTGGCGGGGCCCAGGCCCAGGAGCATGTCAAAGCCTGGGTTCAAGAGTGAGGAATGACCCAGGTTTGGACGAGTTAAGTGCTCCCATGAGGTACACTCATCTCTGCCTTGAGTTGATGCTGTGGCCCGCGACTAACGCACTCCTGAATCAGCTGCAGTGATGACTGGCTTTGTGGCTGTGGACTCACATTCATGAACTTCAACTCTGAATGTTGTTTGCTTACTGTTTGCACGATTTGTCCTTTTTTTCTGCACATTGGGTGTTTAATGGCCTTCTTTTTGAATGGTTTCTATTAGGTTTCTTTGTTTTCTGGCTGCCTGTAAGCAGCCAAATCTCAAAGTTGTATATTGTATACATACTTCGATAATAAATGTACTTTGAACCTGCAGTATTTGCACTGGACTTCTCAAGGTAATGACATGAACTCTTCTAAAGCCAGAAAGGAGAGAGAAAAGCAAGATTCTGTTGTTGAGGTGTTCCAGGTTTTGGCAAATACTGATGTTTTCAGGGATCTTGGGAAGGTTAAGATGCAAGAACTGGAGAATCAGGGGAGTTCCCCCATGGCTCGATTAGAAACGGCATTTGTTCTGTACTATACTGGCTGCCTGTTTTAACATTGCTCAAGTTCAAAAGTGTATTCTTGCCGAAGATGAAGTAAGACTACTGACAAAATCTCTAACCGTTGGCATAAACCTTTGTGAGGCATTTGTTCCTGCCACTGAGATAACAAAGGCGGATTTAGATGTGTATCTTTGCAAGCCAAATCAGTATAAATACAGCCTCACCGTACAGTAAGCAAAAGTGGGGCTTCAATTTTCATTAATCAGCAGGTGCAAAAGCAAGCTGCGACCAGATTGTGTTGGTTGAAGGTGGTTGATGTAGTGAAGACTTGGCTTCGTGTCATGACCCTGTCACTGGCACAACTTAACTCTGACTCACCATACCCATGGAGGAGCCTTAATTATTTACTCAACAGGCATTACATTTGTTTTCTATCAAGGCAAAATGCAACAATTGGACTGTAAAATGCTTGAGCATCAATCACAAATGCTGGCCTTGCACTAAGCAGTTAATACGTTTTTCAGTTTAAGGAAAAACTTATTTCTGTCAGGCATCTTTGTAGGTGGTGTCAGAGAAGAATCTTCATGAGTAATTCTGCAACTCTGCTCTTTTTGCTGAAAACAATATGGGCACAGTATCCTTTTCAGACTTGAGTTAGTTCTTTTTGGCACCAGTCCCTTCTCTGCTGAACTTTGTCTGAAAGAAGCCTCCCACTTTCTGCTCTCCCACTTTAGCAATTTACCCAGCTTGCAAGTAACTCTTTGCAGAGACGCACAATAAAAGGCCTTATAAAAACTAGCGCTTCCACCTTGCATTCTGTGTTATAATTTGGACTTGTTACGTTTTTTCTGTATGCTGCTTAAACTTACTAGTGCATGGACACGACGGTGCTTCTCAGTCAAATTCTCCGGGAGACACACCTCAGTTTATAAATCCTCGGCATACAGCTCACTCCTACTCCTAACTTTTATCTGTTTACGGCCTTCTAACACAGAGGTGAGCTTCCTAAATCTCCATCGCTGCTGGGAGGAACAATAATACTTGTGAACTTTTGGTGTTTGCATTCCAGTATGGAGTTTCTATTCACTGTGAACTTGTCAGTGATTCCACCCTCTTTCACCTGGAAGAGGACATTTTGTATAATGGTTCTGTCTCAATTATCACTCTTAGTGAAATACCCTATCCTGATTTAAAAACCCATATAGTAAGTTTTCTGCTGTAAAGCCAGAAACCACCTCTTCAAGGTTTAGTCCTTAAAACCTCGGAGCCAGCAGTTACCTCAAAAGCGTGGTAAGAGTGCTGGTTTGCAGGTGTGTCTGAAACAGCAGGGGTTAAGAACCCACTCTGCAGTAAATTACTAGCTAACATTGAGAACAAAGTTGATGAACTAAGGCCAAAACTGACCTAACAAAGAGAACTGAGGGGCTGTTGTGTGGTGTCTCACCAAATTGTGGCTTACCCTCAGAGCAGCTGACTACACTATTCAACTTCTAAATTCCCTGGATGAACTGAGTGGCACCCTCAGACAAATTTAGAGGCAGAAAGATCTGCTTCTGAATCAACCCCTTGGTGAACCCATGAGGATGAACCCGGAGATCCACTCTCTCCGGATCTATAATATTCAAATCAGCTAACCCTGATCTTTATCGAGATACAACCTCTGAAAAATCAGAGGGGATAAGAGGCAGTGCCAGTCCAAACCGAAATGAATACCAAAAAGGTGCAAAACTGAATATCTTAGAGTGGCTATGATCCTTAAATGGCAAGTAGAATCATGTGCCTGTGCCTAGTTCCACTTTCCAGCACCTGTACAAAAGTGTTACTGGATATATTGCTGTAAAGAAAAAAAAACATGCAGGGCTATGGAAAAGAACAGGGAAATAATTGAATGGATGGGTCTTTCAAAAAGCAGGCATGGACATGACGGGTGAAACAGTTTCTTCCTGTGCTGAATAATCCTACATTACTAGAAATGCATGTTGTCAACAACGGAGTCTTTCGGTACTAGGTAACTGACCTACCAGCTGAATATGTTTTTAACACCTTTAACGAGTATAAACTAACACAAAGACATGTGGCCAGGTTCAATTAAAAACACAGGGAACTGTGGCCACAGGTTTGTGCCATATAACATGCACAGTGGGTACACAATTACACAGATGATTTGTGATAGGTTTGCCAGAATATTCCCGTTAGCATAAACCTAGCACAATAATACAAGTAGGATAATAATTGGTTCCATTTGAGAGCAGAAAGGAATTACCTCCAAACTAAATTTTCTTACTCCCCGCACCAAAGTAATTCCTTTGATTCAAAATTAACTGTTCAAACCCACTGTTTCCTTTGCTCATTTTTTCCATTGGTGGATGTTATAATGAGGATTGCATCCAACTTGTTCACTATATTTTTTAAGTCTTACTCTTTTTTTTACTCCTGAGTCCTCCATAAATTATATTCAGAATCTGTGGTGATATCTAGTTTCTTTGATAAATTTTGATAACTTAAATTTTGTATTTTGAAAAGGGAATTTCAAAAAAACTAAGAAGATTCCTGTGTTAGTGGAACGGGACTAACCAGGCCATTCACTATCATAAACCCGCACTTTTCCGGATATACAAACATTTAAGGTTTCGCAAACTCACAGTTTAAAGTTCAAGCTATGAAGGCCTATGGCCAAAGCCTCTGCTTCAGGCAATTTAATAAACTAAAACCTTTTACATTACACTGGATATCTGGGGTTTGCAATTTAGTTTGTTTTCCTAGGGAAACTGAAATCCAGCAGCTATATGCATAGTAAAAGTGTTACAGAGAGAAGAATCGTGAAGTCAGTTTATTGTGGATTGAACTGCAAAAGCACTCAATATACCAACGGCTTGTTTTTATGCAGGAAATAAACTTAAAATAAATAAAAATTCTGCTCAGCGATCTCTTTTGATCCTACATTACAGCAAATCTGTTCAAATAAGCTGAGTTTGACGTTCTTTGCAGCCTCTCATTTATTGGTCCACCATCAGATGCGAGCTGTACAATGGCGCTGTTAGCATGCTTGGAAACATTCTTCTTCATCCTTCTCTCTCAACCTCTCCTAACTTAAGAGAAGAAAATACTGGGAACACTCAGCAGCTCGGGCAGCACCTTCCTGCAGAAGCCTCCTCAAGTATCATGCCCAGTCCACTCTCACAAATGCTTTTTTTTTGCCAAGTGCCCTGGAACAACTGCTTACATAAAAATTCTGCAGAGATAAATCAGATTGGCATGTGCTAAGTTCTTCAGCAAAAAAAAAAGAAATTCTCTAGTGTACAGACAAGTTCTCTGTCCATCAAATCCTTGTCCGCTTAATGTTACTGCACTCCAAGCGGAGTGACACACCAGGCAAAACTGTATCAGCATAAAAGTGATAGATTTCTGTGTATAATAAAATTATGTAACAGATTCACTAATATTCTGCTTTGCTGATGTGGTAAAGGCAAAACTGTAAGCTATGATGCTGCAGAATACATCGACCTTCACTAAATGCTGTTCCGGGGCAGTTACTTTCACTTAGTCACAGAATTATACTGGAAGCAAACCTTTGGTCCAACTTGAACAGGAAGGTGGCATATCCTTGTCACACGCCCAGATCTCTACTGTAGGGCTTAATTTCACAGCCTAAAACTCAAGATGAAACTGCTATCTAATCTCAGTTCGGTAAACCAGCTCTCATACCTGCAAAGATGTCAGTAAATGTATACGTCAGACAAAGGTGACAGACAGCACAGCCTCCCTGATTGAGCTGGCACTGGAGAGGCTCTAGAGCAGGTTTCCAAGAATGATCACAGGGTTGACATATGAGGAGTGCTTGAAGGCTCTGCATCTGTACACATTGGAGTTTAGAAAAATGTGGGGGGGGGATGGAAACCTATCCAGTATTGAAAGGTCGAGATAGAGTGTGTGTGGTGAGGTTGTTTTCTATATTGGGGGAGCCTAGGACCAGAGGGCACAGCCTCAGAATAGAAGGACGTCCATTTAGAAAAGAGATAAAGAAAAAAAATCTTTAGCCAGAGGGTGGTGAATTTGTGGAATTCATTGCCACACACGGCTAATGGGTATATTTAAGATGGAGGTTGATAGGTTCTTGATTAATCAAGGTTAAAATGCTACAGAGAGAAGGCAGGAGAATGGGGTTGAGAGGGATGATAAATGGTGGAGCAGGCTCAATTGGCTGAATGGCCTAATTCTGCTCCTTGTGTCCTGTGATCCTATGGTCAATAGACAGTAGGTGCAGGAGTAGGCCATTTGGCCCTTCTAGCCAGCACCGCCATTCACTGTGATCATGGCTGATCATCCACAATCAGTACCCCGTTCCTGCCCTCTCCTCATATCCCTTGACCCCGCTATCTATAAGAGCTCTATCTAACTCTCTCTTGAATGCATCTAGAGACTTGGCCTCCACGGCATTCTGGGGTAGAGCATTCCACATATCCACCACTCTCTGGGTGAAAAAGTTTTTCTGCATCTCTGTTCTAAATGGCCTACCACTTATTCTTAAACTGTGGCCTCTAGTTCTGGACTCACCCATCAGCGGGAACATGCTTCCTGCCTCCAGTGTGCCCAATCCCTTAATAATCTTATATGTTTCAATCAGATCCCCTGTCATCCTTCTAAATTCCAGTGTATACAAGCCCAGTCGCTCCAATCTTTCAACATATGACAGTCCCGCCATTCCGGGAATTAACCTTGTGAACCTACGCTGCACTCCCTCAATAGCAAGAATGTCCTTCCTCAAATTTGGAGACCAAAACTGCACACAATACTCCAGGTGGGGTCTCACCAGGGCACTGTACAGCTGCAGAAGGACCTCTTTACTCCTATACTCAATTCCTCTTGTTATAAAAGCCAGCATGCTATTAGCGTTCTACACTGCCTGCTGATCCTGCATGCTTGCTTTCATTGACTGATGTACAAGAACACCTAGATCTCGTTGTACTTCCCCTTTTCCTAACTTGACTCCATTTAGATAGTAATCTGCCTTCCTGTTCTTGCCACCAAAGTGGATAACCTCACATTTATCCACATTAAACTGCATCTGCCATACATTTGCCCACTCACCCAACCTGTCCAAGTCACCCTGCATTCTCATAACATCCTCCTGACATTTCACACTGCCACCCAGCTTTGTGTCATCAGCAAATTTGCTAATGTTACTTTTAATCCCATCATATAAATCATTAATGTATATTGTAAACAGCTGCGGTCCCAGCACCAAACCTTGTGGTACCCCACTGGTCACAGCCTGCCATTCCGAAAGGGACCCGTTAATCACTACTCTTTGTATTCTGTCAGCCAGCCAATTTTCAATCCATGTCAGTACTCTGCCCCAATACCATGTGCCCTAATTTTGCCCACTAATCTCCTATGTGGGACTTTATCAAAAGCTTTCTGGAAGTCCAGGTACACTATATCCACTGGCTCTCCCTTGTGCATTTACATAGTTACATCCTCAAAAAACTCCAGAAGATTAGTCAAGCATGATTTTCCCTTCATAAATCCATGCTGACTCGGACTGATCCTTCTACTGCTATCCAAATGTGTCGTAATTTCCTCTTATATAACTGACTCCAGCATCTTTCCCACCACTGACATCAGGCTAACCGGTCTATAATTCCCTGTTTTCTCTCTCCCTCCTTTCTTGAAAAGTGGGACAACATTAGCCACCCTCCAATCAGCAGGAACTGTTCCTGAATCTATAGAACATTGGAAAATGATTACCAATGCGTCCATGATTTCTAGAGCCATCTCTTTAAGTACCCTGGGATGCAGACCATCAGGTTCCGGGGACTTATCAACCTTCAGACTCAACAGTCTATCCAACACCGTTTCTTGCCTAAAATAAATTTCCTTCAGTTCATCCTTTACCCTAGTTCCTTTGGCCACTATTACATCTGGGAGATTGCTTGTGTCTTCCCTAGTGAAGACAGATCTAAAGTACCTGTTCAACTCATCTGCCATTTCCTTGTTCCCCATAATAAATTCACCCGTTTCTGACTTCAATGGCCCAATTTTGGTCTTAACTATTTTTTTGCTATTCACATACCTAAAGAAGCTTTTACTATCCACCTTTATATTCTTGGCTAGTTTACCTTCAAATCTCATTTTTTCTTGGCATATTGCCTTTTTTGTTATCTTCTGTTGCTCTTTAAAAGCATCCCAGTTCTCCGGTTTCCCGCTCATCTTTGCTATGTTATACTTCTTCTCTTTTATTTTTATACTGCCCTTTACTTCCCTCGTCAGCCACGGCCGCCCCTTACTCCCCTTAGGATCTTTCTTCCTCTTTGGAATGAACCGATCCTGCACCTTCTGCATTATTCCCAGAAATACCTGCCATTGTTGTTCCACTGTCTTCCCTGCTAGGGTATTGTTCCATTGAACTTTGGCCAGCTCCTCCCTCATAGCTCCATAGTTCGCTTTGTTCAACTATAATAATGACACATCCGATTTTCCCTACTCCTTCTCAAATTGTAGGTTAAAACATATCTTATGGTCACTACCTCCTAATGGTTCCTTTACCTCGAGGTCCCTGATCAAATCCGGTTCATTGCACAACACTAAATCTAGAATTGCCTTCTCCCTGGTAGGCTCCAGTACAAGCTGTTCTAAGAATCCATCTCGGAGGCACCACAAACTCCTTTCCTTGGGGTCCAGTACCATTCTGATTCTCCCAGTCTACCTGCTTGTTGAAATCCCCCATGACAACTGTATCATTACCTATGCAACATGCCAATTTTAATTCTTCATTCAACTTACACCCTACATCCAGACTGCTGTTCACGGGCCTGTAGATAACTCCCATTAGGGTCTTTCTACCCTTAGAATTTCTCAGTTCTATCCACTGACTCTACATTCCCAGATTCTATGTCCCCCCTCGCAAGGGACTGAATATCATTCCTCACCAACAGAGCCACCCCACCCCACCCCCTCTGCCAGTCAGTTTGTCCTTTCGATAAGATGTATATCCTTGAATATTCATTTCCCAGGCCCTGTCCGCTTGAAGCCATGTCTCAGTTATTCACACAACATCGTACTTGCCAATTTCCAACTGAGCCTCAAGCTCATCTACTTTATTCCTTATGCTTCATGCTAATTACCCCCATGAAGAGCAGGCACGGCCACAAGATTCAAGAGAGCAGTCTGTGCTTATGAGGCTTTACTTCAGTGTGACATGGCAGAGGAGTTTACAGCTGGGGGAAGGGCTGTGGGGGTGAAGAAAAATTGTGACATAGAAAGGTCAGCAACTGACAGTCTACCAGACTTCCTCTGAGCGCATAATGGCCTTGAATTAACAAGATTAGGAATATGGTATTTATTTTTTAAAATCACACTTTCCTTTTATTAGAAACATAAAATGGAAAGCATCTGAACTGCCCTCACCCTTTGCTGCTTATGACCTGCACACACTGAGACACAATAATTGAACACATCTGTGATGTCTGCCGCTTCAAGGTTATGTGGGCTCACTGCGGTATATCTGGTAACATTAAATTGATTAGGAAAGGCTTTTAATTATTTCTGTACTCACTGGTCCAGGCCTGACACCAAATCAATTAAATGGTTAAAACCAAACGGAAGTTCCAATGGGATCAAAAACAAACAATAGCCATTATGGCCCAAATGGTGAAAAATGGCTCATCTGACTTTTGGAAAACTTCCTTAACCACGTTAGAAGAATTTGTGCTGTAACTTCTGATTGAAGGGAGGCACAAGTTCTGCAGAATACAACTGTACCAACTTTATCCACCAACTGCAATTTGTCCCAGCCCTAAGTCTGTGCAGGAGCTCAGCTCTGAAGTTTGATAGAAATGAGCTCCAGAACACTAAAAGTTTTTTTGAAAGATTACAAATATTATAGAAACAAATACATCCAGAAAAGGGAAGGAAAGGGCAGAGCTTAACATTTACCAAGTAGTGCACATAGTATGTTCATTTCTACCTTATGGGACATTTCTATCCTATTTATCATGCTCCATCTTTATTAGGAAGCCCTGAGTGTGTAGCAGAAGGAGTGTAATTCCCCATAGACTACCCCTCTGCCCACCCCATCAGCACTATTGTCTGCAGTTCCCACAATAGCACCAAAGAACCCATAAAACTGGAGTGGAAGCAAGTCATCTGTGATATTCAAGAAGTTCCCAAGAGGAAGAAGGCAGCATCATGACAGAGGCCATTCTTCCAGAATTGATTCCTACACACTGGGTGCCAGCATAAATTCTACTGTCCAACCATCTATCAGCATTTCCAATTTTCTCCCATTCATCTGGAATATTCTTTTTCCTGCAGAAAGTTGTCAGGCAACAGCACACATTGAAGACTTCCAACAGAGCTCAGCTGCTTCCTGTAATTACTTATTCCCAATTATTATTATGGGCAGTGTTTGGATTCATAAGAACGTGGCTCCTTAGAAATTCCACACAACCTGGTAAAACACCAGAATTCATCCAGCACCGTAATCTGATTCAGTTTTCAATAAAAAGTTTATCAAGCCAAAATGCTGAATTGCTTCTTCCCCTGCTAAACTTGCTGAATATTTCCACTTTATTCACTGATGGTATGACAAGTAAGCAGACTTGTGTTTTTATAGAATAATAGAAAACTTACTGATGGAGACCATGAGACCTATAGTATCCACATCAGCTCTTTGCCAAAACAATTCCATAATTCTACACCTGGGCACCTTCTATGTAAAGGTTCTGATATGCTTGTGCTAGTCTCACATGAGGACATCTAAATCATTCATTCTAGAGGGGTAATTGATGGTTGTCTGTCATTATCCAATAGGATCGCACAGGAAAACATATGTGGGAGAGATCTTATAGTGGAAAAGCCATGGTACCAGAGCAGCTCCACACTCTCAGTTCTCTCGACCTTGGAAGTCCGAGTCCAGTGGTATGAGTAGTCATCATACCGTGGATGACCATGACTTCTGTGCTTCGGTGTGCCCTCCACTCTCCACAGAGCATTGCAGAACTGCCTTCCTGGCTGACTGGTTTTTGCTGAAGATCCCATCCACAGAGTCCCCCGGAGCCCCCCAGAGCTGTCTTTGCAGGCTACAACAGGCATGTCCCTATTTCACTGGAGTATGAGCAGCTGTCCTGGCAGCTATCCTCACCTGGTTTGGCCTGCCTGTCGAAGGGGTAATATACACTGAAAAAGAATGGAAACACAGAACAGTTGACCAATTCTTAGTGACACAATAGGTTTCGGAGGAGCTTGCCTGTCTGGTATAACAATTGAAAAATGCTACAAAGCCTTCATAAAGGAAGATGGCTGGATTAAAATTAGAGTAACCACAAACATAAAACCCTGCAGCACTCTGAAAGCCAGCAGAAACCTTCAGAAACCCATCACAGGAAACCTCAAGGCCAAGAAGAACAATACAAGGCCAAAAAACCCACTAACTTTGCTATAGCGATTGAAAGCAACAAAACATTCTTCAGAACCCTAGAGTGTAATTCAATTTTTGTGTGATGGTGAAAAGCAAACGATAGTGAAACAACAGCCTATTTTATACATTTTGATTCAAGCAGGTATACTTTGAAAACACTTGTTGTAAAGCTCCCCTTGGTAGTGGAAGATATTAAAATGTAAGATTTTGGTCCTTTTAAGTGAACTATGGTTCAGTCTATATACATTACTTCACTGTACACTGTGACCAATTTTATGATGTTAACATGGCCAACACAAGCTGGTTAAGAACATTTTAAAATATTCTTAACTAACTAAGGAAGGCAATTAGTTCTTCTGCAGGGATTTCCAAAGAAAAAAATGCTGACATTGCAGTCTACATCCCAGTCTGAAACTCTGGTCCAAGTTAGTCCAACTCTTTGTATGCTGTTCTCACCAGAATGAAGGCATTACCTCTATACACTCTTTTTCATGTCTGTATTCAACTCACATCTAGTTGGACTCCATAATCAATCATCCCAAGGTGTATCATCAGACAAATTTTATGTTAAGGCAAAGCTACCGTGGTATAGAAATATTCACAGCATTAGAACATTATTGGCAAGGCCATCCCCAATTTGTTCCTAATTACCCTGGAGGGATAGGTGGTTAATAAGATCACTGAGCCCCTGCAGTTCATAATCCACAATGAGTAGCAGTGTTTGATACGACTGGGAACCTGGCCAGATGATTTCAGGGGCAGCTAACAAGGCACAACCACTCTTCTGTATGGCCAAAACTGGGAATGGGCAGTAGATTTCCTTCCCTGAATGACACTACTAAACCAAATGTGTTATTGCTAGTATCAGTGTCTTATTCCATATTTATTAACAGAACTGGCAAAGTAAGGTTTTGATTCATTTAGTGAACAAGCCTCCGGATTACAATCCCAGCAACAAAATTATTTTGCCATTGTGCCCAATGACTATTATTAAGCAGCTTGCATGGCTCATGAAGCCTGATACGATTGGAGAAAGGAGATACCAGAAGTGAAGGAGTGCAGAGATTTGAGGATTGGAGATTTTGGAAATAAAGGGTGTGGAGGGTGCTGATACTAATGGGAAGGGTTGGAATCAGGCGAGCTATTGATCATCAGCTGGAAATGGCTGTGGTTCCTTGCATCCTTGCCTCTGATTAAAAACGCCTCATATTAATACTATAGGCTGTGGAAACACCTGGTATTAGTGGTAAAGTGGAAGAAGTTCAGCTCTGAAGGTCACACATCTTCCCTGTCATCAGGACAAATACTTTCATGCTTATTTTATCAAAATTAAGAAGATATCTAGCAATTTACAAATGATTGGGTGAGGTGAAAAGAAAACAGCAAGGGGAAGGAAGAGATGGGTAGAAAAATGAAAACTAAAACAATCCTTAATCAGAAACTTGTGTGAGTGAGTGTATAGCTGTTGGCTCAGCTCGTGGACAAAGATTCCCCCTATTCACAACTGTCACCGACTGGGGCAAACAAGCAACATCATCTGATTCACTCATTAACTTTTACATGTTATGTGATTCATCTTCAATGTTAAGACTTACGTTTAAAAGAGTTAAGGCAGGAAACGGATGAGGGGTTCCCAACCTTGCATCCACACACACCTTGCTTAATGGTATTGGCCCATGGCATAAAAAACTTTGTGAACCCCTGGTCTAGACCTAGGAGGTGAATAAAATCTTATAAATAAATTAGTGAACATCTGAAGTTAAGGCTTTGTAAAAGTTACAACACTCTTAAGTAACACACACAAAATGCTGGTGGAATGCAGCAGGCCAGGCAGCATCTATAGGAAGAAGCACTGTCGATGTTTCAGGCCGAGACCCTTCGTCAGGACATGAAGGGTCTCAGCCCGAAACGTCAACAGCACTTCTCCCTAAATGTTTTCCTTTCTCAGCTCAAATGTCTGCAACCAGTTGGACACCTAGTTAATTTCTGTCAAATAAATGTAAGTATATTCTGCCTGCTACGTGAAGATCTGTGCACCAGAAAGTAGTTAATGTAGGAGAGTTAACCTTAAAAAAATTCTTATGCTACTTGTTCTAGTGCATCCTTCATCCTGTGAGAAGCTTCTCACAGGCTTTTCTCCACCTTTCCACTAATGATAGGCATTGGCCCAGTCTACAGTATTGATACGAGGGGTTTATACTATCGACATAATAAACACAGCACAGAAGCAGGTCCTTCAGCCCACAACGTTGCGCAAAATTCCTTAAAATTAGTAATTAAACACCTAGATAACTAACCCCTTCTGCCTACCCAATGTCCATATCCATTTATAATTTACACACTGATGGTAAAGCTGAAAATTCAGTGGCAGAAGACCTGGAAGTAAAAAGCTGGAGAATTTAAGAATGGGATGTGAACTTTCATGTTATTCAGCAATGTGATTGCTTGATTTGTAGCCATTTCAGAAAGCTATACCTTAGACATTGGATATTGGAACGGGCTTCAACAGTGAAGTCCAATAAAATGCAGGAAGCTGCTGAGATCTTGCTTTTGATTTCAAAGGAAGCATGGCTTGAGGTTGAGTTATCTGGGCCCAGTGAACAATTCCTTGTTTGACAACCAGGGGAAGGGGAAGGCGGACAGCACGTTGTTGGAACTGAATGGACCAATCTTTTCTGGCCTAGCCTCTCCGATGCTTTCATCTTCCTATCACTTCCTAGTGACTGGTAGCAGAGTAGAGAAATTTAAGGCCCAGTCTACTCCTACTGAGCCGCTTAGAAGGAGATAGACAACTTGAGAAGATGCAGGCAGAGGAAAGAAAAATAAGCAATTGCTGAGTTTTGTAAGAATGAAAACCAAGCCTTTGCCTGAGCAGTCTTCTATTGAATCTTCTACCCACTGTCAAGATATCTCTCCATCTCTCTCATCCAGGTGGTTATTGACAGGAAATTGTTGCTACCTCGAGCGCTGGTCGGTCCACGTGCATCAGCGTGCATGCCTGACCTGTGGCCAGCTCAGGTTTCAACTCTTAATTATTTACATCTGCGTGGTGCAGTCAGTACAAAGCCTTTGATATCCAGATGGAGAAAGGGTAACCTGACCCGTCCACAAAAACTTTTCCTAAAATGCCATGCTGCACAGTATTAAAGACTGCTTGAGATCTTTTCTGTTTAATTCATTACATTTTATTTTATTCCAGAACAATATATCAGCCGCAGAACCATGGTCATCAGTAAATCGTATAAGTAAGAGTAACATTGAATTTCCAAAAGCAGAGAGGGGGTAGGGAATGGTACAGAGGGTGTAGGTCAATTTTAATGGCTAACTACACCCAGGTTCCTGACTTTCAAACTGAAAAATATCAGTAATTTTTAACAGAGTCTACGTAAAAAAGATGGGGGGGGGGTTTGAAGAAGGAGTAGCTTCAAAGGAGGAAAAGAGAGAAAGGTCACTTTATCAGTGGAGGTTCAAATCAAGCCGACTGTTAGGAAAGTTAAACGGATTCTGTTATAGAACTAGTGCAAACACACAAGATGTGTGAGAGTGCATGAAATAAATTTATCTTGATTCTGAGAGGCACTTTAATCTGCAACAGCTGGTGGAAATCCAACTGAGATATTGTGCAGCAGTATAAAAGGGACATTGCAGGGGTCTAAAAAATAGTCAATTCTGTTTTACTAAGAGGGTACTGCACTGCCCCTGGCTGTGAAAACACAAGTCTAGAATACTTGGCTTGGTCCGTTTACGGCTGGAGTGACTGCAGAGGCTGAACAGGTTGAAATTAAACGGGGCAGAGATGTAACTAAACAGACAGCAATGTCAAGTAGAGTTCAGGAAGCAAAAACAGAAAATGAAATACAGTACACGACCACAAAAAGAGGGTTTGCTCATATGATTGGAAACAAGCCCTTCAGCCTCACATTCAAGTATCCATTTTAAAGTAATCTTTTTTATTTTCCCCACACTCCCAATAACTTTCCCCCACCCGAAATTCTACCACTTATTTACACACTAGGGGTAATTTAAGGTGCCCAGTTATCCTGCCTATCTACACATCTTTTGAATGTGTTAAATCCTAATCAGTTTCTGCAAGAAGTTGGCCAGGGCACTGTGCAAAAGGAAATAGAAAAAAACTTGCCAAAGGTCATCCATTCAACATTAAGAAATCTCAAGGACATCTTAAACACAAGAGATACTGCAAATATGGAAATTTAGAGTAACACACACAAAATGCTGCAGGAACTCAGCAGGTTAGGGAGCACCTGTGGAAATGAATAATAAGTCAATGTTTTGGCCACGAACCTTCATCAGGACAGGAAAAGAAAGGCGAAGAAGACAGGAGACTGTGAAGGGAGAGAAAGTAGTATGAGCTACGAGCCCATGATATTACAGGAAAGATTCTAGCAGTGGCTATGTGGCAGGAGGCAAAGAGTGGGAATAAAGGGATCCTTTTCTGATTGGATGCCACAGGGATCTGTGTTGGGACCTATTCCTTTTTAGGTTATATGTCAATGATTTGGATGATGGAATTGATGGTTTTGTTGCAAAGTTTGCAGACAATGTGCAGGTAGTTGGAGGGGCAGGTAGCTTTGAAGTAGAGAAGCCACAGAAGAACATACAGATTAGGAGAATGGGCAAAGAAATAGCAGATGGAATAGTTTCAAGAAGTGTATGGTCATTTTGATTTTGATAGTGCATTTTGATAGAAGAAATGAAAGGGTTGACTATTTTCTAAATGGAGAGAAAATTTTTAAAAAAAACAGGTACAAAGGGCTTGTGCAGGATTCCCTAAAGGTTATAGTTGCAGGTTGAGTCAGTGGTGAGGAAGGTAAATGTGATGTTAGCATTCATTTTCAAGAAGACTAGAACATAAAAGCAAGGATGTAATGTTGAGACTTTATAAATAACTGATGAGGCTTCAGTTGGAGTATTATGAGCAGGTTTGGGTCCCTTATCTTAGAAAGGAAATGCTGAAATTGGACAGGGTACAAAGGAGATTCATGAAAATGATTCCAGGATTGAATGGCTTGTCGTGTGAAGAGTGTCTGATGGCTCTGTGCCTGTATTCACTAGAATTCAGAAGAATGAGGCGTGACTTCATTGAAACCTATCAAATGGTGAAAGGCCTCGATAGAGTGGATGTGGAGGATGTTTTTTTTATGGTGGAAGAGTCTAAGACACATTCTCAGACTAAAGGGGCATCCTTCTAGAATCGAGGAGGAATTTTTTTAGCCAGAGAGTGGTGAATGTATGGAATTCTTTGCCGTAGGCAGCTGTGAAGATCAAGTCTTTATATATACTTATGGCAGAGGTTTGATAGATTCTTGACTGGATGGGGCACGAAAGGAAAGGGAGAGAAGACAGGAGATTGGGACTGTGGTGAAAACTGGATCAGCCATGATGAAAGGGCAGAGTAGACTCAATGGGCCAAATGGCCTGATTCTGCTCCCATATATTATGGCCTAAGCTATAAGGTGATAGTTGGGTGGGGGAGGGAGCAGGAAGTGAGAAGCTACAAAGTAGTAAGTAGAAAAGGTAAAAAGTGGAAAAGAAGGAACTTGATAGGAGAGGAGACATGATGGTTCTAATTTATTGATCCTGTGATACTGACAGGTTTTACTTTATAAAGCTACCCAATAAGCATTTCAAGAATTAAAATAATTATCTGAATGCTAATTTACTGCACATCATTATTTTCTTAAGAACCCTTGCCTGCTTTTCCATCTAGTATAAGAAATTATTACAATAGGCTCTAAGAATGTGTCTGGGAATAATATGGTAAGGAAGCAATGTTTAAATCCAAATCTTTCCTCCATTTCTTTTTTTTTTGTAATTTATTTTTTTATTGAAGTTCATCATCAAACAAACATTTCCATAAGATGTATTTCAGACATCGTACATATATATCATATAATCATATATATCACAACTATCCACATAGTATTTATCTGAGGTATACACTTATAGAAAAGAGTGGAAAGGAAAAACAAGCAAAAGGAAAGAACTATGTACAAGTAGGGAGTGATTTTTTTACAACATATTCATTGATTTGTGAGAATAAAATCAGGCCTATGAGGCATTATGTAGTTAAACCATTTTTCCCAGTATGAATCAAATTGTTGAAGCTTATGATTAACAGATGCTGTTATCGTCTCCATTTTGGTTTTCCCTTACCAGTTATTTTTAATTGGGTTTTTAAAAAAAAACAAATCTCTGCAAGAGAATTGACATTAACAACACTTGAACATTCACGTTGCACCCCAACAGCTAGTTATTTCTGAACTTAAACAATGAAAGCAAATGAAGGTATATTCTTAGTAGTTAACAACACACACAAAATGCTGGTGGAACACAGCAGGCCAGGCAGCATCTATAGGGAGAAGCACTGTCGACGTTTCGGGCTGAGACCCTTCATTAGGACTAACTGAAAAGAAAGATAGTAAGAGATTTGAAAGTAGTGGGGGGAGGGGGAAATGTGAAATGATAGAAGAAGACCGGAGGGGGAGGGATGAAGCTAAGGGCTGGAAAAGTGATTGGCGAAAGTGATACAGAGCTGGAGAAGGGAAAGGATCATGGGACGGGAGGCCTCAGGAGAAAGAAAGGGGGGGGGGAGCACCAGAGGGAGATGGAGAACAGCCAAACAACTAAATATGTCAGGGATGGGGTAAGAAGGGGAGGAGGGGCATTAACGGAAGTTAGAGAAGTCAATGTTCATGCCATCAGGTTGGAGGCTACCCAGCCGGTATATAAGGTGTTGTTCCTCCAACCTGAGTTTGGATTCATTTTGACAATAGAGGAGGCCATGGATAGATATATCAGAATGGGGATGGGAAGTGGAATTAAAATGTGTGGCCAACGGGAGATCCTGTTTTTTCTGGCGAACCGAGCATAGGTGTCCTGCTTTTACATCGACAGCGCTTCTCCCTATAGATGCTGCCTAGCCTGCAGTGTTCCACTAGCATTTTGTGTGTGTTGTTGTTTGAATTTCCAGCATCTGCAGATTTCCTCGTGTTTGTTCTTAGCAGCTATCCTGTTATACTGAACAAGCAGCATCAGTCGAAAGAAAAACAGTTAATGTTTCAGGTCAAAGATCTATCATCAGACCTATTAACTCATTTCTCTACCCCCCCAAATGCCAACTGATTGCTGAGTATTTCCATCTTTTTCTGTTTTATCCAAAATTTCCAGCAAATGGAATTTTTAGACTTTCATTTGCACAGACCTCTTCAGTGTAACTCCTTCAGGGAAGCTAGGTCAACACAAGATGGAGAACACGGTGAAGACGCACTGGTCAAGTGGACTATGGGTTGAACTGAGCACCAACACCCGCATGGAGCTGTTAACCTAAATGGTTGCTTTCCTGTTGTTAATGCAATGCAGTACCTCACTGCAGTCTACACTATTGTGACATTTAATAGCAGATAAATGCCACTTCCTTCCCTCAAAGCATCACTGGCAGCAAGTCACATCATCTAAGCCACAGTCCCAAATTGTAGCTTTGACTTCACTTTTACTTCAAAGACTGAGAGTTGCATGTTATTACTGCTTCTTGTTTGACATTGAACAATTTTCATTTTCCCACGCCCCTCCCACATAAATTATTATTAGAATATTAAAATAAAGCCACTGTGTTTTTAAAATTCTCACATTCCATGCCTGCGGTGAGTGTTAAGAGTATAGAGTCAACTATTTCACACTGAGATAAGGTGAAATTGATTCTCTCAAAGACTCACCCTTTCTCAAAGAAGCAGTCTTTGAATATCTGTCAGGTAGATAGATACAATAAACAGGGGTCAGGGGAGAAACGATAACTGCAGATAGGTAGCATAGCTGGGTTGAGGTAACAATCAGACAATCCATCCATCTATCTGCTGGTACCGCAGACTCGAAGGGAATTTGATGAGATTGGTATACTCTACTTAGTAATTATTTGGCAAAAAGAATCACCTGGTACAGCTCCAAGAGAACAGAAATTTTTCAGCTATTTCTAGACATACCCACACTCCCTATTCGTGAAGTATTTGGAGCCACAGGGCAAATTGAAACTCATGAGGCATTCTCAAAATGTCTAACAGCTGTGAAGGATAAAACAGAGAGTTAAATCACCTATCTTTGACATTCACCATTGACCAGAAACTCATCAGGAACAGCTACATAAATAAAATGGCTAAAAAAACAGGTCAGAGACTTGGTTGCCAAGGCAAATGAGTCATCTCCTGTTTCTACAAAGTTTCTGTATCATGGTTTGACATATGAAGAGTGTTCATATTACTGGGAGTGTATTCACTAGAGTTCAGAAGAATGAGGGGTGACCTCATTGAAACCTATCGAATGGTGAAAGGCCTCCATAAAGTGGACGTGGAGAGGATGTTTCCGAAGGTGAGAGAGTCTAAGTTCAGAGGACACAGCCTCAGAACAAAGGGGTCACCTTCTTGAAAGGAATTGAGGAGGAACTTCTTCAGTTGGAGAGTGGTGAATCTGTGCAATTTGATGCCACGGGCAGCTTCGCAGGTCAAGTCATTATGTGTAATTAAGGCAGAGGGTGATAGGTTCTTGATTGGCCAGGGAATGAAGGGATACGGGGGGGGGGGGGGTGGAAGGCAGGAGATTGGGGCTGAGAGGAAAAATGGATCAGCCAGGATGAAATGGCAGAGCAGATCAGATTAGCCAAACAACCTAATTCTGCTCCTATATATTATGGACTTACAGACTTAGCGGTACGCAGTAAGCTCTGGCCTTATCAATGAGGTTTCCATTTGAAATCATGCATTAAAGAATGACTGTGTGTTTGCTGCTGTAACCAAGCATATCCAAAAGTCAATGAAAAAAAATCATCTTTCCTGCTCTAAAATTATTCAATATCTAGCAACTAGTTTTATTTTTTCAGGTTAAAAATACCTTTTGATACTGGCACATCTCCATTTGCTTTGGCTCCTGCAGAATTTGGTTTCCTTTTCTCTCAATATGTTTTCCTGTTTGATTTGATGTTCTACATTTTCATTCCACGGAGGAGAGATGATGCCAAGTGAATTGCAAGTGCTTACCCAAAAATAACCTTCACCAAATTGGAGTACTCTCTGATCTTAAAGCAGTCCGATTTTGGAAAATTGTAACATTCTTGTACTGGCCATCAATAGAATATAATATTAAAATAAATTCAACTAATTCTCATTTCAGAATATTAGCTTTGCAACTTGAAAACAAAAATGTTGCATGGCCTAAAGCTGAAACTGTTAGAGGTCCCAGTAATCCTGTGTGATACCATGTACTGGCTAAAGTAACAAAGAATAACACTTCCATTTATATAAATGCCTTTCACACTATGAGAACATCCTACACCCATGGATATACAGTCAGCCCTCCTTATCCACAGGAGGTTGGTTCCAGGACCCCCCGCGGATACCAAGAAATGCGGATGCTCAAGTCCCTTATTTAACCTGTCTCAATACGGTGGTCTTTAGGACCCAGCGTAACCCTGGACCTTATTTAACCTGTCTCAGTGTGGTGGACATTAGGACCCGGACGTTCAGCTCTGAACCTGCAGTGTTTCTGTTCACAAAAACAATGACAATCACGACTGAAAATAAAGTGGAAGTAATAAAGTGATCGGAAACAGGTGAAATGCCATCGGTCATTGGAAAAGCATTAGGCTACAGTCAGTCAACGATTGGAACAATTTTAATGGAGCATGAGAAAGGCCCTGCCCCGATGAAAGCTACAATTATTACTAAGCAACACAATGGTTTAATTATTGAAATACATATGTTTCTTAAGTGTTTTATATGCATAGAAAGGTAAAATATATACTATATACTAAGACAAACGTTTGACTGACGCTAAATAATGCCGGATGTACCTGTTCCGACTTCAAATCCGACTTAAAGATGGACTCAGGAACGGTACTCGTTCATAACCTGGGGACTGCTTGTACTTTAAAATCATCTCTAGATTGCTTATAATACCTAATACAATGTAAATGCCACATATCAGGAAGACCCGGAAGTTCTCTCTCCAGCACTTGTTGTTTGAGCATGTACAGACTTTTTTCTTGTCATTATTCTCTAAACAATACAGTATAACAACTATTTACATAGCATTTACATTGTAAATGCATGCGAAACCCGCGGATAAGGAGGGCCAACTGTGTACAAAAACACAGATAAAGATACACAGATTAAATGTAATGAAGGGTCTTGGCCCAAAATGCTGCCTGACTTGCTGAGTTCCTGTAGCATTTTGTGTATGTTATTCTGGTATTTTCATTGCACTGTTATCAATTAAAACAAATTGTTCATTTTCATTTGACATTCTGTTGTGAGATGGCCTATCATCTGTAATGTTTTCAGGTTGAACTGGTCATTCATTAACCATTTTCAAGTTGTTACCATTAATCTCATCGTTCTCACAGAAGATACGTTGTTTACGACTGAATTCCAGTTCTTACTTAGAGTGAGACCTTTGTCTTTGTTAAAATTCTTTTCCTCTAGCACTTGTTTCAGTTAAGAATTACTCCTTCAGGGAACATGGAGTCACTATGAAAACAATAATGGTATTGAACAAAAGAGTAACATTGCTCTTTGCTGGGAGATTACAGACTGGGAGATATGAAATTATCAAGGTTAGTGGTCATAACTGGTACCAAATTATGATCAACAGTCCCTGAAGGTCAAATATTTTTTACAAATCAAAATGTGCAACTTCTCAACAAAATATGTCCATGTGAATGTTTAAATCTTTCTTCAAAGTGAAAAAAAATGTTCTATTGTAAAAGAATGGTGCATAGAGTCTGATTTCTCCATTCCTGCTGAAGGGTCTCAGCCCGAAATGTCAAATGTACTCTTTTCCAAAGATGTTGACTGGCCTGTTGTTCCTCCAGCATTTTGTATGTGTTAACTGGTTCAATAGCAGGTTGTCACCAACAGAGAGCGAAGACAAAGTGCCTTATTTTCAAACTGCTTGGATTAATATTCCATTTCTAATGGAAATTATGACAGGAAACAGTCAAACAATCCCTGCAGCCAAGAACTGCTCATAACATCCACCACATTTCCACCTCTGTAACAAAGTGCATATCCACTAAAAATGTCAATGGACTTCCTCAGGATGAAGGGACCATGAGTACTCCCAAGAAGCAGGGTAGATATTATTAATAAAAATCATGAACATTTAGGGAGTGGAAGCCTTTGCTGCTGATGAAAAGTCCCAAATTATTAATCAGAGCCTTAAGGACATCTAGTCAATGGCTGTCCACAATCATTAAAAGTCAGCAATTCTGGCAAAACCATAGTACCACAACCCTACTTTCTACTTACACAATAAATAAGTGGGAACCTTTCTTGACTGAATGCCTTGGTGATCTCTGTAATTCTGCAGAGATCAGGAAATCGAGAAATATGGCAAAAAGAAAAGTCTACTGTGGTCACCTGGAATGATCCAGTGGTGAGAAGTTGAGAGTTTGCCTTCAGGGAACCCACAAGAGGTTGGCTGAGGATCTGGAAAGCAGAATCCTGTGAAGATTATGCTTTCCATATGATGTAGTGTCCCTAAAGACTCAGAGAAATAGATTGTCATGTCCTTGCATTCTACCTGAAGGTCTCTGACCTTCTGAGTAACCTTTCATGTCTATCCAAAGGCACCAATAATAGATAGCTACTGGTAGTATCATTACAGAGTGACACATTGAATGAGTACCCCAACAGCAAGGTGCTTAAAAATAATTCTTGTTAGATGTAGCATCCGCTATAAACTTTGGAAGATGTCAGAGCAGCTTAAGTCAGAATCAAGTGTATTATCACTGATGTGATGTGAGATTCCTTGTTTTGCAGAAGTAGAGTGCAAAGGCATAAAATTACTAGAAATTACAAAATAAGTAAACAGTGCAAATAAATGGAATGGCAAGGTTGTGTTCTTGGGGTGCGTAGAAATCTGATGGTAGGGGAGGAAGAAGCTGTTCCTAAATCATTGGGTGTGGGTCTTCAAGCTCCTGGAATTCCTCCAGGAGAGGTGATGGTAGAAATGAGAAGAGGTCACATGCTGGAAGGTTAATGATGGATGCTGCCTTTTTGAGGCACCACCTCTTTAACGTGTCCTCAATGGTGGCGAGGCTTGTGAAAATGCAAATATTGTTACTTTAACATCTTTAAGTGAAGTATATTTATTAGGAGAATAAGTGCGTGTGTGGACGTAGGAGGCAATTTGTCAATGAAAAGTCTACACTACATTTCATTCCCCACACAGGAATGCTGATGAAAACTCCCCATGCACATTAATGTTAATTAAAGTGGATCATTCTTTGGCGCAATTAGCTGTTTCCTGTATTCTGATAGACAAAAATTGTGTTTATGTGTTTTTAATACCCTTGAGAATATAGGAACGTGTGCAATCATAACTTATCTTTACATATTGTGAGAAATGCTATGACTTTAAATGATTTAAAGATTAAACAGCAGTTGAATTTTTCACCAGAACAATAATGGGTTTAAAAGGCCAGTGGAGGTGTAAACACTCACCTTGTAAAAGTTACTTGGATGAGTTTCACTCACAGAGCTGGGATGATCAGCTTTTTCTGACTGATTTGTGTAAAATGGGCCAGGTGGCCCCATTGTGATTCTATTAAATAATACTGAACATTTACCAATATTCAAAGCCCTTCCACCCATCCCAAGTCAAAATTCTCACAAGCAGCTTTTCATCAGTTATTTACTCTCTCACTGATCTTCACCAGCAAAACAAAAAGTCATCTTCCAGGCAGTCAAAAAGTTTACTCAAGGAATGACCCTGCTGAATTTCATTTATTGTCAGCAATGCTGTCTTTTAGAAAATGAGTTAAATTGGTCTCCCATCTGTACTCTCAGGTGGATATAAAAGATTCCATTATACCAATTTAGAAAGCAAGTAATTATCCTATGCAAATACAAATGATCTTGTTATTATCATAATGCTTTTTGGTTAAGTGTATGGGCATATTGGCTGCAAACAGCATTGCATCTGTGACTGCACTTCAAAGGTACTACATTCGTTATAAAGCCTTTGTAAAAGGCTATGTGCTTAGCTCCCTGCTCTATCTACTTTATAATTATGACTGTGAGGTCCAATGACATAGCTAACTTTGCTGACAACACCGCTGTTGCTTGCCAAATCAAAGGTGGCGATGAATCAGTAGATAGGAGGGAGACCGAAAGTCTGGCTGAATGGTGCCACAACAACCACCTCTCACTCACTGTCAGCAAATGCAAAGAGCTGATAATCAACTGTAGGAGGTCCATGAGCCAGTCCTCATCAGGGAATCCGAGGTGGAGAGCATTAGCAACTTTAAGTTCCTCAGCATTATCATTTTAGATGATGAATCCTGGGTCCACTGCACTGCAAAGAAGTCATGGCAGCACCTCTACTTTCTTAGAAGATTGCAGACATTCGGCATATCAGCTAAAGTACTGACAAACTTCTATAGATGCACAGTGAAGAGTATACTGACTGCTTGTGTATCATGGTCTGTAATGGAATCACCAATGCCCTTGAACAGAAAAAGCCTACAAGAAGTAATGGACACATCCTCATTCATCACAGGTAAAACCCTCCCTACCACTAAGCACATCTACAAAGAGACTGTCACAGGAAAACAGCATATCCCCCCCCCCCCCACCAACCTCCAATCCAGGCTATGCTCTCTTCTCATCAGGAAGGTGGTACAGGAGCCTCAGGCCCCACAACACCAGGTTCAGGAAGAGTTATTATCTGAGTTATTACCTATAAATTCAACCATCAAACTCTTGAACCTTGAGCAGAAAGACAATTTTTGTCTATCAGAATACAGGAATGACTTTACTCATCCCAACACTGAAATGGTTCCTCAACCTATGGGCTCACTTTCAAGGACTCTACAATTCATGTAATCAATACTTATTGCTTATTTATTATTATTATTTTGTTTTTTTTTCTCTTTTACTATTTTTACAGTTTGTTTTCTTTTGCACAATTGTTGTCTGTCTTTGTCGGGTGCAGTTTTTCATTGACTCTTGTGTTTCTTTGTATTTACTGTGAATGCTGGCGTACACTTTGATAATAAGTTTACTTAGAACTTCAAAATACTTTGGAACATCCTATGATTGTGAAAAGTATTCATCCAAGTTCTTTTGCTCAGTGTGTTTATCAATTCTTTGCAGTTGTTATATCCCTCCAGATGCTTAGAGAACTTGTAAAGCGGAAAAGGGATATGAAGGAGGAATATATCTGTCCTCAAGGAAGATGCTGAGGAATCAAGGATCCACAGTAAATGACAAAATAAAAGAATGTACTGATGAAACTCAAGAAGACAACGAGCCTGAAAAGCTCATTATCAAGGACCTGGTTGAGGAGATCAAATATAATATTTCCAAGCTCCAGTACAACAAAGCCAACTGTGAATCTGAGTGGTGATGAAGATGCCAAAAAGCTATGAGGAGATACAGATAAGGTCGATGAGGGGAAACCACATAGTGAATGGTGAAGAATGTCAGGCTATCGTTTTAATAGAAAAGTCAAATGCTGAATATTGAAAATATTATTTATAGAGATGAGTAATATGATGGTTGAAAATAAGATGCCTTGTAATGCCAACAGCAGACTGTATTGCGAAACATTTGTCAATCTTAGTTTCTTGTTAAAAAAAAGTCTTCAGAACTGTATACACTGTTTGGCGTAGAACCTCCAGAAGTGAAAAGCTAGAGAATGACAATAGCTATTGGATTTTATAAATGGGGTCTTCCTCTATGTGCACATATAATACATGAACTTGATATTTGTTTCACAATTAGGAATGACCCAATAGGTTCATTTCAGTAGTTACTGTTACAAAATCTTCTCTTGCAATACCAACAGGAGGCTGTATTGTGGAAAATTCTTTCTTTAAACAGGAAACTAAAATTGACTAATATCTTCAAAACTGTATGCACTGTTTGGCTCAGAACCTGCACAAGTGAACTTATCAAATTTCATTATTTGTGCAGGTCATTTTTTTTTCCTATCCCTGGTTTGAACTGAATAAGCTATCTTACAACTGGGATTTAAAATGGGCTGCGGACTTGAGCTTTACATCATTTTGTTCCGATTTTTACTTTGTGTTTGGGTTTGAATCCAGTTCTTTTCCAAACTGAGAAAATAGGCAGTCATCAAAAAATAGAAATGACAATTATTTCCAGTTCTTCCTGTTTGCTAGATTATGATTTTGACGGATGCTTAGTTAATTAGATTTGAAGACCTAGAGTAGGCCCCATCAGCTTCTCCGCTGCTGTGCGGTAAGATCTTGGTTGATCTAATCGTAATCTCCATTTTGTTTTCTTGATTACCTGTGGTAACCTTCCTCTTATTTGCTTATCATTTGTCTACCAGCTCTGCATAAAAATACCAAAAACATGGCTTCCACAGACCTTTGAGATGTGCATTTTAACCAAAATACCCAGAAAATATTTTGCATTGTCTGTCTGCAATGGATGGCCCTTACTTTTGAGCAGAGACCTCTATTACTTGATTCTCCCATGATCCACCCTCCCTACATCCGCCCTCTGAAGATTTTATGTTTCTGTCCTCCCCATTCACTCTTCTGAATTCCAACAGATATCTTAAATAAACTACAATTGCTAGCATGGCAGGCTTGGGGATCCATGCCACATATTCATTAATATTTCTCTGCTGGGTTATTCCGCCTTTTAATGCATTGTACTTTCATAAACATGAATTGCTAGTCATGTGGACTTAGCTTCTCTTATTAGAGCATTCTGCTCTGGTATGTGATGTTCTGAAGTGAACTGAATAAATCCAGCTGGATTCTGGTCTCCTGTCAGGGAGAATGCACTTTATGCGAGAGTAGCTTCCTAGCAGCACCTCAGTGAACTGCTGTAGGTGAAAGGTCCTTTTTTAAATGTGACAACATGATGCCATGATAGCATGCCAACTAGTAATGCTACTGCAATGCCAGCAGTGAGATCAGGGTTCGATTCCTGCCACTGCCTGTGAGGAGCCAATACGTTCTTCCTGTGATTGCATGGGTTTCTGCTGGGTGCTCTGGTTTCCCCCCACAATCCAAAGGTGTACAGGTTACAGGTAGTAAGTAATGGGCGTGCTATATTGGTATATGGTGACTTTTGAGTGCTACCCAGCACAGTCACCACTGATTTGATTTGACACAAGCAACGCAATGAAATATGTTTCATGTACATTGCTGTTACTACGAATGGTAGTAAGCCAATTGTAAAGCAAGTCTCAAGATTAAATACTCCAGTTCAAAACTCCATCAAGTGATAGTGTGCTACATTTCTTCTCAAAGGTTATTACCCCTCAGCCATCAGGCTCTTGAACCAAAGCTAATAACTTTACTCAACTACACTCACCCCATCATTGAACTGTTCCCACAACCTGGTGACTCACTTTCAACGTCTCTTCATCTCCTGTTTTCAATATTCATTGATCGTTTGTTTATTTATTCATTTTTGTATTTGCACAGTTTGTTGTCTTTTGCACTTTGGTTGGGGGGCAGGGGGAGGCAGCCATTCTTTGATTCTATTGTGCTTCTTGTATTTATTGTGAATACCCGCAAGAAAATGAACCTCAGGGTTGTATATGGTGACATACATGTACTTTGATAATTTACTTTGAATTTACTTTCCATGCTCATTTTATCAATATTTTCTAGAACTTACACATTAACCCATATTTTGTGAAGACTCTACAAAAATTGATTCAAACCCATAATTTATTTTAAAAAATGTATTATTAATGTTATAATTTTTTTCAATGAAAGCTAGTTCCTAACTCATACAAGATCAGAAATGGGTAATGGTAGCAATAGAAACAGATGCCAGCTCGATAAATTATTCAACTGAAATAGTAACTTTTTTTTCCTGTACTGCAATTTCTTTTAATATAATTCAACAAAAGATAGTTTTCAATTTGTGCAAAGCACCTTCAATAATTACCATTCTGGATGTAAATTGTCTTGATAGACAAACCCCAACAAGAAGCAATACAATGAAGTACAGTAATGACTTCTCTGTAAGCAACATCACATGATACACCCAAACCTTCACCAAAGTTTATGGCTGTAGTTAAATGGTATCTTTCATAAGAAAGACAGCCAGAAGCAAAATAGGTACTTTTACAGCATAGTTATAGAGTAAGTAAAAAAATGCTGCAGTCAGTTTTGCAGAGAGGAAGATTCCACAACATCAGTTAGATACATGATCCATTTTCTTGTTAAATAAAATGAGTAAATAAATGAACAAGCAACCAACAATGAATAGCCATGAAGAACTTCCTTGTCACCCTCAAAATAGTGCTTGGTAATCTGACGTGGCAGGCAGGACCTCGGCTTAAATTCTGATCTAAGAGAAGGTGCTACCCATAGCATAGATCGTCCTCAGTCCATCAGTGTAGAGCAGGGCACCGCACTGTCTATTTGCTGTTTTTGATCGTGTCTTACAATTTGGTTTTCATTTTGTAATTCCGCACAAACATGCCTCTAAAAGGAAAAACTCAAAATGAGGGAAATGACAGTCAAAATGATCTTGTAAAATAGTTTAAATCCAGAATTTATTTTCCAGAATTGTCATCTTCATTACAGGTAGATTGGTTGTTTGAAAACTGAAATAGCAGTGAACCTCCACTATCAGCAGTTTTGCACAATCTGTTCCACTGTGTAAATGTCAGAATGCCCAGCACACTACAGCAATTCCTTAGCACTGACACCAAATAAAGTGCCTCTGTTGTCCTACATTATCTATCTACAGTAATGTACTGATGACCCAGTTGGACCTTCGTAACATATGCCGTTTTAGGTTTGGCAGCTCAGAAAGTTTTGGTTTACAATGCTGGCTGGACCATATTGACTTTCTGCCAGGACTTCCAACTGGCATTACATCTGGGTTTACCGCCTATGAGCTGCAATCCCGGAATCACCTTGTTCCGTCTTGGAAATCGGCACATAATTCTAAAAACAGGACACAGCCTTGCTGTAACTGATCAGCATTATAAAGGGGTTAAAACAAAAACCACCACTCAGATCCCTCCTTATTAGAACTCAAGAGGTGCTCATTCATCTCATCAGATGCATGCCACTCACAGAGGAAGTTCCAATCCCCCCCACCTTAATTCTGTGTAAGTCTCCAATTCACTCTTTTACATGCCCATCAATACCCCTCCACATTTTTTTGCTCCTTAATCCAATGAAATATCGTTGAGTTATGGAATAAAATGAGAGTACCAACAAAAACCAACAAAGAGAACATGCAAATGGCACACAGACAACACCCAAAGTCAGGATTAAGCGTGGCTCCTTGGAGCTGTTAACAACAGCACTAATTCCTGTACCCACAATGGCTGGCACACAAATGGGAACTCACTGGGGTTTGCACGGCAGGAATTTAGAAGGGGAAGGTAATTTATCTGAAAATTATTAAGCTTCAGTGTTAACTCTTTGTGTTTTAGTTAACTCTGGAAGTTTCATTTTTCTCACTTAATTCCAAATTTATTCAAAGTTTGTAAATATCTCAATGTCAGATCTGTAGTATTAAAATCAATGCAAATTTCATAAAACACCAAAACCCTGGCCTCAATTTTGCCAGCTGATCAAGAATGCCAGAGAAAATAATGGGGACCAGGCTTCCACAATGTACTGCCTGATCCGCACTCACTGTCCAGACCATGGTGTTGGAAGTAAGGGCACAGAGGGTCGCCAATTTCTGTCCTCTGCATCCAACCCACATCAGTACTAGTACAGGTCCAGATTGAGGGAGTCAATATGCAGAGCCTGGCAATCAAGTCAAGTCAAGTCACTTTCATTGTCATTGTGACCATAACTGCTGGTACAGTACATAGTAAAAATGAGACAATGTTTTTTCAGGACCATGGTGTTACATGACACAGTACAAAAACTAGACCGGACTATGTAAAAAAACACAGAAAAAAACTACACTAGACTACAGAACTATCCAGGACAGCATAAAGTGCACAAAACAGTGCATGCATTACAATAAATAATAAACAGGACAATAGGGCAAGTAAGGTGTCGGTCCAGTATAAAGGGGAGGCTACTTATAATGTCTAATACAAATTTCCTATCCAGAAAGATTATTGAAACAGTTTTCTTAGTCTAAAAACATTACATCTCCTATAAAGGTATCCAAATTCTACTGTCAAGATGAAGCCACACTCAGGTTGGAGGAACAACACTTTATATACCAGCTGGGTAGCCTCCAAACTGATGGCATGAACATTGATTTCTCTAACTTCCATTAATGCCCCTCCTCCCCTTCTTCCCCCATCGCTGATATATTTAGTTTTCTTCCCCCTCCTCCGTTTTTTTCCCTTTCTGCCCATCACTCTGTTCTCCATCTCCCTCTGGTGCTCCCCCCCCCCCTTTCTTTCTCCCTAGGCCTCCCGTCCCATGATCCTTTCACTTCTCCAGCTCTGTATCACTTTTGCCAATCACCTTTCCGGCTCTTAGCTTCACCCCACCCCCTCCGGTCTTCTCCTATCATTTCACATTTTCCCCTCCCACTCCTACTTTCAAATATCTTACCATCTTCCCTTTCAGTTAGCCCTGACGAAGGGTCTCGGCCCAAAACGTCGACAGTGCTCCCTATAGATGTTGCCTGGCCTGCTGTGTTCTACCAGCATTTTGTGTGTTATCCAAATGTCATAGTGATTTGCACTTAACTCAGAAGGAATTCATCAGTCACATTTATTACTACTGACTTCCATGATATTGTTTTGCAGCAGCAATGCACTGCAAAGACATAAAATTATTATGAAATATAACTATTAACTTTGATTAAAAGCATTATATTATAGCTACCTCATCCTGAATTTCAGTGTAAATATTGTTGAGCTCAACAATGAAAAATTCAGTTATCTACTGGTTGCACAAAGTTAGAAGCATAAATAATCATTTTTTCTGGCAAAAATAGAAAATATTTCTCCTCCTCCTCCTCTTCTGCATACAAACAAAAACAAAGCACAATGGAATGGAGGAAGCCTGGAAAGAGAAATGGGAAATGTCAGGCAGCTGTAACCCCAAGTTTCTCCAACTGGTTTCCAGAATTCCTGCCATATCAATACAGCTTTAAGCCTCAATACATCATCATGAGCAGAATTCTAATGCGGGTAAGAGATTAGATAAAGCAACTCAAAATTAGCAACTTCCTAGAAATGTACAGCACAGCCTAAACTTTTCATGGTTATTACTGTCTAGTATTGGAAAAACTTACTTATCACATTATCAATGTGTATCAAAACAAATATTGCTGCCTAAAAACACATTCGTTTGTACTTTTGGTTGAGAACAAGTGAACAAGGTCATGGCAAAAGAGATATAAATTTAGATTTATCTTTTTATAGGTCCATGCATGGCAGGAGACTATAAAGCACACTGTCCTGGAGTAATAATTGTAACTCTTTAACTTACTCAGCACCAGGAAGCCCAAAACCAAGTCCACTCTCAAGGGGGTGAAGTAAAAGTGTAAGAAAATCCCATGACAACTAAAAAGATTTGGTAACACTAAACATGGAGGACTGCATATTGTTCTGGTCCTTTTATTTAACAGGATAGTCACACTTCTATTGGAGATAGTTCAAAGAAGATTCATTCCTTTGATTGCTGGGATACACAAATTGATTTTTGAGAAATGACTTGGGTATACCTCCATTTGGGCATTCTCACTGGAGTTTTGAAGAATGAATCACATTAGATCCTAAACGGGTTTGACAGAATAATAATAAGAGGTCATTTCTTCTCATGGGCAAATCTAGAACTAGGAAGCAGAGTTTCTGAAGATTAGCAAGATGTCTTGGTATAATTACATGGCTTGAGAGACTGCAGCTGGAGTATTATACACTGTTTAGGCCTCCTTATACAATAAAAGACATACTTGCTGTAGAGGGAATGCACTGAAGATTCAAACTGATTAGTGGTTGACAGAGATAGATGTAAGAGATTGGACTAAATGTGCCTGAATTCTCTAGAGCTGAGAAGAAGAGAGCATCTCACTTAAAATGCCAGTCAACGCTGCATAGACTGGATGAAAGGAAGATACTTCCGTTGACTGAAGAGTCTAGAACGAAGAAATGTAGGCTCAGATAATCAGAACTTCTTCATTGAGAGGATGGTAAATCTGTGGAGACAATTTGAAGCCAAGTCATTGAATACATTTAATGGGCAGTTACAGATTTCTGGACACAAAGTCATCAAGGAATACGGACTAAGAGAATGAGAAAGAATACATGCTTGAGATATAGTTATGCTTGTACTAAATGGAGGAGCAGACACAAAAAAGCCTACCTCCTATTCCTATTTTTATAGAGATATTAATAAGGAGTCCTTTCTTCTCTCAGAATGCTGTGAATCTAAGGAATTCTCTCTCACAGAGAGCTATAGAAGTAAACTTGTGGACTTGTGACTTACTAGGGAGTTGTGGGTTACGTGAAACAGGCTGAGAAGTGGACTTAAGGTCAGGGTAAGATCAGTCACGAATAGTGGTGCAAGGTTGAGCCGCTTTATTCCCTGTTTACCTCATAACTATTAATTTGCCTATGTTGAACTTTTTAGAACTTTCAGAAAACAAGACTGGTTATATCATAGTCTGTTAAGGCAATTCAAATGCACAGGAATGTAAGAAGCTAAAGACAGAAGTGGACTCTACCCCAATATGTCACGAGCACCGCCTTAAGAAAGCAACTCTATCAAAGATCCACACACAAAATGCTGGAAGAACTCAGAAGGTCAGGTAGCATCTTTGGAAATGAATAAACAGTCAAGGTTTTGGACCAAGACCCTTCACCAGAATTGGAAAGCAAAGGGGAAGACGCCAGAAAGGTGGTAGGAGAAGAGGACAGTTAGAAGGTGATAGGTAAAGCCAGGTGGGTGGGAAAGGTAAGAGGCTGGATAAGAAGGAATCTGATAGGACAGGAGAGTGGGCCGTAGGAGAAAGGGAAGGAGGAGCAGACCCAGGGTGAAGTGATGGGCAGGTACGGAGCAGTAAAAGGCCTGAGTAAGGAATAGAAGAGGGGAGTGGGAAGGGAAAAATTTACTGGAAGTAGAAACCGATATTCATGCCAACAGGTTGGAGGCTACTTAAGCAGAATATAAGGCATTGCTCCTCCACCCTGAGGGTGGCTTCATCTTGTCACAAAAAGAGGTGATTGACCACCATGTCAAATCCATCAAAGATTCCCACCATCCAGGCCATAACGTTTTCTACAGCTACCATTAAGCAGGAGGTACCTAAGTCTGGAGTGCCATACCACTAGGTTCAAGAGCAGTTGCTTCCCTCCAACTTGCCCATTCTTGAATGCTATAGCTTATAGCAACACGATAACCAATTTGATCACGTTGCAATGAAGTGGATTTTGTTTCTTTTGTTCTTTCTTGCAGGAAATTTATGATTAAATTATGATTTTCTTGTGAACACTGTGTGCCTGGGATGATGTTGCAAGAAATTCTTTTCCACTCGATTTGCACATGCATGTACCTATGCATATGATAATAAACTCCTCTTTGACCTTGATCCACGCAGGGAAATGAGCAGCTGTCATTTTTTGGTCGAGACAGTTCATCTGAATGTCGCATGTGTAGTGTTTTGACCCATTATTCCCTTCTATAGATGCTGCCTGGCCTGCTGAGTTTGACTTACGTTCCAGATTTCAGCATCACTGGTCTCGTATGTCCTCGGTCAGCTTTCCGTTGATATGACCATGGCTAATGGTTTATGAAACTCTGCCAACAAAGGAGAATCACTTAAACAAGATGTTAAAGGTGCTGTTGCTGATTGGAAAGTCTGAGCGTATTTCACAGGTTCTGCGCTGGGAGGTCTGCATGGTGCTGAGGTGGTTTGTAAACAATGTCCTCCAATGACTTCTGAACACAATACCCAAAACTTGTCTTCCCACAAAACATTTTACCCACTAGCTGTACTCGCACACAAGCACTAGAAGTAGATCAAAATTTTAAAAAACAGCAGACAGTGGAAAATTAAATGGCAATTTAATTTAAAAAAGAAAGTGCTGGAAATACTTAGCAGGTCAGGCTGCATCTGAGGGAAGAGAAACAAAGTTAGTAGTTCAGATCAAAGACCCTTCATCAGAACTGTGAAGTGAAAACAAGAAATTTGTTCAGCGCCAGGGAAGGTGAGGTGTCCGACAAGGAGGTGAGGGTAGAACTTGAGTAACCATGGAGACAAGCAGCAAACATGGTATCTGGTCAATGGGAGTAGTTTGATGATGAGAATATAGGCAAAAGAATGCAGGAATGACCAAATACAGACCAGGAAGGAATGTAAGGTATGTCTGGCAGGTCAGACTGGGCATGACCTCCTCTTCCAGAGGGAAAGTAACAGATTTAACCAATATCACAAATGGATGACTGGTACTTGCAGAGAAATCAAGTTCCTTTAAGTTCTAGAATTCAATTTTAAGTCCAGAAAGTTGCAACATAGAACATAGAATAGTACAGCACTGTACAGGCCCTTCGGCCCACAATGTTATGCTGACCCTTAAACCCTGCCTCCCATATAATCCCCCACCTTAAATTCCTTCATATACCTGTGTAGTGGTCTCTTAAATTTCACTAGTGTATCTGCCTCCACCACTGACTTAGGCAGCGCATTCCATGCCTCAACCACTCTCTGAGTAAAAAGTCTTCCTCTCATATCCTCCTTGGACTTCCCTTCCCTTATCTTAAAGTCATGTCCTCTTGTATTGAGCAGAGGTGCCCTGGAGAAGAGACGCTGGCTGTCCACTCTTTCTATTCATCTTAATATCTTGTATACATGCTCAGAGAGAAGATGAGGTGCTGTCCTTCCTCCCCGAGCCATGACAATCAGGGGCTTGGTAGGCTCGAGTAGAGCTGGGTGCACTGAGCAGACTCATTCATTCCCTCACTGAGTCAGTGAGACAGACTACCATGCCTCCTCGGGCTCCCATTGCAGCTGTTTCTGTGATCCTATCCCATACACTGTTTCTGTTCATTTCTCACTCACAAACAGTTCTGGGTCTGAGCAGTGCTCGGGAAGGTGGCATCCATTATTAAGGACACCGTTCACCCAGATGATGCCCTCTTCTCATTGTTACAGTCAGCAAGGAGGCACAGAAGCCTGAAGGCACACATTTAATGATTCAGGAACAGCTTCTCCCCCTCTGCCACCCGAATCCTGAATGGACATTGAACCCATGGACGCTACCTCATTTTTTAAAATATTAATTTTATTTATTCAGAATTTCCAATTTAACTATTCAATATACATATAAATACTTACTGTAACTGGTTAATTTATTTTTCTATATAATCATGTATTGTCTTGTACTGCTGCCGCTAAGCTAACAAATTTCATGACACACAGTATGCCGGTGATATTAACCTTAATTCTGATTCCGACTCTTTCATTACCTGATGACTTCCTGTAGCAGCACAATCGTAAGCCGTTGTTTCTAGCAACTCTGGCTTTGGACAGAGTAGCTTTAATGTTTAACTACTTTTTGAGAAATAATAAAATGTTTGTTTGGAGAAAAAATCAAGTTTCAATATCTGTGGAGCACAGACTGTTTTCATAACTACTCAAAACATTCCAGCTGAGCTGGGGCCTTTGACAGTTCAGGTATCTACTGCAAACCATTACCAGCTTTGCTGGAAATATAATGTTAACGCTGAGTCTCCCTATCGTCCTCCGGAGACATTTGTCAGGAGCGCTGCACACACAGGGCCTTCAGTATTATTAAGGACCCCAGCCATCCAGCCAGTGTCCTCAACTGGCTTTCTACCATCAAGCAGGAGGCTACAACATATAAAAACTAGAACTGTTAGAATGAGAAAGTTTCTTCTCCCAGGCTATTAGGCTTCTGAACTCCCTGCCATATTATATTCGAAGTGCCTCTGGTTAATCTGTTCCCTACCTTACAATATTTCACATTAATTCACTTTAGTTTGTTATTCATGCGTGATTCATCTGTAGATTTTATCCTTCATAAGTCATCTTTATGTGTGTTATGTGTACTACTATGCTTTACACACTGGTTCTAAGAAACTTTGTCATTTGTTGTTTCCCCAGGTCATCTGTTAAAGGTGACTAATCTTTAGCCTGTGCAAATTCATTTAGATACAAATGCATTCCAGTGAATAATTATTGCAGGAATGCAATAACAGCCTTGCTAACAGCCTAATTGACCTTCCAGGAGCATTTGGCAGTTGTGGTCTCTCACAAAAGGGCTAGGCTTGAATCATTAAATCTTAATAACTTCAATGGAAACAGCTGGAATTGGCGAAAGGATGACGAACTCTTACTCAAGACTTGAAAAGCAACCAAGTGCTCGCTGAGCATTTTCCTGCAGAGGCTATCCTGAGGAAGAGAAGATATTCTCTTTCCAAAAGGGCCTGATATAAAAAACGAACTGCTCTTGCTGTCCGATGTCAGCCATTTCCTTCTGCCAGGGCAACATGCATCAGAATAAGATGTTTCTTCTCCTTTCCAAACTTAATCCAAGATGCAACTGCCTCCACACTGAGCAGAAGTTCATTCTTGCCAAGTCCCCTGCCAGCATTAATTGAAATGGACTATCTTTGCACCACAAACAATGGATTTATTCCCCTGCACCATGAGAACACTCTTTACTTACTAATGACGTACTGACAAAGGAACTGCTTTGTTAGCTTTTTGACTTCTTCACCAGTTATGCCAAGAGACTCATAAAAAGGCCAAGAATGCTTACATCCTCCAAAATCAAAATCTGCCAACTAAATCAGTAATTTCAATATAATTTTTGATGCCCTTACATGTTTTGTAACATGCAACTACAGTGGCAGAGCGATCATTTCTCTGCCCAACCTGACACGACACTATCAAAAAAAGAAATGGGGCCATTTGGAATATTCTGGAGAAAGTTCCTGCATTTCCCATTGGCCAGCGGGAAAGGCGAGGCACAAGCTTCACAATGGTGGGAATGGCGGACTGTTTACTGTGAAGACTCTTCCAAGCACAGGCCCAATTCCAGCGAGCAGTGAACAGTGAATGTTATTATGAGCTTTCTGTCTGATGCTGGTTAAGCAGTGTATTTTATAGAAGTGGACATTTTGGAGCCACGGAAGATCCTCTACCTGTTACCTTTGCTACAACAAGGGATCCCAACCTGTGGCCTTCAGGTCCCTTGCTTAATGGTATTGGTCAATGGTATTACAAAGGTTGGGATCTCCTATGCTACATCCAGATCTACGAAGTGCTTCACCAAAGTCCATCACCTACATGCTAGATGTTTGTGTGGATACAGACCAACATATTCAACTGCACAATGATTACAGGGCATCAGTTCACCAACGGGAAGCCCAGGATGGAACAACAGGCCACACCATGTTTCCTACTCATCCGCAGATCTGTAGAGGGCAACCAGTCAGCACAGTGTGAGTATGAACAAGCTGGTGATCATCTGTCAGCTTCTTTCAGCTGTCGCTCTGCTCCCGGTGCCCAAACCATAGTTCAGGGCAAGTACTCTTCTGTCTTATATATATGCACAATATTGTCTGGCAGCCACTCACCCAAGCACTGCACAACGCACTCTTGGTACTTCGAGGCACCATGCAGGCGACCTGACGATGTCATAAAATGCCTGGTCTACGCAGCGAATAGTAGTTAATGTTACTGTGCTTCACTTGCTTCTACTCTTTCATGCCAAAGGCACATCTATTTTGTGGTTCATAGAGGGCAGACAACGAACAAGCAATAATGAAGGGGCCTGGCACATTCAAATAGAGTTTTTGGCCTTAGTTTCTAACCCTACTGGGCCAAAATTTCAAAGTTCAAAATACATTTATTCTCTAAGTATGTATACATTATACAACCTTGAGATTTGTCTCCTTAAAGGTAGTCACAAAACAAAGAAACACAAAAGAATATATTTTTAAAAAGACTGTCAAACACCTAATGTGTAGAGGAAAAAAAACAAATTGTGCAGATAATAACAGTAAGCAAATAACATTTAGAACTGAAGTTTTACCAAAGTAAGTCCACAGACACGAAGCCAGGCATCACTGCAGCTGGAGCAGGCCACAGTTTCAGTTCAGCGCAGAGCTGAGAAAACATCACAAGTTCACAGACATGAAGCCACTCATCACTGAAGCAGGAGCAGGCCACAGCCTTAGTTAACCGTAAAACAAAGCCGAGTAAATATCAAGGAGCAGCGAGCAGAACCAGCCTTGTCATTCACCTCCGGTCCTGAACCCTGACCTTTTCAATCTGGCCTGGTGCATAAATCAATCAAACTTTGGGTCTTTCCTCACTCTCAAGGACAGGCCAGGCTCAACCTCGAATCTACTTCGCACCTGCTCGCCTTGACTCTGCCTTGCCACTGTTTGCCAGAAAAGGTGTTGCTCATAAAACATTTAGCTCCTTTCTTTGTTTTGTTTACTGCTGATAAGTAGTTGCTGGACTTTACCAGCACCATCTTAAACCAGAATTGAAGTAGAAGATATGCCAAACAGTATAGCCCAAGGTAATAATAGACAACTGCAGCACTAATCAGAGAAACTAACTACTATGAATTCTCAAAATTTTGCCAGATATCCTAAACAATAGATAAGTTAGATGACAGAGTGGAGTTAATAACAGAGACCCTTTGTATCCATCATCACCAAAATGCCTTTATACAAATCATTGACAAGTTGAGGGGTCATGGATACAGTGACACTAAATGTGACTGCTTTAAAATTGCTCCTGTAACATCGCTACACCCTGCTAAAAAGAAAGAAAGAAAGGTAAGAGAAAGAGGACAGGCTTATGAAGCATTCAGTTAAAATGGTGAACCAAGCTGCAGACACATCTCAAAATACAGATCACCACGATAACTGGTCACCTGACAAAATATATGCCATTGCCAATGGGCTGGAACAGGTTGTTACATATTTATGGAACAATTTATGGCGAATAAATATGGTTCCATAACATGGAGTTTTGTCGGGATAATGCTATCTGGGATCTGATATTTAAATTGAACGCAGGAGTTCACTTTCTTTGAAGTTTTCCTTTACAATGCCTGATAACTATTGGTAGGGAAAGGAGACCAAGAATGGCACAAAATAGATGATCTGCTCTGTGGGGTTTCTGGTTCCCTCAGTCCTGGTTTGGAATAGCTCCATTCTCACATGATTATTAAAAAACAGATTATCTGAGAGGAGAGTAACATGAGCAAAGGAATGAAACACCAATCATAAAGCTTTCTGGTCATAAACTGTATCTGACACATCACACTGCATCATAACTAAGAACTAGTTCAAAATCCAGTCCAGTTTAGACTCAAATTAATTTGTAGATTCAAGCACAGAAGAAGAGTATCTTCAGTAAAAATATTCTTATCCCTACACATAAACGTTGCATGTTTGTCTGAATATTTCTTCTAATTTACCAGACTTGGAGCCAACTGAATTATATTCTGCACGCAAATCTACCTTCATACTAATATGCTAAATCACCAAACTGATCTGTAGAATTATGATTGACAACATCCCGTGTGAGGACAAAAGCTTCCTTAATTCAAAACGATGGCACCAGGTTAGATCCAAGTTTGGCACATAAGAAATGTGGTTTAGTCACATTTATGCTTCAAAAACAGCTCCAGGAAACTAGAATAATAAAAAAAAAGGAGAACAACTTCACCTTGGCTCCTATTAGAATAATTGATAGTTCCCATTAGTATAATTAAGCTGGCTGTAGTTGATATAGAGTTGTAACAGTTTTTTTACAGACCTCTTGCATAACATAACTAAAGTAACAGAACAGTGTTCATCCTACCTGAGTAACCAGTTGCTCCTGAGTCAGGTTATTAATCCAACGTGTGTATCGTTCAGTTGAACCCTCTGGTTCCCTCTTAACTTGACTACCGATTATCTAAGGTAGAAAAATACAATATACCCAGGGTATTTTTATTAAAAACAAACAAGACCAACAACAGGTAAAGTAAAGAAAATATACTGAGGGAAGTTGAAATTTAATCTTTTGCCACTGAAGAGAACAAAACTGGTTTTCTTATATTGCTTGTCCGATACCAGAGGGGTAGACATTTCTTTCATTAAACACTAGGAAGACCAAAGGTTCAGTCACAATCTCAGTCTTGAGTTCCAATGCATCAGCTTGATCTCAAATCCAGGCCCTACGTTTAACCAGGCCAGTCACAGCTTTAGTGCCCCACCTGACCTTGAGACAAGCTGAGCCAAGATCTGTCCCACCACCAGTACTGTGTTCTTCCATTTCCTGAAAGTGGACCATCTGCTCCTGAATGTGCTCAACCCTGCCTTTGTTAGACTCGCCAATTATAATGTTGCCCTGACAAGTGGAACATCATCCACTCCACTACCCCCCCAACCCACATTTATATACCAAGTCTCTGTTACCTATATCCTAGCTTAATCTCAAACCAAGCATAGCCAGCACTCCCATGAGAACAATTGCAGACTGACAATGCATTAAATTTAAAGTTTGTTTTCTTGATTGTTAATCTCACCATGCCCTACCCCCCCACACCGCCATTATGTCTAATAGGATAAAGCACCCAGATTGTCTGTATCTCTGAAATTTTTATCGTTAGTGAATCCCCAATTTTAATTGTTGTTTTGGTAACGCCGTGTCTTCGGTCATCTGGATTCAGGAATATGTTCTCCAGCTCCAATTCACACCCTTCTTTGCAGAAAATGTGGTTAAGATACTTGCTGGATCATTGACATCACACTTAACAGAAGAGCAGGTATTTTCATATTGGGTAATCTAGTGTGCATAGACTGTACCACATACCTCCCAAAAATAAACACAGCTGAAACTAACATGCTGTATACAGACTGAAAAGCAGTCAGTGCAAAAGTAATTAGGAACTAATACAGGTGTCCCCCGTTTCTCGAACGTTCGCTTTACAACACCACGCTAGTACGAAAGACCTACATTAGTTACCTGCTTTTACTAACAGAAGGTGTTTTCACTGTTATGAAAAAAGGCAGCACGTGTCGAGCAGCCAACCTCCTCCCCCGGAACTGCATTCTAGCCGGCATTGCTTATACACGTGCCTGTGAGCATCTGTGCTTTATGTCAATTTATTTTGTGCATCCGTTAGCAAGATGAGTTCTAAGGTATCAGAAAAGCCTAAAAGAGTGCATAAGGGTGTTACACTTAGCGTAAAACTAGACGCAATAAAACGTTTCAATCATGGTGAACGAAGTAGGGATATAGTGAGTTTGGCTAAGGGTTTGTGGAAGTTGATGAAGATGATGTTGAAGAGGTTTTGGCATCCCATGACCAAGAACAGACAGATGAAGAGCTAATGAAGAGGAAAGGATAACAATTGAAACCGAACACAGTAGCGAACGGCCCGAAAGTGAAGTCGTCCAGGAACTGAACGTGAAGCAATTGCATGATATTTTCACTGCGATTGACAACGCTGCAATGATTGCAGAAAAATATGACTTTAATTTTGAAAGGGTACGCAGGTTTAGGGCATATTTGCAGGATGGTTTGAGTGCTTACAAAGAAATGTATGATAGAAAATTGCACGAGGCTAAGCAGTCAAGCATACTGTCGTTTTTCAAGCCTTCCACATCAGCCACAGCAGACGAAACTCACCCTTCAACATCGAGGCAGGCAGACATAGAAGAGGGTGACCTACCTGGCCTCATGGAAACAGACGACGATGAGGTGACATCCCAGTCTTCCCTACCTCCCACCACCCCAAACTCCGACGACTCAGCCTAACACACCATCATCAGTGTGCTCACTGTCTTCCTCATTCCGGTAAGTGAAACTACACTGGACGTACATTATTTCTACTTTATATAGGCTGTGTATTTTTATGTGTTACTTGGTACAATTTGGCAGCTTCATAGCTTAAAGGTTACTGGAAAGTGTGCTTCTGCCGAGAGCGCTTGCACTGAGTGTTTTTGCCATGAGCGCTTGCGTGAGATTTTCGCTACGGTGGACAGTCCCACAATAATTGCAGAAAAGTATTCCTACTTTATATAGTCTGTGTGTTTATCAGATCATTCCTGCTTTTACTATATGTTACTGTTATTTTAGGTTTTATGTGTTATTTGGCATGATTTGGTAGGCTATTTTTTGGGTCGGAGAACGCTCACAAATTTTTCCCATATAAATAGATGGTAATTGCTTCTTCACTTTACGACATTCCGGCTTACGAACCGTTTCATAGGAACACTCCCTGCCTTCGAATAGTGAGGTAAACCTGTATTATCAAATGAAGTGAACCATTTTAACCCCATTAAAAAAAGTTATTTTTACTTGGCCTCGTGATTGATCTTATTACTAAAATACAGACTCTTAACAGAAATAAAATCTGTAACAAGGTGAAATCATTCAGCTTCTGATTTTTTTTACATCAGAAGCAAATATTTAAGAGTTCAGAATATATTCAATAATATGAAGCCAAAAACAAACTGCAGAAGGAACTCAACAGGTCAAACATCATCTATCAGAGGAGAGAAACTGCATCTAGCTTAGAGAAAGAGTATAGATTATATAAGGAGGAGAAGGGGAGGGTGACTTTGGGGTGGTAGAGTCTAGGGGGGACAAAAGAAGGGTCTCATATATCCATATCCCTCTTTATACTGGCCATCTTCCCTCACCACTTTCACTTCTGATGCAGAACTCAACCTGCAATTTTGACAATTCCTTCCCCCTCCAAAACCTAGATACTGCTTGCCCAGAAAAGCCCCTTCCAGTAGATCGGTTTATTTTTGCTCTGAATTCTAGCAACTGCAACCTCTTATGTCTTCAATAATATGATCTTTACAGTTAATTGGACAGTGTTCAATATGGCACAAAAGGTCTTTTAGGAGACCAGAGCGTCAAAACAGGATCTTACCAAATTCAAAAATAAAACTGACAAAAGTACTGTATGATCAGGAAGAAAGGTTCAATGTTAATAATAATGGGCAAAACTGCTTTTAATAAGTGGATCCAGACTAAAGTTTATCAATGATATGACAGTGCTATATTCTATACTTGATTTGTTGAGACTGCAAAAATCAATAATTTGCTTTATCAGACACCCTGGTAAGTTCAATAAGAAAATAAGGTAATTTTATGAAGTGGCTGCAGTTAGCTTTTACTTGCATCTTGACTTAATTATAAATGACATTTTTTCCTTCAGAATAATAAATATTTTGGGGAAATTTCAACATCTTCTCTTGGTATGGGGTTGGACAGACTTGCTGAAGATATACTTAGCCTCCTTTGTATAATATCCTCTTTGTTAAAGGATGACTTCCAATGCAACAAACATTTTTTTTATGGCAAGTTCTTCAGACAGGTCTCCGTAAACAATGTCTAAAGAAACTAGAACTGGAATTCAAAACTACAACATCAGAACTGTGCAGCAGCAATTATTGGCCACTTCCCAGCAAATATTTAAGGTTGTGAGGTTAATGCACAGACTGATGCTAAAATGTTTTGTGAATGCCACCACTTGGAATCCTATCCTGTTGCCATAGCAGGCTGACTAAAGCGTCATTTGGCCTGGTGATCATGCCACCACTCTGCCCGCAGCTTGTATGATTATCTGCTGTTAGTTATTCCATTTCCATCTTCCTTTTCCTGCAGTTCCACAATTAAGACATTTGTTATAATGGTACAATTCAAGCTGAAAGTCACATTATTCACTGCAAGAGACACATACTATGTGGTGCTGAGGGTCCTCATTAATATACTGTGCTTGACAATTTTTTAAACCTTTCAGTCAATCATTACAGTTCTTTTAGCTTAACCTGTGCAGCCATTAAAGTGTAGCAAAAAAAAAGCACCTACCACTACCAAATACACTACTCATCTGACCCAACCAAAGCCAGTGTAGACAGTGCTCTGGTTAGGTGGCAGCTTTGGAGGACCACATTAAGAACATATCACCCACATACTGGGAAAACAGACCTTCAATACAAAGACAATTTTAGTGATGTGATAACAGATGGCAGGGTGAGATGAAGCACATTCTCAACTGAACCCTGAAGGAAACTAACTAGAAACTTGTCTTGCAAAAGGTATTAAACCATAACTGCTGGCAACACCACACCTGCAGAGCAAGCAGACGGATGCAATCTAAATAGGTAAAATGCTAGGCTTGAACATCAGAAAGGACTCCAGTTTTCAGGAAGATATTGAAGCTGAATCCTCTGAACACTCCCTCTATGGCAAGTACCTCCCTTCTTAGGTAAAGAGACTAAAATTCCTGGTGGAAAATCTCACCAAGAACCTTTGCAATAAGATTTCCCTACACTTATATTCAAACCCACATCTTAAACATTAAGACCATAAGACATAGTGGCAGAATTAGGCCATTCAGCCTATTCAGAGTGCTCCACATTTGATCACAGCGGATTTATTTTTCCAATTTAACCCCATTCTCCTGCCTTCTCCCCATCACCTTTGACACCCTTACTAATCAAGAACCTATCAACCTCCACTTTAAATATACAACTTGGTCTACACAGCCATTTGTGGCAATACATTCCGTAGATTGCCCAAAAGAAATTCTACATCAATGTTTCAGGGGGACACTTTTGTGCCTTCACTGGAAACATCCCATCCAAGTTCACTCTTTTTAAGCCCTTCAATGAGATTCCACCTCCACCCCCCCCCCCACAAAAATCCCAACAAGTACAGGTCCAGAGCCATCAAACAGTCCTCATACATTAATCATTTCATCCACAGGATCATCATCATAAACCTCTGGATTTTCTCCAACACCAGAACAACCTTCATTCATATGAGGCCCAAAACTGCTCACAATTCTCTGAATGTAGTCAGATCTTTTAAACTTTCCGTTATTTATATATGTTTTATACATTTTGTGTGTGACTATGTTTTTTCCCGCTATATTGGAATGTACTGTGTAGTTTTGCACCTTGGCCCCAGAGGAAAGCTGTTTCCTTTGACTGTATTCATGTATGGCTCAATGATAATTAAATTTGAATTTGATTGGAGTAATATTAACATACAGTTTGCTGCACCCGCCTGTTAGTCTTCAGTGACTTGCATACTGCTACAAGTCCCTTTAAAACATCAAGACTGCCGTATCTTTCACCATTTAACAAATACTCTACTATGCTGTTATGTGCATTAATTGTTATGTACTGACTGGTCACTTTCAGACTACAGATCTCCTTTTCCTGATAACAAGGTCAAGGGTAAAAATCTCCTTGCATCTGAGACAGTGATGGTCTTGTAAGTCTAAAACAAGACCACCAACACACTTTGCAAGCTACTTATTATCTATGCATCTGTATGTTCAACACACACTGCCAAGTCCATGGTCACTCTTTTCAAAATAACTGTCACTATTTCTATTTCCCTCCTCCATAATCTTTCATTAAATATGAACAGATCTCCTGATCAAATTCCACCAGCTAATTTACCAAGTATCCATTTTCTGTCCATCTTGTTCACAAAGCCAACATTGTGTGTGCAGTAGGGTTTGCATTAATAGCATTGAAAGATAATTTAAAACATGTTTGAAAGAATCAGAGGTCAGCATGCACTGAAGAGAGATATGTATATTTATACTTTGTTTTCCTGCAAACGACTCTTTTAAATGTGCCAAAATAAATAGGTCGTGGTCTCTGTGACGGCTCTTGGCATCCCTGCCTGAGGGATTCATATGCTTATATTCAGCTTCAAGTAAAGCTAAAGGTTTGAAATGAATCTCCAACTTTGCTTAAAACAGGAGAGACAAAAAAAAAATGACCAGTGCTTACACAATTGGACAGTGTTAAGGGTTTTGCAAGTAGGATTTAGATTTCCATTCTGTTCACTCTGAAAGTGTCCAAAAATATTTTAGGTGCACTATTGTGATAATAGAGGCAAAATTATTTGACATTGATATTAGTAGCAAATTCAGAACTCCAGATATGAATACTGCTGGGTGGCACATGCAGAATAACAAACATCCCTTTACCTCATACAGTGGCAGGTTCATTACATTGGAGTGTTGCTATAAAGGTGCACATTCATCTATTTAAGGACCACAGGTGAAGAACACAAGGACATTTTAAGTTCTCTATGCAGGCTATAAGAAGGGGAAAAGCACTTCAACTTTCAATGTCAATTATTCAAAGAAAACAACTCAAGACATTTTCTTATTAGCAAAATGCAGAAATAAGAGTTACTTACAAATCACTAAACACCATAATATGAAGAATGCAACTTTCAAACATGCTTTTACCACTCAAGGCATATTCAGAATGTACAGCTAAATCTGGGATGGTGTCAGGAACTTTTAGATCAACAGATTCCAAAATGAAAACCTATCAACTGGAAATCCCGATATTTTAATGCTCAGCTGTAAACATTGGGATTACAGTGAACTTTCTACCTCAACATTCTTCAAAGCAATAAAATACCAAGAGGGTTCAGAAGTGCATTACCAGGTTCTAATACAATTACAGTACATATGGAAATGTCAAGACAAAATCTTGGTTTGAAAGTGTTTAAAGAGCATCTTAAAAAGTAAGTGAGAGGGTGAAAGGAGCAGAGAAGCACGAGTGGAACACCAAGCTTCACAGCCCAGATAATGAAGCTGCAGCTGCCAGTGTTGGACGCTAGAACAAGGGAATTTACAGATCTTGGAGAAGATCTGCTTACTGTCCTTCATACAACTGAAGGGGCTGCAAGGAACTTATCACTTGTTTTTCTCTTTCAAGATTCCCTGGTCAAGACATTATTTTAAAAAATCACCATTTTTCCCTTGAAGACTGCTTGCTACCTAGATCTGATCTTGCTGAATAAACACGGGTCCTTTTTACTGCAACACGATCTACTGCCTGACATGTTGATTTCATGCAACCTCCAACCCCCACAAGAGATTTCTATTTTTCTTTCGATCATGCAGTATCTACCAATCAATGTCCACAAAGTTTTTCTTCAGAATCCACTGAATAATTTGAACTGAAAGCTTCCATAATCAGATTGCTAAATGATAGCTAAGTGTCGGTTGTAGTCCGGCAGCTACGTTCTGCATTTTGGCCATACAAGATTATTTTTCCCCTTCGTTTCTCTGTCCTTCCTCTCCTTTGCACCTTTGTTAGATAGAATAGCTATCATTAACACAGTCAGCACTCAATACCTGTGACATCCATTTTATTTTATTACCGAAATTGCAACACCCACGTCACTACCACCTCCCTACAAGTTTAAGTCATTTTCCATTAGTCCTGCTGCAGGGTTTCAACCCAGAACAGTTATCAATCGCCTTCTTTCCACAGATGTTGCCCGATCCAATGAGAACTTCCAGCAGATTGTTTTTTGTATTCTAAATGTTTCCAGTTCTGAAGAGTCATTGGCCTAAAGCATCAACAGAATTTCTCCCTCCATAGGTGCTACTTCTACTGCTAAGTATGATCAGCATCTCTTTTTATTTCAGTTCCAGCCCTGCAACTTAAACAAATTAGAAATGGTTTATTGAAACAGATGTAAACAATTAACAGTTAGAATGAGAACTTTTACAAAATTTTTCCCTTTTCATTTAAGACATGGTTTTGGCTCTTGCTAAAATATGGGTCATGATGAAGCTGACTGAGGAAACAAAGTTAATTTTGAAGTCTCTGGTGATTCCGTAGGGTGAAATGACCTAAATGCAGTTGAAAACTTTATCCTGGAGATACAAGAGTCTGTAAATGTTGGAATCTGGAGCAACAAACAATCTGCAAGGAAAGCTAAGTGGATCAAGCGGCATTGATAGGCAAAAAGGAATTGTAACATTTCGGGACAGGGACTTTCCTCCCCCAAATACCCTATCATTTTTTTTATTTTCCCGTAAAAGAGTTGCGTAAGAGATTGTAGGTTCAACTTTAACTCTAGACACTTGTATCCAAAAATTTTAACCTGAGAATCCAGAGCTACTCACAAAAGGAATGTGAAATTGTTGAGGATGGAACCTTCTGGATGTCTTATTAAACCTTCACTCTCAGGTGGACACAATAGATCCTGTGAAAGTGTGTGACAAAGAGGGCACACAAAATGCTGAAGGAACTCAGTAAGTTAGGCAGCATCTACAGAGGAGAATAAACAGGCCAAGACCTTTCAAAAGGGCTCATCGACATCTTGTTGCTCAAGATTTCTAGCAGCTGCAGAAATTCTTCTGCTTATAAGCCTATAAGACATGGGAGCAGAGTTAGACTATTCGATCGTGGCTGATTTATTTTCCCTCTCAACTCCATTCTCCTGCTTTCTTCACATACTCTTTACATTCGTACTGACATTGAACCTATCAACCTCCACTTTGAGTATATCCAGTGACTAGGCCTCCAGAGCCACCTGTGGCAATTAATTCCACAAATTCACCACTCTCTAGCCAAAGAAACTCCATTTTATCTCAGTTTCTTCTATCTTGAAGCTGCACCATTTCTTCCTAGATTCTTCCACTACTGAAAACATCCTCTCCGTGCCTAGGCCTTTCAATACTTAGTACACTTCAATGAGATTCCTCAGCACCAATTATGTAGATGGAAATATGCACACCATCCCCTTTCTGAAGTCAAGAACCAGTTCTTTTTGAGAGTAAAATGGGAGGAAAATAGTCTTAGGTGATACAAGTGTACCCCGCTTTATGAATACTTGCTTTACGCCACTTCGCTTTCACAAAAGACCTACATTAGTAACCTGCTTTCGCATTACAAAGAGGATTATCGCTTTTACAAAAATTTTTCCCATATAAATTAATGGCTCTTCGCTTTACGCCATTTCGGCTTAAGAAAGTTTTCATAGGCACACTCAACCTTTGTAAAGTGGGGGACACCTGTATTGATGTGAGGTGAAACAGGCTGAAAAATGGCAGATGGAGTTTAATTCTGATAAATGTATGGTGATTCTCTTTGGGAGTACTAATGTGGGTTGGGCCTGCACCATAGATGTCCAGGTGTTAAGATACATTGAGGAACCGATGTCCAAAGATCCTTGAAGGCAGTAATCAAGGATTCCGAGTACAGATGTAGGAAGGATATACTCCAATTTTATAAAATGTTGGTCAGACCTCAGGCAGAGTGCCAAGTGCAGTTCAGATCACCACCCTACCGGAAAGCTGTGACAGAAATGCAAATTGTACTGAGGAGATTCACCAGGTTGCCGCACTTTAATTATGAGGACAGACTTAACAGGTCAGATCTGTTCACTACCTCAGTGTACTATGTATAGCACGGTCTGCCTGGATGGCGCACACACAAGAAGTTTTTCCACTCTATCTTGGTACACATCACAAATAATAAACCATTGCATTCCAGATCTGAGGGGAATTTTTCTCACACAGAGTGCTGATTTCCTGGAGTGCACTGCCTGAGCAGGGTGGAAGCAAGGTCACTAACAACACTTGAGGTGTCACAATGAGCACACGAATCACTGAGCCAATGAAGGCTAAGGGCCAAGTGTTGGAAGATATTATGGTTACCTTCAGACCTTGGATAGTGGGTGAAACAGCCTGTTTCCATGCTGTTGACTCTATACAAGGAAACCTCCAGTAATGTAATCAACCAGAATATGAATCCTTAATACAATATTTTCCAAGACATGTTTGGGATGGGAAACAAGTGCAGTCCTGCAGATGACATAGTTATCAGCAGCTTGGAAACGATAAAAAAAAATGTCCTTTTAAAAGAAGTATCTTTGAAAAAATTATAATTAGTAGGATGAATCCTCTTCCCAATTTTAACTTGAAGGATCAAAACTGATTTATGAAATGCAGCTCATGTAACATATAATCAGAATGATTGTTGCTTGTATTAGCAACTGTAATGTATTACAACTATTGTCAAATCTATTTACTTAAAGTGAATGTGAATGAACATTAATTACCAATTTAATTGCAAAGATCAAGTTATTTTACCTAACTCCATTCAATGCAATCAACCACAAGTTCAGTAAAACCTTAAGAATATATTAATAAAACATTAAGACTTCCATATACACAGACCATCAGATCTTATTTCAGTTTGTGAGATTACCACCATTTTCGCATAACTCAACTTTTCAAAAAGTTAGCAAGACGATCATTGCTCATGATTGCATCTCCAATAGCACTGTTTTCCTGAATAAATGCTGAATAAAAAGGGAAAAGAAATCCAGGGTCTGAATTACACCAGTTCCCCTCTCTCTCTCTCTCTCCAACTGCTTTTGATTTCCAGTGGGAAGTATTCTCTTTGTACCTCTTCTACGTTAAGTCAAATAATATATGTTTGGTGTTAATTATAGCAACATTCAGTATTCAGTGGGAAGCAATCTCATCTCTAAAAAGGATTCCAACTCCAGAGATCAATGACCAAGTATCCTATTGGCATTCCTCTACAACACTGTAAGGAACTATAGTGTTCGCCTTCTTCCCCACCATTATAAAACTTAGGAATCAGATTTCAGATTTAGGTTTATCAATCACCCCTTTCACATCCTTTTCCAGGTGCTGCTTGTGTTCAAACCCTTTCTTCTTCCATTATTGTCAATATAGTGTTTATTTTTGCACTCATCAAGTTTGCATTATACTTCACACCATTCTGTTGCTTTCCTTACTGTATTTGTTATTGCTGTGTATGCTTTCCACTGTGAGCATCACATGACCAATGAACTTCATTGGTCTATATGCAAATATACCTTTTTATTCTGGCATCTTACCTCTTTCTTTCCAGTCCTAAAGAAAGGTCTCGGCCCAAAGTGCCTGCTGTTTATGCACTTCCACGGATGCTGCCTGACCTGCTGAGTTTCTCCAGCATTTTGTGTGTGTTGCTTTGGATATCCAGCATGAGCAAAATTTCTCCTGTACAGTGTATGACAATAAACTAATCTGAATTTGATTTGCTGTCAGGAATCAAGGTCCCATTTGCCTCCTCAAATAAAAGATCCCATGCACTATTTCAAAATAAAAGTTGCCACTGGTATCCACATTAGCAATTATCCCCATTCAATAACACAAACTAATCACATTATAGATGACAGAAACTGAGAAAATGAACTGACAATCTCAATTTCCACATTAAAACTACAACTAGATTTCCTAAGTACTTCACTAAAGGCCTTCTTTGGGTGGCAACTTTATAAAGCTACCACAGAACATCCTTAGGATCTGCTGGTTGTTCGTGCAACCAATGCATATCACTATGTTTTGATGTACATAGAATAAATAAATTAATCTAAATCTGAGGTCAGAATTGAGGTTGTTTACTAGTGATTGCACATTGTTCCAATTCTATTCACAACTACTTGGCAAACATTGTCCACACCTGCCTGCAGCTAGACCTAGACAACATGCCAGATAAATGTCAAGTTATACACAGGAGAACACTTAACTATCCTTGACAATGAAATGGCACTACCATTGTAGGGTTCACCTACATCAATTTATAGGGTGTCACCACTGAACAGAAACTCAGTTATAAATCCTTTATTAAAGTGGCTTTTGCAAGAGAAGGTTAGTGGTTGGGCATCCTGCACTAATACTCTTTGATGCTGCAAATCCTTTCCACTATTAGCAAGATACTAGCTTGGAAATTTGTGTCATCTTCTCCACCTGCCTGGATAAATACAGCTCCAATGGTAGTCAAGATACTCGATGTAATACAGGACAAAGCAACATAATTGACAGCAACCCCAACCACTAAACAATTCATTTTCTTAACTTCTGCTGGCCATGGCTGCATTGTATGTCATTTACACCTTGAAGAATGACAAGGGCTTCAGATGTATGGGAATGACAGTGCTACGCATTCCCTTTCAAACTATACACTATCCTGACAATGAAATATATCACGGTCCTTCAGCGTCCAAATCTTGGAACTCTTATCAACATGGACTCTTGAGTACCATCACCCAAAATCATGGTGTCATAGAGTTGTGCAGCATAGAAAAAAGCCCCACCACACCCACCCTGACCTTTTCTGTCCATCTATATGAATCCAATTTGTCCATATTAGGAGTGATTCAAAATCTTAAGAACTGCAGAGGTTCAAAGTTGTGGCCTAACACCATCCGAAAGGCATTTAATACATTTTGCATTGCATATTTCTGACAAAAATGGAGTACGTTTTAAAAAGCCAATTTAACAAAGCAATATGCAAAATGCTGAAAGCATGTATGGCCTTTTAAATTACACTGCAGCCATACAACTCTATTTAGAACTAAAAATAATATATTACCCAATTAAAATGTTCTTATTGTTGCATTTTATTAGAGTGCTTTTTGAAAGACTTTCTGAAGTTTACAGCTGTACAATTTAATTTAACACAGTATCCAAACCAAACCAGAACTAATACACGGCCACTTTAAACAGAATAATTTATTTATATATTAAATTACTTTCCTTAATTTAGAGTGCATTCCTGACACATGCTCATCTTTTGCAGAGTCAGCATTTATTGCCCATCAGCAATTACCCTTGGGGGGATGATTACTTGTTTCCCTGAGAAGGAGCTTAGCACAGTACTTGAAGATTACTGTGCACAAACTGGATAGCCCATATTCTATGTTATAATGATTACCACACTAGGTATTTTACTGGCTGTAAAGTGACTTGAGATCTCTTCAAAGTGGCATGAAAGGCCCAACAAAATTCAATAGTAAATGAAAAGATTTCTTTTTAAATGGAAATGCTGAAAATCTGAAATACAACAGAAAATGAGGGAAACCGGAAGCATGTGGACAGAGAAAAATTAATGTGTGAAGAGTCGCAGAGCTGAAGCCACAATTGTTATAAATCTGAAAATGGACAAACACAAAATCATTGACAAGTGCCTACCCTCAAGTAACTAAACCACATCCACTGTTCTATTCAAGAACATTCCGGTGACTGGATCAATTCATGTGTCCTTCCATCAACTGCCGATCAGTTCCGATAACAAACCTAAATATGGAGTGTCTGTTTATCAGAAAATAGAGTAGAAACTTGATGAACATTCCCAACTTTCAAGGTTTATCTGCAAGGTTATAGAAGATCATTGAAGAGTTAGAGAATCTGCTCTTTACCTAATCTGACCCCAAACCACAGCTGCAAGTGAAGCTTATAATAAGCAATGGAGAAGTGCAGAAAGCAGCCCAATTACAAAAGAAAGCTGCAACAAATAGATAAAAGAGTGGTGGTGGGTGGTGGGGGAGGAAAGAGGTGGAGTAATAGCCCAATGAGTAGGCATTGAGTAGGCTGGTTGTAGAGTGCAGAAGAGAGAGGTCTCAATGAAATTTATACCATTTTTACAGGGCTCAACGAGTTAGAGGTAGGTTCCCCTGTATAGAGAGCCCAGAATCAGCTGTGACCCCTGACCTACACCCTTCTAAGTTCACTTTTTCACATAGCTCCTTTATCCATTTATTTGCACCTTTCTTTTGGCACTGGGCCGCTCTCCACATCTCCATTACACAATATAAAGTTTCCTCTCAGCTGTGGTTTGGGGTTAGATCAGTTCAAGTTCAAATTTCAATGGCTTTCCACAATAGGGGAAGACAATCTCTTGCCCATGTGGTAATGGCGGTGGTGGGTGGAGAGGCTCAAACAGAGATTTTTCAATAAGACTGACAGATTACTGGACATTAAGGGAATTGAAAGTGACTTCTTGGAGCTCATCTGCCGAAACAGCTTAATTTCTACCTTTAATGTCTCTTTTTCCCCTTTACAAGGTGGATGGGGTCCTGTCAAAGACCCTGACACTCAAAGTCTTTTTTTTCCTGTGGTGATGAGACCCGCTCTCGGGGCTCATCGACCGGCCATTTTTCGGTATCCCAAGGACGTGGCCTAGTATACGAGTGCGCCTTTGGTGTTCTGAGGCTTTGCAGTCCTGAGGAGAAGCCGATTCTATGCCGATGCCACTGACTGAAGTGTCGTGGGAGAAAATGGAACATCGGGAAAGCTGGATCAGCTGTCGGGGGCCCTGTACTCGAATTGCGCTCTTTTTCTCTTTGGTGGGAGTGAGTTTGTTGTCGATTCTATAATCGGGAGAACTCGGGGGTATAAAGCAACATGGCTGACTTAAATACCATAAATCAGTGAGTTGTTTGTCTTTGTTGGTCTCCCCTCTCACTAGGAAATGGTGACACCTTTCCGTCCCTTTATTAGAGAGCCTGCGTTATGTTGAATTGTTGGGTGAATGATTAGTCTTCGTTTTACTGTAGATCATGGTCTTTCTGGGGGGGGCTTTAACATTGCTTGTTTAGGTGGGTGGAGGGTGCTTATGCGTTTTTTTTTGCTGACGCAGCTGGGGGGGAGAAGGGTCATTGCTTATTGCTGCTTGCGCATGGGTGGAGTAGGGGGGGTTGGGGTTCTAACAGTTTTACTGTCACTCATTCTTTGGGGCACTCTTCTGTTTTCGTGGATGTCTGCGAAGAACAAGAATTTCTGGTTGGATATTGTATACATTCTCTGATACTAAATGGAACTATTGAACAATCTTGCTGAAGGGCAGAGCAGGTTCGAAGGATCAATCGGCACCCTCCAGCTCCTGCTCATAAATGTTTCTCAAGGAATTAACGTTGAAACATATGCATTAAAAACATATTGAAAAAAGCCCGTTTTCAATGAATATCATAAATTGATACAGGTAGACCTGTGAATGGGATATATGTGTGTAATGCCCTGGGTAAGATTTCTATTAAGATAGGTTACTTTAGCAGTTTTCTGTAAAAGCAGTGTACCATGCTGGAAAGAGTGCTTTGGCTTTGGCTAAAGATAAGGAGCCACGTTGTCCAACTTAGGAATGTGGGTCAGCTAATCAGGATTGTGGGATGTGAGAGGAAGTTCTGGAGAGCTGTTGGGAAGAGTTTTCTGAAGAACAGTAGTCTGGTTTGAGGTTTTGGCGGGAGCGGTGGAGCGGGGCACGTGGGAAGGTGCCGCAGAATGCGGTGGGAGGGAGAGTTTCCGTTGCAAGAAGTGCTTTGTGCAGGTGAACGGCACCAAGGAGGAAGGGCCAATACTCCGGAGAGACAGCCCGTTAGTTCGAGATGGTCTTTGCGGGGAATTCAGAATGTGGCGAGTGCTTTCACGCAGACCACAAGACATTGGAGCAGAATTAGGCTTTGGGTCCAGTGTGTAAGTACAGAGATACACTCCAGTCTGAGCTCCAGTGGTCATGTGTACATTGGACTCGTTGAACTGTAACAGGTCTGTTAAACTTGAAAATTTGGTAAAGAAAATACTTCCTTTATAATTTTATGCTGGCGTACGACCTGTCATTTTCTGGAGTACTGAAAACTGTGTATGGGCAGTATTTAAGCCACACACAGAAAATGCTGGAGGAACTCAGCAGACCAGGCAGCACCTAGGGAAAAGAGAGAGGGAGAGGGAGAGAGGGGAGAGAGGGGGGGAGGGAGGGAGAGAGAGAGAGAGAGAGAGAGAGAGAGAGAGAGAGAGAGAGAGAGGGGGAGAGGGGGAGGGAGAGGGGGAGAGAGAGGGGGGGAGAGAGAGGGAGGGAGAGAGAGGGAGAGAGAGAGAGGGAGAGAGGGAGGGAGGGGAGGGGAGGGGGAGGGAGAGGGAGAGGGGGAGAGAGAGGGAGGGAGAGAGAGGGAGAGAGAGGGGGAGAGAGAGGGAGGGAGAGAGGGAGAGAGAGGGGGGAGAGAGAGAGAGGGGGAAAGGGGGGGGGGAGAGAGAGAGAGAGAGAGAGAGAGAGAGAGAGAGAGAGAGAGAGAGAGAGAGAGAGAGAATGAATGAATTATTTTTCTTACACAGAGTGGTAAATGAATGGAACACACTGCCAGAGTTGGTGGCAGAGGCAGATACATTAGGGACATTTAAGAGACTCTTAGATAGACACATGGATGAAAGAAAAATGGACTGTTAGGTGGAGGGGAGTTAAGATTGATTTGAAGAAGGTCAAAAGGTCAGCATAAAATCGCCGTTCAAAAGGGCCTGTACTGTTCTATGTTCTATAAGAGTGATGCCAACTCTAATTGCTACTGATAAGGAAATAGCTTTTGTTTTGCAGAAAGGAATCTGACGTGAACAAGGACACTCTTCAGTAGTATCCATTCAAATATCTGGTTAGAGTTCTCATTTGCATTGGTGGAATTAACTCTTTAAGCTTGCTTTATTTTCAACTTGATAGATGTATGGTCGAGGCAGACTTATGGAAATGCTTTATCTCCACAGAGACAGTGATGTTTAACAGCAGAATTATCTGCATCTGCTTTATACTTAACAGAAATGGAGAAGTTAAAATTGGTCTGGGGTTTCCCTCGATTTCAAAACTGAGCAGTTCATCTACAATTGTAACCTTCAAAAAGAAGTTACATCTCTGCACCTCAAGTATCACAGTCAGATAAAAAGCTATGGGCTCAGGAACAAAACACGATTTCAGCATTCCTTGGGAATTCTCTTTAAGACAACCAATCACATACTTGAGGAGACCATGTCAATGCATGCAAGGGGAGAGCTACACTTACTACTACTGAAGAAATTGGACTACTTTATCATTTCCTTTCCAAGAATCATAGAAGATTTATGATGTATAGTAGAAGCATCATATCCTTAATAGTTGAAAAACAGCTATCCAGACTAACCTCACCTTCCAGCAATGGTTCTGTAACCCTCTAGGTTTTGGCTCTTCCAGCCAAAACGTCCATTTTAAAATTTAAATTGGATGGAGATTTATGCTTTTTCCACTCTGTGAGTTTGCGAGCTCCAGATCCCTACTACTCTTGATAGAAAATGTCTTGTCAACATCCCTCTAAACCTTCTATCAATTACTTTATTATGCTTCCTGGTTTTTGACCTTCCTACTAAATGGAATAGACCCTTTATACTTATCCACATCATTTAATGCTTTTCAATTAAATCTCACCCCAAACTCTTTTGTTCAAAACAAAATTACCCTTAACTAACCAATCTTTCCTCAAAGGCAACTGTTTTCAGTCATGGCAACTAACGATGTCCTTCAAGAAAGGGCCTCATCCTGAAACATCCTTTATTCTTCTCCCTAGATGCTGCTGACCTGCTGAGTTCCGCCAGCATGTTGTGTGTGTTAATCTGGATTTCCAGCATTTGCAGAATCTCTTGTGTCTATGTCTAGGCCATTCTGGCACCCTTATCTTTCTCCAGCCATCTTTATCATACATGGCGAGTCTCAATTATTTTGTTCAAGGACAGTGAAACATCAGTCCATACCAGTGGTACTGACAGCAATGTCCTCAGTTAGAACAATTTTTAAATAGTCTTCAAAAAAATTCATCTGCATACTGTCCAGCGCAATCACATCTTTCTGGCAGTGCAGTGACCAGGCTGTGGCCTAATTAGTGCTGCAGTGCATGTCCACCCCGCTCTTATATTTTGTTCCATGCTAATAAAGGAAAACACCCTATATGATATCTTAAACATCCTATGAACTTATCAACTAGTCTTGCTATACTTATAAGCTGCCGCATCCTTTTCCTCCAATGTTTCAGCATCCTGCTGCTTACTGTGTATTCCCTCGCCAATCTGGACTTCTTTCAGAGTGTCTTCTCATATTTCTCCAGTTTGAATTCCATTTGCCAACATTCTCCCCAACTGGCTAGATCATTTACATCTTCAAGTTAAGCTATGACAACTTGATTGTTAGCTGCACAGGAATGAGGTGGTACAGGTGCAATAGGAAAAAAAACTTGTTTGCAGCAGCTTCATGGGCACATATGCAAAGCTTTCTTTCCCCACACTTGAACAGATAAGCAACTTCTGCATCAATTGAACTAAGTATTTCCAGCATTTTGTGTTTATTTTAGACCTCCAGCATCTGCAGCTCTTTTTCTGCCCACAAGTGCCTGTAAATTTACCGCTTGCTTTCTTTTTTTAAAAAAAAGTCTGGATATATTTTATTCATTTCCAAGATGATAAACTCCTTCATTTCCTCTTATCATATTCATCCTACCTAGTATTTCACAACCTTCATTCTTAGCTACAAATTTGGCAATTCATTCTTCAGTGAATACTACAAAGGTATTCACTAAAAATTGTAGTCAGATTTCTCTGCTTTTTCTATTTTAGTCCCTGATAGGTTCTATTCATTTCTATTTATTTTCCTTTTCTTTATGAACTTACAAGACAAAGCCATATTTGCAACAATAATTCCAGAATTAGGAATCCAAATATCAATGGAAAATCATCAAATCTGAAACTAAGGAGGATGCATTTGGTTAATATTTTAGCTTGTTATGGCTGTGGATATTCAGCATGCATAGCCTTTGCACTAGAGGGATACCGCTGTTTATCAGCAGTATTCTTTCAACAATCCTTTATCTGAAGTTCAATTCCTAGGAGTCCCTTCAGTTTCAGTGGTGTTCCATTGCTGTGGTCACTGGGAGTTCATGCTGCCAGAATTGCTATTTGTCCAAAGTAAAGAGTTGTTTAACCTGGCAGGTATTCTATTAACTCCTTGTTTGTTCTGGTGACACTCTCAGTTGCATAAAGCTTCCACACTACTTTGCATGAGGTCTGTCAAATACTTAATAGATTGTCTCCTGACAATAGGTTTCTGATTAGGTCCATCAACCCAAACACCAGCTGTTCAGGAAAGCTAGAACATGCACTGAAAATTATGCTTTTATCACAATATTTGGGCTACGTGTGGTAGGTGACATGGACTGACATGGCTCTCCTTTTAACTCAAGATACCAGTCATCCTTGGTGCCTCTCCTTACAGTTCTTCTGGGAGCGAGTGGCTCCGTTCTCACTTGCGAACAACTACAAGGGAAACAGTGGGATCCTAGGACTGACGGTGAGAACAGGAGTGGGGCAAAAACACGTGGGCAGCCTTGCAGAAAGTCAGTTCTAATAGGTTTGCTGATCCGAATTCCAGGTGGCCAGGTACCAAGTAGTTCTGGGCATAATAGATTAAATCCTAGTCAGCAGCGTCCAGTCTTTCAGAAACATCAGGAGAAACCCAGAGGAGGAACATTTTTCTTTACTTGAAGATTACAAACGTTTCGAACACTCAGCACCAAAAGGTTGTTGGTGTTCAGTCATCAAGTCCTTTTAAGAGTGACATTGACAGACCTTTAGACACAGGGTCGACATATATGAACTAAATAAGAAAGCGTATTTGAGGGTACAGGACATGCTGGTTGATGCTGGAAAAAAGTCGTGAGGCCATTTGGTCTATTCTGGCTTCAGTTCCTAAAATATTTACGTTAAGGTGATCCATAAACACAAGTTGTCCTTCGCGTGCTTGGAAGAAACACTAGTTGGCAGAATCAGCGACTCTGCTACTTCATCCATTTCCAACACCAGCTATTGAGCTTTTACAGTGGAGGCTTGGTTCAGATAATTCAGCACTTCTGTACCATTCAATAACACACCAATTAAGGGTCTTGGCCTTAAACGTCAACTGCTTATTCTTCTCCATAGATGCTGCCTGACCTGCTGAGTTCCATCAGCATTTTGATTGTGTTGCCCAATATTAAATAATCCTGCTGGCTATACAGAGCACCACCTAGAATACTTGATACTGCAGACCACGTGACTACTTAAAGGACAGTGTGAAATGGTTAACAAAGGGCAGCTGATGCCCTTTATAGCTTTATATATATATAGCATATTATAGCATTCTTCCTACAAATGCTACCATTCAAATTAATCATTTAAACTATTTCAAAAAGCTGACGTTCTGCTCACTGTTTTCTGCAACCCCAACGTTTACATACTAGAAGTCATTATTATAATTTCCAATTCCACTTAAAAGTAAATTAATGGAAAACTGTAGTTTCTTAAATTATGAGGCTGAAAAAGCATTTTCTCAATGTGTTTAACTGAAATATAAATCCCAAATACTGCCTAGATCAGCTTTGGCAGAGCTGAGCTTACTTCCATGAGTTCTCTCCAAGAAAATGATTGCTGACTTCCAACTGAGCACGCTTTCCTACAGCAGCCTATCTGCCGTTGAAAACCTGATCCATTTCTTTCATTCAACCTTGTCCCAACCATTTCTATTGCCCTCCTGGCCAGTTTTCCCTCATGCTCCATTTTCCACAAAATTTCATTTACAATTCTCTTAGTTATTGCATCACTGGCTACATCAACTTCTGTGTGGTCACTGTAATACCACCAAGAAAAATTTGCTGCTTCCCTAACAATAAAACGTGGGTCACCAGTGATCTAAAAGGCTCTTCTCAACTACAAAAAGAGGGCCTTGAGATCAGGAGATGGGCATGGGGGGGGGGGGGGGGGGGTAATTGAAACACGTGCAGAGGGAGCTAAAGGAGAAGCTCAAGGTGGCTAAAGAGGAATACAGGAGACAGCTGGAGAACAAGTTTGGGCAGAGTGGCACACGGGGGGGGGGGGGGGGGGTGGAGAAGCATGAAGGACATCATTGGCTTCAATCAACCTAGCTGTAGAGCCTCGGAATTCAGGTGTGAAAGGGCTAATTTGTTAAACCAATTCTTCAAAAGGTTGGACAATTCTCCTCCTGTTCAGCACACCAGAGCAGGTGCGGAAAGCATTGGGTTCCCCATGCTCCCTCAGCACCAATGCCTCCCCTCCTCCCTCTGTCCCTTCTGGTTCAAAACATGGATGAACAACTTTGGCTTCCACTGTCTACATCCCCTCCTTGCCTTGCACCTACATCCACACCTCCACATACCAACTACTATCGTCCCAATCTTCACCTCCCCCAGACCCCCCACCTTCCACCAACTCCCCAGTCATCATGGACTCACCTTCAGTACTGAGCAGGTGAGAAGGTCTCTGGGGAATCTCAGACACAGCAAAGCATTGGGACTGGATGGTGTGAACCCCACGGTCCTGAAGGAGTGTGCTGAGCAGCTGCATGGAGTTCTCCAGTGCATTTTCAATCTGAGTCTCAACCTGGAGAGGGTCCCAACTGTGTGGAACACATCGTGTGTAGTCCCAGTAGTCAAGAAGGGCCAATCAAAAGTCCTGAATGACCACCGTCCAGTGGCCCTGACTTCACAGATCATGAAGACCCTAGAAAGGCTAGTCCTGGCTCACCTCCAATCCCTGGTCAGATCAGCCCTCAATCCCCTGCAGTTTGCCTACCAGGAGTACACTGGAATCAATGATGCTGTCATCTACCTGCTGAACAGAGACTTGGAAAAGCAGAGCAGCTGTGTGAGGATCGTGATTCTTTGCCTTCAATACCATACAGCCCTCATTGTTGGGGGGAAAAGCTCTGTTCAATGCAGGTTGGCACTTCCATTGTACCCTGGATAATGGACTACCTGTCTGGCAGACTGCAGTTTGTGCGGCTTCAGAGCTGTGTGTCAGACACGGCTATAAACAGCACCAGAGCCCTACAGGGGATTGTACTGGCCCCCTTCCTGTTTATCCTGTCTACCTCGGACTTTAGATACAACACTGTGTCATGTCATCTGCCAAAGTTTTCAGGAATAGTTGGCTGTATAAAGGTTTGATGGGAGGATGAATACAGGATCCTGGTGGCGGACTTTGTGAAACGGTGCAAGCTGAATCATCTGCAGCTCAACACCAGTAAATCAAAGGAGATGGTGATGGACTTTAGGATGATTAAGCCTACATGCTCTGTGTTACTATTGATGGTGATGATGTGGTGAGGACCTACAAGTATTTGGGGGTGCGTCTGGATGAGAGACTCAAGTGCAGCACTCACACAGAGGCTGTGTACAAGGGCCAGAGTTACCTCTACTTCCTGAGGACACTGAGGTCCTTTGGAGTATGCAGGCCTCTCCTTCAAACGTTCTACCACAATCTTCTATGTAGTGGCGTGCTGGGGCAATGGCATCAACATGGGTGATGCCAACAGTCTCAATAAACTGATTAGAAAGGCTGGCTCTGTTATAGGAGTCAATCAGGGCACACTGGTAGTACAAAGGACCCTACAGAAAATTGTGGCAATTCTGGACAATATTTCTCACCCTCTGCATGCCACCTTGGCTGAACAGAGAAACACTGTTAGGAACAGACTAAGGAAACTGCACTGTTCCAGGAGCACTATATGAGGTCATTCTTACCTTTCGGTCAATAGGCTCCATAATGAGTCAACCTATAGCCCGGGAAGTGATGACCTCCCTCCTGTTAGAGGTAACTTATTTTTTTATTCTTCCTTACTTCTCTTCTAACATTTGTACGTCTGTGCACTTGAAGTGCTACTGTGACACTGTAATTTCCTTGGGATCAATAAAAATCTGTCTCTGCAACTCAAGCTTCATTCACTCATTAATCCTGCCCTTCTTATATTTACTTCTACAGACACCAATTTTGGAGTTATTGATCTTCATTCCTTGTTTCGCCTTTTCTGGCTCAGCACCTATTTTTGCTCAACTGTTCTGGATAGCTTTCAATATTAAGGCTCTGCATAAATTCTCTTCAGTTACCACAGACAGCTTAGCGTGGGTTGAAAGCAGAACAATTAAGAAAGTTTAAAGTATTGATGAACACAAATGATTCTGCAGCTGTTAGAAATCCAGAGTAACTCATACAAAATGCTGCACGAACTCAGCAAGTCAGCAGCATCAATTGAAGCATCATCCCGACCCGATGACTCTTTATTCATCTCCATAGATGTTGCCTGATCTGCTGACCTCCTCCAGCAATTTGATTGTATTAAAAAATTCTCAAAGGGCAATAAATAACTTCAGACAAAGAAATAAAGAAAAAAATATTTGCAATGGTCGTCAGCTCTTTTAGAGCAATAATGTTCATGTTATAATCAGTAGCTTGGATAATACTCCAGTTTTGCACTTTCGTATGGTCATTACATTAGATTTATTCTTTCATCACCATTGCTGTTACTGCAGTGAAAAGGTGTTAACTCACTGCATCAAGGTAACACTTGGCTCCTAACAGTGCTACCATGATAGCAGGAAGCAAAGTCTGAACAGTCATGAAATGAGAGCCTCGTTTCTGCACTTTGTCAGTGCAAAGATAAAGGCTACAGATAATGTGAAAATTACAGAAATCCAGCATATATGGCAACTAATTTGAAAGATCATTTGTAGCCCTTGTGGTTAAAAGTTATGATTCGTTCACAATTTTAAAATGTAAGCACAGAAGTTTTGATTCTTAAAATTATCTTAAAATTTTACAAAGTAATCAGCTTTATAGAAGTGCAAATTATTCTTGCAAAAATAATGCAACCTTCTCTGTAAGCAGGTCTATCAACATTATGAGTATGTTAATGCAAGTTAGTCTTTAGCACCTTACAAGATCTTCTTTGCTGTATGTTTATTGGGCAGAAAAGTTACAAAAAAGCTTTGTAAAATCGGCCAGGGAGATCTTGTGTAGTGTGTTTGGACACATAAATATTCACAGTTTAGAAGGATAACTAAACACTTAAGCATGCATATAACCAAAGAGGAAGAAATAAAAGCAGAAAATGGTGGTAACACACGATAGGTCAGATAGCCTCCATGGGGAAAGAACCAGAGTTAACATTTCAGCCACACACAAAAAAAAAATCTGCTATAAGAATTCAGTGGGTCCATCAGCATCTGTGGAGGCAAAGGGATGACTGACGCTTCAGGTCAAGATCTGCACCAGCAGAGTGTAGTGGGAAGATAGCCAGCATGAAGAGGTGAGAGGGAGGGTGAGATATAGACTGTGGGATGATAGGTAGAGCCTAAAGAGGTATGGGATGATGGACAGGTGGGGCCATGTGGGGATGGGTGGGTTGAGTTTTCAGAAAGAAGCTGTTGGAGAAAGATAAGTGGAAAAATGGACATATAGAACCCCACGAAGGAAGAGGAAGATAGAGTGGGATACTGGATTGTGTATCCATTCTTACAAAGATTTGTATTTGAATTCAATGATAACTGATAGAGTCAGCAAGCAGAGCAAAGTCAAATGTCATAAGGAGACAGGAACATATACAGATATTACAGAGAATTCGTTGGATTATTTCTTTCTCAAAGCCACAACGAATTTGTATTATTCTTTGTGCCTTTGAGAAACTTTTGAATTAGACTTTATTTAAAATCTTACGTCAATGCGAGGAAGTAAAAATCTTTGTGCTATATCTATGATGCAATGTACAGACATGTGAATTTAAAAGTCTAATGGCTTTTGATGAGATTGCATAAGCACCAGCAGGAACTGCTGATGACAAACTGGGGTAAATTCAAACATGAATCATAAAACTACAGATTAGCACTTAAGTGATGCTCAGAACTTCCAACTCCTGCAATATTTACAGTGAAAGGTCAATTGGTGAAAGAAGGCAGGTGGATTCATTAAGCTAGTATTCTATTGTAAAGCCTCTCTGCTAAGGGGCTATAAATCAAAAAGGATTTGCAAGGCTGCCACATTATAGTAGGTGCTATGTAAATATCAAGCAACAAATCACTATTCCCATTAAAAAATTGAAAGGCCATAAGGAAATAACTACTTAGCTTTTAAATAACCAGTTTCGGTACTTACACAATGTGGGTGTTCAAGGGCTGCATCATACTGTAGTCTCACCCTCTGTGGCATCATGACATCATCCTGTGGCAAATAACATTTGTTATTCAATGCACCTCCAGCAGACAGACCAGATGAGTTCACTTGTACATGTTACAATGACTTCACTTTGAATCTGGTTCAATCACAAACCCATTGGGTGGGTGAAATCAATAGGCTTCAACCAAGTCTAAGTGTGGTCACTTCTACAGCTTCTACAGCAATGACATCCTCCAATCCCATATTCTCAAAATGGCAACGCACCAACAATCTGAAAATTATTTAACGTCAACCCTGGATGTGCTCCGAATTCCAAACATAGCCATCTTTTATCACTCTGTGAGGGAAGTCAGACCCACTCTCGACTCTATCGGCCATTACTAACAAATGGGGTCAGAATGCTACCAACTGTCTCTTTCTGAATATGTACATTTAAAATAAAAAGACAACTTTTTCAGCCGTACAAGAGTTAAATAAATGGGACTCAATGGGCTTAAAAAACTTATTCACTCTCAGAATTCTTAATGTAGTGCAATTACTGTGCCAGGAATTCATCTGTCCATTTCAGGATCAGTCTGTTTTCAGCTTCAGACTTGGCTTCAAACACGCCTACGCTGGTTATTCAGTAGGCTGAGTTGTCCTGGATCCGTCACCCTAATCTGAGTCACTGTCTGCATTTGCCCCACACCCATATTAACTCAGTACAGATGCACAGATGAAATCTCTCTAGCCCTCTGACGCAAGGTGCAGCAAGATCCAAACAGTATGGGGGAGGCAGAGATGGGAAGTAATCCCCCTGTCCAAGAATACCCTGATGGGCTTTAACAGAAGGCAAAGCTGAGGGCAGAAACTTTCATCTTGTAGCCTGGCAAAATAGCCAAGAATTTATAACAGTGTCTGGCATTTGGATATTGAACTGAATCCTGTTCAGCCATTTGTTACTGGAACAAGCACAGGACACGCTGACTGATGACGCTGTCACCTCAGTCACTACACAGCACTGCTGGAATCCACATGGAACTCAATGGCCCAGTCTCACTGATACCTTCCAGCAATACACCCCTCCAATCCCACACCAGGTCAGAACTGAAGTGAGATTGTTCACTACATTTCAATACCAATCTTACCCTGCAAACTAGAGTAAACGAGTAATATTTTTTACTAAAACATTTAAATCTTTGAACTAGAGTAAAACAATTGTGTGTTCTATGTTACTAATGAATTAAATAAAGCATGCTAATAATTTGTGTTTTTAATTTTCACATGATGTAAAAACTAGTAAGATTGTGCATGTCTCTGGAGACACTGGACAGAATGGAGTTGGAAACTTCTGAAGGGAACTTCCAGCAATCAGCTGGTGCTACCACAGAAGCTTCAGACTTACACATATGAAACGCTAGCGGCCAAACACGGCACTTCGGTAAGGCAGGATGGGGCACACAGACATCCAGCTCTGCTGTCAGATCCACCACTGTATCCATCGATGGAACCAGGCTGTGCGGAAGGTCAGGTGAACCGCATGGGGTCCTCAGTGCTGCACAGGGCTTCATCACACCCGTGTAAAAATGCAGGTGCAGATAAATGTTTCCTTTTGTTTATTTTTGTAAATTATTTATTAGGGCTTTAACATTCTTGTAATTAAACATGTTAAATGAGGAAAACATTAAATTTATTTTATCATCTTTGAATATGATTAAAACGGCCTGCCTCGGCCTCTTGGAGGCAAAGATCAGCTCCTCTGGCACTCAGTGTGGCCGGGCAGGCAGAGACCTCAGAAAGCAAAATGGTTCCAACAAGATTCAGATGTTTAAAAATTACGAAATTCCTTGACAGCTTTGGCACCTGGCAAAGCTCCAGCTGCAACCTTGCCTGTTGTCAGAGCCTGGAGTATTCTGGGGAGCGCCGTAAGACTGCACTGCCTAAAGCCGCAACTCCCTGGTGAAAGTGTACAATGAGATTCTACCAGTGTATCTCTACCAAGTTACATGGGCATGGGTGGTAGACAGGAGTCTTCATAATACTGCCTACTAAAAATGATTAAAATTAGTCCTTGCACTAATGGATAGTGTAATGAATTGATCAATATGAACAGTATGCAAGACAAGCATTTCACTGTACCTTGGGTGTGTGTGAGACAGTGTCAAACTGATTCCAATTTAGATACACACAAAAAAAAATCCAATATTCAAAAAATAAACTTGACCACTATTTCACTGAGACTACTAAACTTTGGACTCAAGTGGCTGCAGGAAGACTGGAGAAAACACATTTTTCTCCAACGAAGGCACCACCACCAAGAGGGGCTGCCCCTGTAAAAAGTATTGTTACCTAAAGAATTCCAATTTCTTGCAATCTTCCAAGAAACATAAAACAAAGGAAAAATGTTTATAAAAATCCTTAGCCCAGCTGGATGCTATAATTAGAACCAGCATTTCTTATCCAGTCACATTACAGGTCGCTGCATAATCAGAAAATAAATATATTCCAATTTAATAATATTTGGCACATTACTGCTAGAAATGGAATTGTATTTAAATACTTTGATTTCACAAGATTATTTGAACAGAATTGCAAAATAGCTACATAAACAGATAATGATATAAACATAGCCTTGCACTCATAACAAACAAAACGCTTAACACGTTAAACAACATTCTTGACTGCACGCTTTAGACAAAACGTTAAACCATTAGTTGCAAACAGGTTGATAACTACATGACAAAACAAGGCAAAAATGTCCTTGAATGTATTTGCCACTTGCTGGTTTTAATACTTCGACTTCTAGCCTCAAATTATCTCTGTGCTAAAAAAACACAACATTGTCTTCCACATAACTCAGATGTGTCAACATACAATGACATCTAACATTTTTTTAAGATATTAGTATGCCAGTGATTAAAAAAGAAACTGGCTTTCTGATTCACTCACTAATTGAAATTTCAAGCAACTAGCAAGTTACAACTTGCAATAATTTTGGCAGACCAGCCCAGTGCTGAATCTATATTTAACTTCTAGAGTAAAAGGTCCAAAATTGGTCCAAATTGCTCAAGTACAATTATTAATGCAATGGGTTCTGATTTGACACTTCTCTCTCCATGTTCTAATTTCAAAAAATCCATGTAGCTCTTGAAAGTAGAATGTTCTAGAAGTGTTGTTCGTTCAGTGTGCAGTTTATTTTGTACAAACATCACCTCCTGCTTGTAAGCTGTTAGTTACATCATTTCCTACGTGGGTTAATTTGGACTGCCCGCCACTGGAGATGAATCTGAATGCTGTATGCTACAATGTCAGCTTCTGTCCTGAGCAACATTGATCGCCGAAACCTGGAGGTGAGGACAGAATGCGGTGAATTAACTGCGTCATTGACGATTCCACAATCAGCATTGCTGCCGCATGAGCTTACACCAGAGCAGAATCAGCAAGAATAAGAGCAGCTGAGATGCAAATGGCTATGAAAAAGACAGTGCTCCAGCTCTAAAGTTAGAAGCTGTCCATGTCACTCAGCCAACAAGCCTGTCAGTCAAGGCCTACAGCAGCAAAGACCCACAACACCCTCCTCAACAGTTTTATCACAGCAAAGACTTCAGTCAAGAGTTGCTACTGATGCTAATCTTATCTGCACAGACATGGATGGACTGAGGCTCCATCCATCCCAGGATACATATTTGGCAAATCAGTCTCCACAATGCCCTCATTCAGGAATCAGAATCAGAATTTAATCGCCAAGTACCTGTACACATACAAGGAGCTTACTTCCGGCAGATGTTGTCTCTCTGCTCATAACAGATGATAAATATAAATGAAAATATAGATTTTCATCTAATATAGAATTGGAGGTGAATTAGACTTGGCTCATCGAAACCTAGTCACAGCAGGACTAAGAGAGTTTGACAACCAGCCTGCCAGTTATTTATCCTGGAAGTCAAGCTTTTGCAATGCAGTGGAAGGGCTAAGTCTCAAACCTACCAAAGAGCTAGACCTTCTTTGTAAGCGGCTTGGTGAGGAGTCACTGCAACATGCAACAAGCATTAAGGCAGTGCACATTAATAATGCATCTACAGGTTTGAAAATGTTGTTGTGGAGGCTGGACAAATGCTACAGCTCTCCAGAGGCAATCGAAAAATCTCCTCTCAGTGGCTACGGCAACTTTCCAAAGCTCTCGCACAAAGAACCATCAAAGCTAGCAGATCTTTTGTCAGAACTACAAGACCAAAAAAAAATTAAGGTTACCTATCAATTTCTTAGCTACTTCAAGAGGAATTAACCCTATAGTGGGAAAACTATTGAACAACATGCAAGAACGATGGGTAACTGAAATCCCAACCCCTGAAGTTGCACGTGGTCATTCAAATCTTAAGGACATACCTGACAAGGTTTCCCCTTTTGCCTCTTCTGCCAAGATTCTCCTATTGCTTGGCAGAGGCACCATCTGTGCACACGAGGTAAGAGAACAGTGCAATGGTCAGCATGACACACCTCATGCCCAACGACTGACCTGGGTTGGATCATCATGGGTGAAGTCTACCTCAGAGGAGCTCAACAACCCACTGTCAGCACGTTCAAGACCACCGTCCAGGAGGATAGACACCCAAGTCACTTCAGGCCCTGTGAGAGTAGAATCTGTACAAGCAAACGTAGGTAATCAAACCAAGCACTCTGCTCAAGTAGATTCAGGCAAGCTGGTCTTCTATCGATCAGAAGATCGATTATAAGCTGACACCTTCCATCGAGGATAAGGCCTTCCTTCAAATCATGAACAAAGAGTAGCCAAAGACAGTCTTTGCAGTGTTTTCACGTTTGTAAGCAACCTCTCAGCGCAGAGCAACTGAATCAGGCCAAAGGACAGAATCCTTCTTGTTGTTCAAAGACAGGCGTAGGCAGAGGAAGTGTGGTTCATCACAAAGCAGTAACTTTCCCTCATCCAGTCCGCCTAGTAAACTCCGGCCCCTTCTTGACACTGAGGTGCTACTGCGAGTTGGAGGACGTAACAGAGAGTGCAGCTCACTTTGCAGGTAACTCACTCGTTTCCCATTCTGAGTGAGCACCTTGTCACCAACCTGTTTATCAAACGTTACTGTGAGTAAGTCTGTCATCAAGGATGGCGAGAATAGTTAAAGACAGTTTTCAAGGCCAGTCTCTAAGACTGTCCCTCTTTTGTCAGCAACATAATGAAATGATCATTCGACTTTTCGTTTTAGTCGTCGAGTTTGACATGGATGTCAGATGGGGAGTGGTCTGCTTCTAATTTGACTCTTCTGCTGAGATACTCCTTTTGTTTGGGAGAGCCACCATCTGTGCACATAAGATGCATGAACATCTCAATGCTTTAAGGCGCTTATGAATTCTTACACTTCAATTTTTTTTGTTCCTATGTTAATTTTTATAGTTTCTAAAATGACAGTTAAAACATTTAAATTTGCAACGTTTGACAGCTGGCAAAGCCCTACCCCATCCTTGCCAGTGGGAATGACTGGGGCACCAGAGATAGGGCTCCTGCTCATCGCCACCCATGGCTTGGTTGTCGTTCACATTTAGTTGTTGGACTCAATGCTGTGGACGGCCAGCGAGATAAATCCCGGAACCATCTGAGCTCCAAATGACTCAATTGTCTCATTTTACGACTCCAGCTACAGGTAAATTGGAGATGAACGGGAAATATGAAGCATTTCCAGTTAGAAAGCATTACTTCTCTCTTTGCAACATTTGAAAGAGTTTCATTGATCGGCTTTATTTGAGTCGAGAGAAAATATCTGACAACATGTGTTACCACAGACTCAAAAAAAATCAACAAATTCAGAGACCAATTTCCCAAGTTGGAAAAAAGCAGCAGTAAAGCAGTTGATTACCATCTAACTCGAGTATTTACTTTGACCAGAGGACTCAGAATTTTCCTTTTTTGCATCAAAGGAGCTGGCAAACGCCAGCAAGTACCCATTTAGAGAGTAGGTGTCACACTATCGAGCTTCAACAACGTAACAGAATTTTTTAAAAAAGATGTTTTGCCTGCGACTTTGAAGAGATGCTGCACCTGAGGGGGAAAAAATCATTTACACAGAACTAAACATCCAGTAGGATATTTAAATACAGATGACTGGCCCAGCAAGTAAACTGTCCGTTGTTATCCTCCAGATGAAACCCTAGCTTGTGCTTCCGGCAAGCAATGATTGTAGCAGCCTCCGCCCTCACCTTAAAAGAAACAGGTATAATGGGTCGAAGGTTTTGTTCTTGTGCTGCACCATTCTGTGTTAAAACAAGTTACACCCACAAGCAGAAATTTTTCCTCCTGAAGCACTTCCACAAAATAAATCAAGATGCAAGCTATTAAGTTGAACCAGTTATACTGTATACAAACATGACGTCTGCTGGCACACTGTACAACAGAGGCAGGTGTTTATCTTCTGGTTATAGCTGTCATGAGGCATTGTTTATGCATCTTCATATCATAGGTTCTAACGGGGGGGGGGGTATGTACTTTAAATGCATTGTTTCATAATACATAAACTTAAAAAGCACCAACAGAGGGAATAGCAAACTTAGTTCTGAGCAGCTCTGTGTTGACCATCAATTCTCAAGAAAGGGAACACAGCTGCTTTAGCTGGTGGCATTTTCTGACCCTAGGTCAACGCCTACAACTCCTTCCATCATTAAGTACCCTGCCTCCAATGAAGAAACTTACACGAATAAATCTTCACATCCTGTGCGTGTTCAGTAATTTGGAGCTACTAAAGTATTTTCAATTTATTCACTGTTTATTCAAGGAACAAAGGTGTGGCAGGGTGTGCTGGAATTTTTGCTGGGTTGGGGGCTGGCCCCTCTGTTGGTGCTACTCGCCAGCATTCACTCCCTGTAAGACGTTGGACTGATCCAGCGTGAGATGAGGAACCGCCGTGTGCTTGTTCTTGCAGAAACATGGCTCCAGGACAATATCCCCTGCATCAAACTTCAGGCTGCACCACTCAGGGATTGTGCTAATATCATTCTCAGACTGTCTGCACTGTGATTTGTACTTTGCTCTTGAAGGAACACCGTTTTGTCTAGCTGTAAGCATGTACATGTTTAAAAAACAATTAAACTTAAGTTTGAAGAAGGTTAGCAAACCCAAATGCAAACAAACCAATATCCAAAACTATACTCAGAACAAACATTAAGGGACTAGGTGACTGATTAAATGAAAACATAATTACTGGCTGCGACAGAGGAAAGTTCTGCCTTCTTTTGAACAGTTCTATGGGATCTTTTATGTCAACTTCATAAGGAAGATTAGTCACCAGTTTAACATCTCATCGGCAAAATGAGAGACAAGGAGCTTCAGTTCTTCCCAATTGGTCACTTGGGGGTTTTCCAAATTCCATTCAGAAACAATGTTCCTGGCAGTAATGGTGGTTTCTCCTCACTCCTTCCTCCATCAAAATCAGTTATATGACAGCACCTGACAGCTTTTTCAACACTCTCTGTTCATGACATTATGGAAATGAACAAAAGCAAAAAGAAGATAAATGATGCTGTGGTAAATCTAAGATAAAAGAAAGCTAGAAATACTCTTCAGGTCAAACAGCATCTGCAGAGAGCAGAGAAGCTAATACCCCAGGTATACGGTCTTTTATCAAAACGGGCCAACTGAAATAGATGGCAACCAGAATTTATTGATATTTCAGTAAGTCAGAATATGAAATGCTGTACCTCTAGTTCTCACATTCGGCTTCATTAACAGTGAAAAAGGTGAAAGAATGGGAGGTCAGAATGGAAAGGAATGAAGAATTAAAGTGACAGGCATTCCATAGCAAATGTTTCACACTCTGATTTATTTCTTGTTGATTCAAATTGATATTCCACCCTTCACAGTTCTACAAATAATTACAGTTATACAGAAGGCATTCAATGCTCCTTCAGTCACTGCTTTGTGCATAAGCAGAGATTCAAGCATAAGAAATACAAAACAGCACATGCATCCTCTTAACCTCTCCCTCTCTCTCTCTCAAAAAGCATCAACTCAATACATCTTAAAGATGTCTGACTGCACACTGACTTCATCCTTTGTTGCTTTTGACACTTCGATAAATTACGTCTCTTTCCTTTCAGGCTTCACAGATTGCAAACTTCAAAACCCTTCAAATCTAGTAATTTTTCAGATCCCAGCTCTCCTCTAGTCCCACCCTTTGCATTTTTTTTCAACCAGCTTCCATTCTCGGATCCCACACAATCTACCCTCAAAATTAGTCCCTGACATCCCAAAACAATATTTAGCACTTCTGCTACTACGTTTGTCTCCCAACCCATTGTTTTCCCTAAAACTGTTAATCCCACACCATGGATGCATCTTCAGAATTTCTGATCTACCTGGACCTTGCCTCCCCACCTCAAACTGCAAGCATGACTTTGACCATCCCATCTTTTCACTGTCCTTGTTCATTGACACCTACCTAATTCTGAACTCACAGAACTCAATTCACCAAGGATCAATCCTGACATTGACATTCAATATGCTGACAAGGATGGTGCCAGTGCTTAGCAGACTAATAGTAGTGTGATCACTCCAGCCAAGTTTGATGTTCTCCCACGTTTGTCTATTGTTGCGTCCTCAGGTGGCTACAGATGCCAATCCAAGATTCACGTATACTCCTCGCCACAGGACTCAGCCTGGGATGTCCAGTTGGATTCCCTTAATGGAGGAAGCCTGTCTGTGACTTTGTTTAATGTGGGAAGGCTTAGCATCAGGGTCCAGTAGCATGGAAAGCAAGACAACAGGAGACCCCTCACTGCTGCGGCCTTCCTCTGCCTTCACTGCCATAGTAATGTCTCATCATCTTCTAGCAGCTCCACCGTTAAGAGTTTAGTCGGATGGCTCTTTGTCTCAAACTTCCCCCTTGACCTTATTGCCATGGGTGATCCTACCAGGAGCTAAGTGACATCAGCTTGGGTATCTCAGGAACTCACAACCCTCTTCACCACGACAAGGTGACAATCCTCGGCAAATTGACTTCTGTCTCCTCGACACCTCCTTAAACCTCCCCCAGTCCATATTCCCATCATTGAAAATCACATCACTGTAATCCAGAAAAATAGTTCTCCTTCTTGTTCCATAGAATATACTTCTTTCTACCTTGACTCTTCTTCAGTCCAGTCCCTTCCCATTTACAACTGAGATACCCAGCTAATTCCATAACCAACTCCGAGCACCCAAATCTGCAAATGCTGACTGTAAACATTATCTGCATCCCTACCACACCCCAGGATGGTGTTTTCCTTGAAGAGGACCAACAAAATCTGTCCAGCATCATTTTCATTTGCCTAGCCATACTCACTTTCATACTGAATAACTTCTCCTTTAACATCACTCAGTTGCTCCAAGCCAATGATGTAACAATCATGAGTCACATACTCTCCAAAATATGTATGTCTCTTTGTGTGATGCATGGAGTAATCTGTACTTCAGTCCCATCTCCCTCTGTTTTTCAAGAACATTTGTTAGAGAGTATTCTGGAATTATGTGAATATAGCAGTCATTAATTCAAGCCAGAACAAGTGTTCTATTTTTATTGTGTTCAAGATGTTGACCAGAATGATGTGGCCACTTAACATATCAGAAATGGTCACAGTTACAGGCAATCGATAATTTTGTGTACTCAGAGACAGCCTGATAACATTAATTTTAGGTATCTATATCTGAACATTCAGAGGTATCTCCCACTGTAGATATGTAATTCAAAGGAAGCACTGTCAACCCAAAATATTGAAATAAACAATATTATTGTAACTACTGAAATTGTATTGAATCCCCAATTACCTTTGATCATAAGGGTATAAAATGTGATGTACTTTTCAGTTTGGGAGCCTCTACCGTGAGTTTCTCCATGAGAATGCCTGCTTCCATATCACCAGCTTCAGTGCCTCTCTGGTGACTTTGATCAGAGTCCCAACAACATTGATGGTTGCATTGGTGCCACTTGCTATTGTTGTGCACAGCTGAAAATTTTCACCATCTCTGCTGTCACTTTCCATCTGCTCTTTCTACTTCTTCTCTGATGTCTTTAACTCCATCTTCTAACAAAGCAGTGGATCTCTGAGCTCTCTGCTCCCAAGGATTGTATTGTGCTGCCTAGGTCACTGGAAATAATTGAGAGGGCAGGTATAGTTTGGAAAGATCAGGGAATTAGGGAACTGGCACAGAAGAAGAGTCACACTTTGGCATATCAGTGATGATCATCCTAAATGCTGAGGCAAGCTTGAGGAACTCGATGGCCCATACCTGCTCTTAGTTTCTATCTCAGCGGACAGGTAAGTGATCAACATCCATTATTAGCCCATAGATTGCCACAGCCATTTGAACTGCATGTCCTCACATACTGCTTCCTGCAGAGGGGCGCCATTCAATCCACTCCCCCAGTTTCTCTAGCTATATATTTTATGTTCTGATGATGATGGCGACACTTTCCACATCAATGCTTCTGTGATGTCTGCCATTTATCTTCACCCTGGACCTTCCTTTCGCCACAGTGGATGAAGCTCTCAACCACATCTCCTCTACTTCCTGCACCTGCTATCACCATTCTCCTTCCACTCACAAGATAGGATTCCCATCGACCGCCTCACCCCTCTCGTGACTACATTGTAGTCTGTAACTTCATCCCTTTTCCACAACATTCCACTTCCAGATATACCTCTCTCTCATCCCTTCTTTTTCTGAATTCCAAAGGGACTGTTCCACATTCCCTTCCCACCATCCAGGGAACAATCCTTCCAGGTGAAGCACCAAAGTCACTTCCACTTCTTCCAATTTACTGTACTGCATTCAATGCCCACAACCTCATCAATGGAGAACAACGGAGGAACCAAATACACACTGGTCAACTGTAAGATACCTGTGGTGACCCTGACGTTCCAGTTGCCTATCACTTTAACTCTCCAACCCACTCCAACTTTTGTCCTCTTTTGTTATCGATAATATTCCAGTCAAGACCAAAAAATGCTGAAGGAACAGCATCTCTTCTACTGACAATACTGCACCTGGGAGTGAACACTGCACTTAATGTGAGATAATGGCTCTTTCTTGCATGCAACCCAACTAGTCAATTTTGATGAATGAAACCCAACCAGCAATGGTACCTCTGTTTTTCCATCACACACATGCAAACTCAGAGCATTTCCAGCATTTAATATTTCTATTTATAATTTAAAATAATTATTCATGTTCGTCTGAATTGGAAATGATTTTATGTGAAAATAATTGTAGATATATATACTCACTGCGTCCAGAAAACAAAGAAATCTTCCAAAACTTTGTGCAATTGCACAATTCTTGGCAAAACCCACTGCAGAAATACAAAAAACTATTTTAAGAACATACCCCAAAGTTTTGATGTGCATATTAAGATATTATTAACTCCAACATGGACGGTCCCAAGCACAGCTACAAAAGGAGAAGGACTGGACATGGGGCTAGCAACCCTATCCCATAAAAACTCAACACTATAGATACACAAACAAAAACTCCAAAGACCTTATTTCTGGGAAGAAGAATTCACCAATAAGACAGAGGGTTCTGGCAAGCTGCAGTTGGCAGCCTATGCCCCAGTAGGGCTGATGGGTTCAAGAAGATATAAACTTATTATGAGTCTAACTATATACGACTTGCAATTTTCATGCAGTGTATAGTTGTCTGTCATTTGAATGAGATGTAGGTGGCATAATTAGTAAAGTTTATAGATGACACCAAAAGTGGTGGTGTGGTGCGCAGTGAAGAAGATTGTCTAATGCCACAAAAAAATTGAGATCAACTGGGAACATGGGCCATGGAATGGCAGATGGAATTTATAGACAATAGACAATAGGTGCAGGAGTAGGCCATTCGTCCCTTCAAGCCAGCACCACCATTCAATGTGCTCATGGCTGATCATCCACAATCAGTATCCCGTTCCTGCCTTCTCACCATATCCCTTGACTCCGCTATCTTTAAGAGCTCTATCTAACTCTTTCTTGAAAGTCTCCAGAGAATTAGCCTCCACTGCCTTCTGAGGCAGAGCATTCCATAGATCCACAACTCTCTGGGTGAAACGGGTCAACTCCGTTCTAAATGGCCTACCCCTTATTCTTAAACCGTGGCCTCTGGTTTTGGATTCCCCCAACATCGGGAACAAGTTTCCTGCCTCTAGCGTGTCCAATCCCTTAATAATTTTATATGTTTCAATCAGATCCCCTCTCATCCTTCTAAATTCCAGTATACACAAGCTCAGTTGCTCCAATCTTTCAACATATGACAGTCCCACCATCCCGGGAATTAACCTTGTGAACCTACGCTGAACTCCCTCAATAGCAAGAATGTCCTTCCTCAAATTTGGAGACCAAAATTGAACACAATACTCCAGGTGTGGTCTCACCAGGGCCCTGTACAACTGTAGAAGGACCTCTTTGCTCCTATACTCAACTCCCCTTGTTATGAAGGCCAACATGCCATTAACTTTCTTCACTGCCTGCTGTACCTGCATGCTTACTTTCAGTTACTGATGAACAAGGACACCTAGATCTCGTTGTACTTCCCCTTTTCCTAACTTGACACCATTCAGATAGTAATCTGCCTTCCTGTTCTTGCCACCAAAGTGTATAACCTCACACTTATTCACATTAAACTGCATCTGCCATGCATCTGCCCACTCACCCAACCTGTCCAAGTCATCCTGCATTCTCCTAACATCCTCCTCATATTTCACACTGCCACCCAGCTTTGTGTCATCTGCAAATTTGCTAATGTTACTTTTAATCCCTTCATCTAAATCATGAATGTATATTTTAAATAGCTGCAGTCCCAGCACCAAGCCTTGCGGTATCCCACTAGTCACTGCCTGCCATTCTGAAAAGGACCCGTTAATCCCTACTCTTTGTTTCCTGTCTGCCAACCAATTTTCTATCCATGTTCGTACCCTACCGCCAATAAAATGTACCATTTAAGTCAGACAAGTACAAAATGATGCATTTTGGTAAGTTAAGCTGAGGCAGGATATAGACAGTGAAATTTAAGACCTTGGTGAAGGAGGGGGTGGGGGTTGTTGCAGAAGAGAGCTCTAAGGTTGCAAATGGTACCCTGAAAATGGTGGGACAGGTAGACAAAGGTGTTGGTGAACCCCCCACCTGGAATGGTGTGTGCATTCCTGGTTGCTGTACAATAGAAAATTTATGATGAAGCTAAACATAAATGTAATACGCTGTAAGATTTCACTGCCAAGGCTAATGTAATGGCTTCTCTGTAATGTTCACTGTTAATGTAGCAGCACTGTTTGGGTTATGGCTGGAGATAGCAGGCCTTTGGAATGCAGGGGTTAGCCAATGATGAAACATTGTTCTTTCTTTTGTGTCTGGAAGCTGGGTTTTTCATCGGGGAGTGATGGAGAGAGAGGACGCGAATGGAGAGAGTCAGAAGGCCACCGGATGGAGTGGACTGAGGAGCGAGGGTCTGAGGGCCGGCTATGCTTGGAGGTCAACGGGAACAAATGAATGACCAGTGAGCTCCAACAATGCGCAATAGACTTAAAATGGGCCCTTTTACATTTTATTTTCTTTACTAACCCTATATCCAGATTAAGACTTATAACATTCAATCATTTAATTGCATATGGTGTACTGTCTGATGTTTTGCGGTGCGGATTTGTAACCGGGCAACACATCACACAGCATCCACACAAACGAGATTTCTCAGTTTGGCAGGGGCCAGGAGTTGTTTTCCCCGAGACGAACACGTGCTTCAAAGGGCACTGAACTTGGTTGCCCAACAAATATGAAACCAGTGAATACACAGACTTTGACACAAGGGGCATTTGTTAAAACTTCCAACTCTATCTTCAGAATGCATTATCTAACAGAGGCTTTAATCATTAACAGCAATACCACTTACTTGCCTTGTATCCCCCTTCTTATCCAAGCACAATACAGATCAGCCACCTACACCCCACACTTTGTCTCAGGTCAGCTAACTCTGCAGGACCTTAGGACTGAAAACAGAAAATCCCTGCTGTGAATTGGCTCAACGTTTAACCCACTGCTTATGAATTGGACCGTGAATGCTTCATAAAGGAAGTTGAATAATGCCTTAACAAGCACACTCACAAATACTAGGTATAATAAAGAATTATTTTTATCCACAATACTTCGGATATATAAATCCTAAAGCCCTCATGAGTAAAGAAGAACAAAGAGTCAAAAACCACGCCAAGCTTATTTTTAAAGACCCCATATCCCAGTGAGTGACACAAAGCTTTGCACACAAGGTTTCATAATGTCCTATGATTCCTATACCGGAGCTCGAGACCAATCAGAATTGGTAGCCGTGGATACTCTTATCAAACGAAGAGGTTTCTGCAATGCAGTGTGTATTGCTGTAACCAGTGAACTTGGGCCAACTATGCGAAGCAAACAATAAATCAATGTTTGCACCAGCAAACCCATTTCCTCTCAGTCTTTTCAGAAAGCCCATTCCCCATGACTACCAGTTGAATTTTTCCACAGCAATGCCAGTACAAATCATGTCTTTACTGCCAATGATCACATGAAGTTTCAAGTTTCAACATCTGTTCCTATCAGATAAGAGGCAAAACGCTGTTACATTGGATTTACTTCAGGTTTTCTGGATGAATTTTTTTTTTCAAATTCAGATTTAAAATACATTTTTATTAAAAACTTAACACCTTTGAAGGAAAGAAAAAGTGTGTATATTTCCAACATTTAGACAGCCAAGGTTGTACATCCAAGAGCAGAATATTTTGTTTTAACCCACAGTGAAACAAACCGAAGCATCACATGGGAACTGGAGATGCAGCTCGATGACATTCATCTGGTCAGGGAGAGTGAGGAGGTGATAGATAGGAGCTTTTGGCAGATAGTCACACTGGGAATAGTCAGGAGAAGGAAGGGCAAGAGTCAGATGCTAGAGAGTACTCCTGTGGCTGTTCCCCTTAACAACAAGTACTCCTGTTTGAGTATTGTTGGGGGTGAGGGCCTATCTGGGGCAAGCAACAGTGGTTGTGTCTCTGGCACAGAGTCTGGTCCTGTGGCTCAGAAGGGTCGGGAAAGGAAGAGGATGGCAGCAGTGATAGGGGACCCTACAGTTAGGGGGTCAGACAAGCCATTCTGTGGATGCAGGAAAGAAACACGGATGATAGTTTACCTCCCAGGTGCCACGTTCTGGGATCTTTCTGATCGCATCCAAGATACCCTAAAGTGGGAAGGAGAACAGCCAGAGGTTGTGGTACATATTGGTACCAACGGCATAGGTAGGAAAAGGGAGAAGGTCCTGAAAACAGACTACAGGGGGCTACGAAGGAATTTGAGAAGCAGGACGACAAAAGTAGTGATCTTGGGACTACTGTCTGTGCCACGTGACAGTGAGTATAGGAATAGAGTGAGGAAGAGGATAAATGCATGGCTGAGGGATTGGAGCAGGAGGCAGGTTTTCAGATTTCTGGATCATTGGGAACTCTTTTGGGGCAGGCATGACCTGTACAAACAGGACGGATTGCAGTTGAATCCCAGGGGGAACAATATCCTGGTGAGGAGGTTTGCTAAGGCTATTGGGAAAGTTTAAACTAGAACTGCTGAGGGATGGGAACCAAACTGAAGAGACGGAGGAAGAGGCGATTTCTCACAAATACAGAAAACTTGGAAACAGTGCAAAAGGGAGGTAAGGCAGGTAATAAGAGAAAGGACACACTCGGACCGATGGTTTGATGTGTCTGTTTTAATGTAAAGAGTATTATGAACAAAGCAGATGAACTTAGAGCGTGGATCAGTACTAGGAGCTATGATGTTGTGGCCATTACGGAGACTTGGATAGATCAGGGGCAGGAATGGCTACTTTGAGTGCCAGGCTTTAGATGTTTCAGAAAGGACAGGGAAGGAGGCAAAAGAAGTGGGGGTGTGGCACTGCTGATCAGGGATAGTGTTACGGCTTCAGAAAAGGAGTAAGTCATGGAGGGATTGACTACTGAGTCTCTGTGGGTGGAAGTTAGGAACGGGAAGGGGTCAATAACTCTACTGGGTGTTTTTTATAAATCACCCAATAGCAACAGGGACATCGAGGAGCAGATAGGGAGACAGATTCTGGAAAGGTGTAATATTAACAGGGTTGTCATGGTGGGAGATTTTAATTTCTCAAATATCAATAGGCATCTCCCTAGAGTGAGGGGTTTAGATGGGGTGGAGTTTGTTAGGTGGGTTCAGGAAGGGTTCTTGACACAATATGTAGATAAGCCTACAAGAGGAGAAGCTGTACTTGATCTGGTATTGGGAAATGAACCTGGTCAGGTGTCAGATCTCTCAGTGGGAAAGCATTTTGGAGATAGTAATCACAATTCTATCTCCTTTACCACAGCATTAGAGAGGGATAAGAACAGACAAGTTAGGAAAGCGTTTAATTGTAATAGGTCTATAAGGCAGGAACTTGGAAGCATAAATTGGGAACAGATATTCACAGGGAAATGCACGGAAGAAATGTGGCAAGTGTTCAGGGCATATTTGCGTGGAGTTCTGCATAGGTACATTCCAATGAGACAGAGAAAGGATGGTAGGGTATAGGAACTGTGGTGTACAAAGGCTGAAGTAAATCTAGTCAAGAAGAAAAGCTTACGAAAAGTTCAAAAAACCAGGTAATGATAGAGATCCAGAAGATTATAAGGCTAGCAGGAAGGAGCTTAAGAATGAAATTAGGACAGCCAAAAGGGGCCATGAGAAGGCCTTGGTGGACAGGGTTAAGGAAAACCCCAAGGCATTCTACAAGTATGTGAAGAGTAAGAGGATAAGATGTGAGAGAATAGGACCAATCAAGTGTGACAGTGGAAAAGTGTGTATAGAACTGGAGGAGATAGCAGAGGTACTTAATAAATACTTTGCTTCGGAAAAGTATGGAAAAAGATCTTGGCGATTGTAGGGATGACTTACAGTGGACTAAAAAGCTTGAGCATGTAGATATTAAGAAAGAGGATGTGCTGGAACTTTTGGAAAGCATCAAGTTGGATAAGTCATTGGGACCGGTCGAGATGTGCCTCAGGCTACTATGGGAGGCAAGGGAAGAGATTGCTGAGCCTTTGGTGATGATCTTTGCATCATCAATGGGAACGGGAGAAGTTCCGGAAGATTGGAGGGTTGCTGATGTTGTTCCCTTATTCAAGAAAGGGAGTGGAGATAGCCCAGGAAATTATAGACCAGTGAGTCTTACTTTAGTGTTTGGTAAGTTGATGGAGAAGATCCTGAGAAGCAGGATTTATGAACATTTGGAGAGGTGTAATATGATTAGGAATATTCAGCATGGCTTTGTCAAAGGCAGATCGTGCCTTATGAGCCTGAGTAAATTTTTTGAGGATGTGACTAAACACATTGATGAAGGTAGAACAGTAGATGTAGTATATATGGATTTCAGCAAGGCATTTGATAAGGTACCTGATTCAAGGCTTATTGAAAAAGTAAGGAGGCATGGTATCCAACCGAACATTGCTTTGTGGATCCAGAACTAACTTGTCCACAGAAGGCAAAGAGTGGTTGTAGACGGGTCATATTCTGCATGGAGGTCGGTCACCAATGGTGTGCCTCAGGGATCTGTTCTGGGACCCCTACGCTTCATGATTTTTATAAATGACTTGGATGAGGAAGTGGAGGAATGGGTTAGTAAATTTGCTGATTACACAAAGGTTGGAGGTGTTGTGGATAGCGTGGAGGGTTGTCAGAGGTTACAACTGGATATTGATAGGATGCAAAACTGGGCTGAGAAGTGACAGATGGAGTTCAACCCAGATAAGTGTGAGGTGGTTCATTTTGGTAGGTCAAATAGAATGGCAGAATATAGCAATAATGCTAAGACTCTTGGCAGTGTGGAGGATTAGTGGGATTTTGGGGACCGAGTCCATAGGACGCTCAAAGCTGCTGCGCAGGTTGACTGTGTGGTTAAGAGGGCCTATGGTGTATTGGCCTTCATCAATCATGGGATTGAGTTTACAAGCTGAGAGTTAATGTTGCAGCTGTATAGGACCTTGGTCAGACCCCACTTGGAGTACTGTGCTCAGTTCTGGTTGCCTCACTACAGGAAGGATGGGGAAACTATAGAAAGGGTGCAGAGGAGATTTACAAGGATCTTGCCTGGATTGTGGAGCATGCCTTATGAGAATAGGTTGAGTGAACTCAGCCTTTTCTCCTTGGAGCGACGGAGGATGAGAAATGAGCTGATAGAGGCATATAAGATGATGAGAGACATTGATCATGTGGATAGTCAGAGGCTTTTTCGCAGGGTTGAAATGGCTAGCTCAAAAGGGCACAGGTTTAAGGTGCTTGGAAGTAAATACAGAGGAGACGTCAGGGGCAAGTTTTTTTTACACAGAGAGTGGTGAGTGCATGGAATGAGCTGCCAGCAACAGTGGTGGAGGCGGATACGATAGGGTCTTTTAAGAGACTCCTGGATAGGTACATGGAGCTTAGAAAAACAGAGGGCTATGGGTAACCCTAGGTAATTTCTAAGGTAAGGACAGGCTCGGCACAGCTGTGTGGGCCGAAGGGCCTGTATTGTGCTGTAGGTTTTCTATGTTTCTATGGAAAATCACTACTCTTATCTTGAATGTTTTATTGTCAAGAGTCAACTGCCGGTTACTGTCATTAGAGCAAATGTTTAGTTATCAATTAGGAACGACTTTTTTCATTGCCTTCATATTTCAGAGTTTGCTAGCCCAAGTAAGTCTTTGACCACATAAACACAAGGCAGTTTTCAGAAAGATCTCTTTGCTCTCTCACACAGAGCAGTTTGTACATAATGGAATTGTAAAGAATGCTCAACAGTGACACTTCAAGTGCAATTACTACAGCCTCTAAACTTATACTCAACACACCCAGTTATACACCCTAATAATGGGCCTTGTAAATCACTGCCTAACAAAGCAAAGACAATTTAAATGATTGCTCAGCCACGTCACATCTGTCTTTCATCTGTGGTAATATAACTGACTAAGCAGTTTTTGTGTACACACAAATAACAAGGTGGAAACTTACTTTTAATATAACCATTAATACCAAATACCAGTTTTTATTCTGCTGTCAAAGTGCTTGGTTTTTTATATGAGGCCTCAAAACATTGGGATGCTTCACTTTTCCCTATTCAAGTAATTAAATACTGCAAACCTTTGCAAGAAAATGAATAATCATGAGTATAAACAGTAAAGGACTCAGAGGGATGCCCAGCTTGAAGAAATTACATACAGGGTTAACCTTGCCAAAAGAATGTTCTATCAAATTTGTCACTTTACACAGGAGTAATTCACTTGCATCTGTGCCAAAAATCCACCCATTCCTTTGGGATCTTCTCAAATCCTTTTGAGCTCTGACTTATAAACCCAAACATATACTTCTGTCAACTGCCAACATCACCATACACAAAATAAAACCTAGAAGCAAAACAAGTTTGTTTTACCAAGAAATCTTTTATCTATCCATTCAGGAAAAATTAGAAGTTTGTGCAATTGCCACATATAGGTTTTGTTTTGGTACCTCCCTAACATGAATGCTGTTGATGAAAGATTTTTACTTGGTAGCGAACCCAAAATAAATCCTCAGCTAACGATGTGCATGATGCATGGGACATGTCTTCTCCTATACCTCTAATTCCCATCAGGCCTTAGGTGAGTGCACAGGTTTAATGCCTTTCTATGCAAAACACATTTTGCCACACTAGACATAGAATAGATAATGTTTATGTCCAGACATCTCAGAAGATCATGTCATGACATCATGACAAATGAATTCTAAAAGTTGTGCGTATCATTCAATCTGCATCTTTGAAATGCACTTAAAAGTTCAGAAGGTCCTTCTATAATCAAATTACAAATAAATTGAAAAGCCCACAATATGATAAAAGCATAGAACTATTTTTATATTCCATTACCGACAGAAAGTAATAAAGTGTGGCTCATAAAACAATGAACAACAGCTGCAAGAAAGTACTATCACAAGAAACTCCAATAGATATGTCATTCACGTCATGTTAACTGCAAAAAAGCTTTCCAATAGCACATAAATGCTCACATTTGCACAACTATCCAGAAATTTAAAGCATGTGTAATAAACTGGTCTACTTTAAATTACTCACTGGACAATGTGCAAGTGATTGCACTGTTCAGCCATAAGAATTGTTAGGTACTTGAAGAAAGGTTGAGCTTCTTTCCTACTGCTTTCAGACATTTTGACTAATCGCCTCATTCAATCAGTGATGCAGCTCTACTTCTCTCAGTGATTCCATTATTGACATTTTAGTATTTCCATTGACACTACTTCATTACAATTTTAGCTCTATTCTGCTCTTTGGCACTCATAATAATGTATTTATTATTACCTTGCATATGGTTTACTCTTGAGAGTTTTATGCAAATAAAGAATTTCATTGCACCCTTGTGTATGTGACAAACTAATCTAAAAATATAAACTCCATGAGATTCCCGTTACGTCTCGTGTATATTCAACATGTTAAAATAAATGCAAGCAATTCCAATCCATTTTTTGCATGACAAACAGATGGAGTCGTCCAATCAGTTCTTCCAGGCTGCTCTGCCATTCAACCAGACCATGGCTGTTCCAATCTTGGCCTCAACATCAACTTTGTTCCCCACAAATCCCAATCACTTTTTAATTTAAATATCTGACCGTCTCCGTCTTGAATATATTTAGTCCACCTCCAGTTTTCCGAATAGAGAATTCCAAAGATTCACAACAGTCAGCAAGTAAATCTCCTTGTTCTGAAATTATCTCCCAAGTACCAGCAGAAATATCTTCTCACCCTTTAATCACACTCAGAATCTAATAGATTTCAATAAGATCATCTTTTGTTCTTCCATACTCCAAATGAACAGAGGCTCACTCTGATCAAACACTTCATCGTGGACTGAAGTGAACAACCTTCATCACAATGTCAAAAGCGCATCCTTCCTTAAACATGGAGACCAAAACTCCATTCAGTATATCAGGTCGTATACCAAGTCTGTGACCCTGTAAATCTGCATCTAAAAATCCCTTCTTTTATACTCCAAAGTCCTTGCAATAAAGGCAAATGTTTTATTACTTCCTAATCATTTGCTGCACTGACATGATAACCTTTGGTGTTTCATGTATTAAGACTCCCAAATCCCTTTCTACTATAACACATTGTAGTCTCACTCCATTTAATTTAACAATTTGCCTTTTCAGTAGATTTCATATTTTTTCCTTACTGGGTTCTTAAAGTAGCCATTTCATTATTTGAATTCACAAGTTTTGGACATCATCTACAATCTTCTACAAATCCTTTCGGATTCCAACAGTGAGCTTTTCAGACTTTCCTATGTGTAAATTATTCATTCTGTTCTTTACAGCCGAAACACCCAAACTTTACTGCTTTAAAACACACTTATCGCAAGTTATCCCCTACAGGATCAGGACACTGATTGCTATTTCAGTGGGACAGAGCAAATATTAAAGTGATTGAACAGGGAGACTTCCACATACCTAAAGGTAACTGGACAGAACGTCTATCACTTTTCCTCATGGCCTCCCTACCTAGCATTTCCTCCAATTGAGAAAGCCACCAGGACTAAGCTTCATGTTCAGTTTCCCAACAAATTTTTGCAGGAATTAGGCAAAACTCTTCTTCCCTACTTTGCATTTAATTCCTCTGTCCATGAGCCAGAGTTTGAATTAAAGACTTGAACAGCTTTCTTATCTTCCAGTCACCTGCATCACATTAAGTCACATCATCCACACTCCACTTTATTTCACGTCATCCATACTCCAGGAATGAAAGGGTTACCGTATGAGGAATGTCTGGCAGCTCTTGGGATGTATTCCCTGGAGTTCAGGAGAATGAGGGGAGGATCTCAAAGAAACATTCTGAATTTTAAAAGACAGGACAGATTACATATGGCAAAGTTATTTCCCATGGTAGGGGATTCTAGGACAAGAGGACACGACTTCAGGATTGAAGGACGTCTATTTAGAACTGAGATGCGGAGAAATTACTTTGGTCCGAGGGTGGTAAATCTGTGGAATTTGTTGCCACAAGCAGCTGTGAAGGCTATGTCATTGGGTGTATTTAAGGCAGAGCTAGACAAGTTCTTGATTAGCCAGGGCATCAAAGGGTATGGGGTGAAAGCAGGGGAGTGGGGATGACCAGAAGAATTAGATCAGCCCATGACTGAATGGCAGAGCAGACTCGATGGGCTGAATGGCCTATTTCTATTTCTATATCTTATGGTCTTATTTTTAAAATCACCTTAGCTTCCTATTCCCCAGCACTAAATATGAACTCAATCTCCTTCCTTGGTACCACAAAATTCTTGATTAACACTATACCTTATACCATATAATCTTCAGCAACACGAGTGAATCTGCAGGTGCTGGAAATAAATTAAAACACAAAATGCTGGCAGAACTCAGCAGGCCATACAGCATCGATGGGAGGAGGTAGTGACGACGTTTTGGGCCGAAACCCTTCATCAGAAGTGAAGTAACATGGGATGGTCGAGGAGGGGATAAGAAGTGGGGGCAGGGATGAAGTAGAGAGCTGGGAAGTGATAGGCGGAAGGGAAATGGGCTGGGGGAAGATGAAGAATTATGGGAAATAAAAGAGAAAGAAAGGTAGGGCTGAGGGGAGATTATAGTGAGGGGGGAAAAAGAGAGAGAAAGAGAACCAGACTAAAATTATAGATAGGGATGGGGCAAGGGGGGGGCAGGGGCATCAATGGAGGTCTGTGAGTTGAATGTTGATGCCGGCAGGTAGGAGGCGACCTGGGCGGGAGATAAGGTATTGTCTGGTTTTAGTCTGGTTCTCTTTCTCTCTCTTTTCCCCCCTCACTATAATCTCCCCCAGCCCTACCTTTCTTTCTCTTTTTTTAACCATATAATCTTAGTCTTTTGAATCTGCATTTTTCTGTGTCGCTCCCCCTCTAACTCCAACTCCTAAATGTAAATATTTTCAATTGTTACCCCCTTTTCTTAAAATCAATAAAGACCCCATTTTCCACTCCATCTTTTAAAAATCATCTCTAAGCATATCCATTTAATCATATTCTTGGCTGTTCTCCACATCTTTCTTTCTTTGATGCAACATTTCCCCCCTCTAATCCTGTCAAAATCTCAATGGAAATACACTAATTGCAAATGCAATTATTTTGTTCCTGTTGCATTATTTTTCATTGAAACTTTAAACACTAACATACCTCCTTTTGGGGAAGGAGACTCATGCCCACCAATCACAACATGTATACCTTTCTCTTCAAACTTCATTTGCCATTTTCCAATAATATTCATTGAACCATCCTGTAATAAATTTAAAAAAAATACAGCTCAGTAAAATGTTTTTCTTTCTGACACAGATACAATATATTACTTGACTTGGCAGGTTTAAAACAGGCAGGAGGGAAATCCATGAGTGATGGTGTTGCACAGCAGATTGATTACTAGTGTTTGCTCTCTAAACCAGGGCAGTTGTCATACTAGGTCTGTTAACTTTACAATGTAACATCAAACTAAGAATAATTAAGTAATGGTTGAGTGAACAAATGTATAACGTGGCAAGTCAGATTTCTATCTGAACTGCAGCAAGCTGAATGTTCTGAACAGTGAGATGTCCTGAGCAAAAGGTGCAGAGAAACCAAACATGCAAGCGTACACATATCAGTGAAAGTTCAACAGAATGGGCTGCCTTTCTCTTCCGCTAATACTGTAAAGTGACCTGATAAGATATTGTTAAAATTCTGAAGGAAGTTGATAAGAGGATGCACAGGAAACATTTCTACTTTTGGTGAAGGCCACACTTGAGGATATAAAACGCAGACATCAAGAAACGCAATATGGAATTTAGAAGAATCTTCTTTACTCACAGAGTGGCAAGAATGTGCAACAAGGAGTGGTTGAAGAGAGTAGTTCAGGGGTAAAGAGGAAGCCGGAGAAACACAAGAGGAAAGAGGAAACAGAGGGCTGTGCTGATAGCTTTAGCCAAGGAAAGACAGGATGCTTGGGCACGGCATAAAATCTGTGCGCCCTGATGGTGTATATTTCATCAGCCAATAAATCATAAACAAGATTAGCTTAACATATTCTATGCATGTTTTGAACAGAAGGAAAGGGGTATGTCACCTCCCATCCTTATAAGCTCCAATGCACCTGAAACTCCAGTCACCTTCGTACACAGATCAGTCTTCCAGAAGGTGAAACCACAGAAAGCATTAGGCCAGACATTTGCAGACATTTTTAACCTCATCCTGCTTCAGTCTATAGTTCCCTCCTACTAAAAGAAGACCACTATCATCCGGGTGCCCAAATAAACAAGATCAAATGCTTTAATGACTACTATTCAGTGGCTCCGACATCATGAAGTGCTTTGAAAAACTGGTCATAGCATTCATCAACTCTCGCCTCTCAGACTACGTTGACAGGCTGCAGTTTGCCTACCACTGAAACAGGTCTACAATGGGTGCCATCTCCCTGGCCCTACACTCATCTCTGGAGCATCTGGACAGTAAGGACATCTATATCAGACAGTTTATTGACGACAGTTCTGTCCTCAGTACTGTTACTCCAGGCAAATGCGTCATCAAATGCTGCATCATGGGAGTCAGCGCCTCCCTCGGTAAATGGATCCTTGACTTCTGGACTAACAGACCACAATCAGGAAGGATGAACAGCGAATGCCTACGCCACAATTATGATAAACACAGGTGTCCCACAAGGCTGCGTCCTCACCTCCCTATACACCCATGACTGTTCAGCCAGACTCCACTCTATGGACTCAACTCCATCTACAAGTTTTCACTTGATATCACCAGAATGAGCCTCATCTGAAATAACGATGAGTCAGAGGACAGGAAAAAGATAAAGAAAGCTTAGTGATATGGTGTTATGACAACAATATTTCCCTCAATGACAATTGAAGAACTGGTCATTGGCTTCAGAAAGGGAGGAGGTGAACATGCTCCTCTCTATATCAATGATGTTGAGATGGAGAGGATCGGGAGCTTCAAGTTTCTAAGTGTGTGCATCATTAATAGCCTGCCCTGGTCCAATCACAGCCAGAAAAAGCTCACCAACACCTCTATTTCCTCAAGAGGCTAAATAAATTTGGCCTACACCAATACCAATTACCACTTTTTATCAATACCTCATAGAAAGCATTCTGACCAGACGCACAACAACTTGGTATGGCAATTGCTCTGTCTGTGACCATAAGAAATTGCAGAGTTGTAGACACAGCTCGACACGTCACTGGAACCAGTTTCCCCTCTATGGACTCTGTCTGTACTTCCCGCTGCCTCAGTACAGTGGCCCCCACAAACATACCACCTCAGACATTCTCTCTGCTCCTCCCTCTCTCTGCACATACCACCAGGCTCAAGGACAGCTTTAACTCCACTATTAGAATGGATCTCTTGTATGATAAGATGGCCACTTGGTCTCATAATCTCCCTCATTACGAGCTTGCATTTTATCTTTTAAAATTTGAATTTTTTTCCGATAGATTTACACTTTATTCTGCATTATTATTGTCTTAGCTTATTCTATGTCGATGCACTGTGTCATGATTTGATCTGTATGAACTGTATGCAAGACAAGGCTTTTCATTGTTTCTCGGTACATGTGACAAAAATAAACTAATAGCAATAGTAACTGATGTAAAAATGGAGAGACTGATTCCTCAGAGGAATGCTGCGGAATCTCAGTATCACCAGATTCTAGAGCTGGACTGCACATGCACAACAGAGTGGAGTGACAGATAGACTAATAGGTCAGACAAATCTGGGCCTTACTTACCTGATGTGGCTAAATACAAAGAACAACAGCAACGGCCAATTCCATTTTGCCCATTAACTCTATTCCTCTCTCCACAGATGTGGACTGACCAGCTGAGTATTTGCAGAAATTTGTGTTGTTTATGCCCATTTCATAGTCTAAGGGCTTGATTTAAGCAAAGGCATTTCGAATATGGAGAAAGTATCAGCTGAAGGACAGGCATCAATAGTCGAGCAGTGCTAGAGCTTTGCTCCATTGCCTTAAGGAGTCTGAAGGACATCCCAGGGCTTTTACCCTGAACTTGTAGCAATGTTTTATTCTTCTTTGGCAAGTTATTCGCTTGCTTCGCAGGCTCCCTGAAAACAGAGGCAATCACGTCCTGGTAATCCCCTCCCTGCAGCGGAAAGCAGACCGCCAGGTTCCCATAAGCAAAAACCATGTCTCCTAGGATCACTGTTCTTTACCAGGTTCTCCACATTCCTGGGGCGCACTCTCCTACCTCCACACACTTAACTGCAACATTCAACCAGTCAGTAGCAATATTGTGTGGTTACATGGAGTTAATAAGGCACATGCTCACACAACACCCAAAAAGTTGTATTCTGTTATTGAAAAATAACAGTTTAACCCAGAGTAGTTTACAATTATACTCATTTCTTAGAGCTACAACACATTGGGAAATTCATCTTTTCAGGGATCCTTAACCCGAAGTACTTTTATTCCGCTTAGCTTCAAACTCCTCCGATAACATTAACAGTACTGTAAAGGAAGTTTATGTGTTAGTGAGATTTGCCCAACTTCATGATCTCCAATTTTTCTTAACATTATTTACTCATACAGAGGTAGCTTTTTCTAATCACAATTTTCCCCAAAATGGTACTTTTTTTAAAGTTTCAGCATTCGCTGCCTTCATTGCCCTCCCTTAGCTCTCTGGCCTTCCAGATGTGCCTCCACTGCTCTTTCAGGAAGATCATGATCACCATCACTCTTGGCTCTTGTTATCAGCATCATTCTTGTCTGTTATAAAAACTGAACATTCAGGAAACACTTAGCAGATCAGATGCTATCTGTGGAAAGCAAAACAGTTAACAGAGGATCTTCAACCCCATACATTAAATTAGTTTCCCTTTTCACTTGCTGTATGCTTGCAGCATTTTTTTTACTTTTATTTCATAACTGCACAATTTTCTTCCCTGGCTGTTTCTACTGATGCATTAGAGAATTTGTCAAAACCTCCTTCATAAGAAGAATTCATTCACTTTCTTCAGCCCAGCAGAGCAAGACTAAGCTGGAGCATTTGCAATCTCCCTCACTGTGCAGAGAATCATATCCAAGTACCCTCCAACCTGAAGCACCTGGTACATACCCAAGGCTCCTGAGCACAAAGAACATGTCTCCTGTGGCCACAGTTCTTCACTATGCTATCTGCATTCTTAAGCCTCCTTGGGGGCAATCTCCCATCTTTGCAGCATCCAACCATTAAGCAGCAATATTCTGCTTTACTTTAAAGAGAATAGATTCTATTTGATCTTTCTTCAAGAGCTGCTAACAAAAGTGCATTTTATTATTATTAATAACTTTTTTTTTCTTTTGCACATTGGCTGTTAGGCAGTCTTTGAGTGTAGTTTTCCAATGATTCTGTTTTATTTCTTTGTTCTTCTGTGAATGCCCACAAGAAATGAATCTCTTTATATATGTTGACATATACGCACATCGATAATAAATTTACTTTGAACTTTGTGACAAATGTAAGAACTTGTAGCACGGCATTACATGTGAAAATTTGTAGCACAGCTGAGTGAGCCTCACAATGAAGCACTAGCTCCTTAGGTTACAGTCAAAAGCAACATTTGCTGGCCCACTTCACTAATGTAATGGCAAAAAAATAAAGGCTGACTCTACACCATAAGCGCAAGAGATTCTGCAGATGCTGGAAATCTTGAGCAACACACACAAAATGCTGGGGGAATTCTGGAAGTCAAACAGCATCCATGAGGGGTCTTGATGAAGGGTCTCAGCCTGAGATGTCAAGCGTATTTTTGCCTTCCACAGATGCTACCTGACTTGCTGAGTTCCTCCAACATTTTTTGTGTGTTGACCTACCTGTATGTCCAGATAAACACACAAAGATGATTCAACAACTGTTCTCATTTCCAGGCACTCTAGAATATTTCAATCACAGATTAAGAAATAATTAATAGACCTTGGAGTCTTGCATCAATTAGTTGACTGTTATTGTTCAGACATCTATCATTTAATTTTATATGTATCATATGGCTCACTATATCTAATGTATGTCCTGTTTGCACTGGGTTTCTATAAATTCTGTTTTTCATTCAGCGGAAATTCAAACTACAATGTTATGTGATTGATTACCAATCTCTATGTAACAGACCAAATGTTGAAACTATTGAGTACACAACCATTAAATAATTTCTTACTTTCGTGGGTTTGTAAAGTTATTTCCTGTTTCCACCATCGCTTCAACCCTCACTAACTCAATAACTCACTATAACTATCTGATTCAAATGCCAATTCTAAAAGCAGAGTTCCTGCTCATCGTTATGACTCATTGGCATAAAAGGTATTATTATAAATATAGTTTCAAAATCAGTGAGCTGAAGGGGAAGTAAAAGCAGGAATCTGTCCCTCTTGCCAATAAATTGGATTGAAGCCAGATGTTGAACTGTTGCTCCTGATTCATAGTCTTTCAGTATTCAGTTACTGTCCTGGCTATTTATGTTCAGTGCATGATTAAGAATATTTTTTGAAAATGTATCTATTTGAAGTAAATCTTATCAACGCGTTCAGCAGATGGAGCGGCCAGAAGTATCCAAGGTGAAGAGATTGAGTCAACTAGGCCCAAAATCAAGTGGATTTTTAGAAGATTGAGAGAAAATCTCACTGAAATGTCCAAACTTCTTAAAAATGTAAACATATTTCACTTGCCTGGTGGCCTATTGGCATTGCAATGGTGGTGGGGGGGGGGTCCATTCTCGAATTCACAGGCTTGAGATACGAGGCAAGACATTTAGTACTGAGAGGAGGAATTTCAAAAGACAGGCATTGGTGAACCATCTGTGGAATCTGATACTATGGAAGGCTGAGGAAATCAAGTCAGTGAATATGTTTGAGAACACAGATAGATTTCTATAGACATCAGAGCACTTGAGGAACGTGGCATTGGTACAAAGGGGTTAGTCAAGCATACGTTGAATGGTGGAGCAAGTTCAAAAGGCAGAATGAGGGGAGTGCAGTCGACGACCTGTAGTTTACCTGTCCTTCAGACTGTCCCCACATGGAGATTGACCTAAAAGTTAAGAGACTTTAGGATCCAGGACAAATTAGTAAATTAGCTTGGTGGTAGGTGGCAGAAGGCATCAGTCAAGGGTTGCTTTAGCATTTGGAGCCCAAGAGCAGAGATTATCCATCCTCATGTGAATGTAGGAGGTATGTTCAGTGGGTTCATAGCTGACGTCACCTCCCACAGTCCAAAGGCTTACTGGTTGGTAGGTTAATTGGTCATTGGTGATTAGACTGGCATTACACTGGGCAGCACAGCTCAAAGGGTCTGACGGGTCTATTCCACACTGTATCTCAATAAATAAATATCGCATGGTAGGACTCCAGGAATTACAAAGGAATGGAGTAAACAATGTAAACAAGGGTCTCTGGAGGCAAAAATATGGGTAGATAAGGTGCTAAAAGGCCTGCAGGAAACCTGCCTGCATTAGCCATGAGGCAAAGTATAGAGCAGGTAGGTTATATTACAAACAACAGGTGGGCCACAGTTTGAACAGTGCTTGCAGTTCTGATGACCACGTAGGATTTGACTGCACTGGAGAGGACGCAGGAGAGGTACACCTAGATGCTGTATGGAGAAACAATTAGATAGGCTGGGTTTGTCCTCTTCACAGCAGAGAAAGCTGAAGAGAGTGTGGGTAAGGGGGGATGGGGAGGGGACTGTGGAGGGACTAGATTGAGGTATACAAATCATGAAGGGCAGTAACAGAACAGCTGCTACCAACAACCAATACTGACAATAACTCTTTTATAGTAGTGCTTAGATGAGCACTTGGAGTACCATGGTATGGAAGGCTACGTCTGGGAAATACTATTAGTATAGAATATATATCTACCTGTACTGCTGGCCTCAGAGACTCTGGTTCCTATACTAATATAGCCAGCACTAACATGGTGGCCCATAGAGCCTCTTTCCTTGCTACACAATACTCTGAATACACACCCACTCCGACTCCAATTTTACTATGTTTAACTTTTAAAGTAATAATGTCACTTCATTTAAAAGTCCGGAAATATTAAGTACCCTCGAGATACGCAAATATAACCAACATAATTAATATGATCTGAAATGTTGCTTTAATGTAATTTATGTTTGAAAAATTTAATAAAATAGAAATTTTTGAAGCTGTTTTAAAAGATGCCCTTGTGGCGATCCACTTCCTAGCGCACTCGAACCAGCTCACAAATAGCCAGCACGCCGGCACAAAGGCCAGTCCCAAAAGGGCGCCAGTTCTGCTTCACCAACAAAGGGAAAAAGCCTGGGGGGTTTGTGAGTACGTGTCCTTACAGCATCCGCGCCCGGGGAGGGCGGGATGAGTGAGGCTTTAAAGCAAGGCTGTGAAGTTCGAATAAAATCATCTTTGATTGCAGTTTACCGACTCCGTGTCGTTATTTTAGCGCTGCGTGTAGCACACCGCCACACCCTCATATATATCCACATCACCATCACACTTTGCAACTTCACAAGTACGACAACTCTTGCAGAAATTCAGCCCTAAAGATGTTAGAGCCGTCCTTGCCAGACTTCATCCCATTCTTGCAGTCAGGCAAAGTTGCACTCAGTTGCTTCCTCCTCTCCATCGCTTAGCTGACAATGCCATCTCACCCAGCCAAACTCGCATCACGGAGACAAAGTACCGGCCAAAAAACTGGCTAACATATTGATTGACTAAAGCCTGAAGCAAAACATTTAGGCCTAGAAATTGGATTGGACAAAATCTATTTGCATCTGATCAAACTCACAACATACTATTTTGGCCATGTTGCCATGTTTCTTAAAAAAAAAGGCGCTTTCCCGTATTTCCTGAAGCACACCCTGCAATCAGGAAATGGGATGGATGTTTCTGGGTGCTATTCGTCCTGTTATCTTCCTGTCCTGATTAAGGCTGAGGGGGACTTCCTTAATGTGTGGCGTGTGCATGCACTATTGATTTATTTTCAATTTAACTGCAAATAAATTGTACAAATTGATTCATTTCCACATGCACAAAGGAACAACCACAGAAAGATGCCAGCAGCCTGCCCAGGCATTTTCTGCAATCCACAAACTATGCCGTAGCTTTCTCCAAGTGCTTTTTACACCACTGTTGCTGTTCACATCCTGATTCTATGAGGACATGAAAAGCTGCAAGACTGGCAGCCATTTATTAGGGAGGCAATGGTGTGAAATTGACCAGTTAACCAAGGTGGCCTGGAATGGGACATCAGGCCAGCAGTCACAGCCACCCCTATCAACAGGGTCTTCTAACAAGTTAACCTTTACCCAGAGCTCTCCCAAGGGCAATGCTTTGCAAGGCTGCTCATGAGACTTCTACCACTTTTCACAGCTTGCTACAGCAGAAAGGTCACACAGGAACTCCGCTCAAGGATTCACTACCACACCTGGTTCTTCTGCTTGTCGCCTGCATGCTCCTGCACCACCTTTTTATGTTGGCTATCTCCCCTATACACTCTTAATTCCAATGAAGGGTGCTGGTTATCCCTCTGTCTGCACAGTGCTGCTTGACCCTCTGAGCTCCTCCAGCAGGTTGCTTTTGTTGAGTGATCCTCCTTTTTCTGTGTCAAATAGACAAACGCCCAAATTAAAACAGACCCCTGCATAAGATGCACTTTCTTCTCGGAAGGTGCCAACTCGTTCCCAATCCTCCGACCCTTTCACAGCTGCTAAATATTTATGCCGGATACAGGGGACTGCAAATGCACAGGAATCTGGAACAGCAAACAATATGTTGAAGGAACTCAGCATGTCGAGCAGCAAGTCCTAAACGCAAGAGATTCTGCAGATGCTGGGAGATCTACAGCAACACACAAAATGCTGGAGGAATTCAGCAGGTCAGGCAGCAACTATGCGGGGAATAAACTGTTGATGTTTCAGGCTGAGACCCTTCATCAGGGCCGGAGGGGAAGGGGGAGAAGCCAGAATAACAAAGTGGGGTAGGGGCAGGGCGGCATCAATCGATGTAGTGCATAGAGAGCGGGGAGTGTATTCAGTACAGGCTTGGAAGATGGATTATTCCACTTGGTCAACAAAAAAGGCAGGCTAACCTGGGCCTGTGCAGGTACCCATGGCTATTTGCAACATCTGTTGAGGGAATGGAACTGTTAATGTACGAGATTGTAATAATTAACAAATTGACATCCAATGGGTTGGGAGAGGCAACAAAGGAACCAATATTCAAGTCAAATAACAAGAAATCTTTCTCCAATTGTGTGTGTTTTTTATTTAAAAAAAAGCACTGATTAGTTGAGATTTAAAATGGTACATTTCCATACCATGCTCTCAACAATGTGAAGTGAAGTGTAGAATAATGCTTGCCTGCTCCTTCAACTAATCCAGTCTATTTTCAATGGCTACCGAACAAGAACAGGAAGTACAATGCAGTTCAACGTTCAAAAGTTCAGGTAAACTGCACCAACTCCCTCACCTTTGGGACCAATCTGCCCACAGACCAGGGTCATGAGAACAATCCCTGCTGTCTTTGTACTTCACCTCCATGAGCAATTTCAGCAGGGTACAACTCATGATAACGAAGTGAGGGGATGGGATTCTACTTCACAAATTCAGAGCTCAGTTTCTAAGAGGGCCCTGTTTTCAAGTAATGCCTCTCGCTGTTCAGCCTATTAGTACTAGGTACCTGCTTGATAAGGAAAACTCAACCCTCACCGCTCCAGCAAGGGTCAGAACAGAAATGAGAAGTTTCTGCTTTCAGAGAGTGGTGAGTCTTTGGAAATTATGACTGAGGAGGGCCACCAAGGCTGCGATTTTGAGCATATTCACCGCACAGACTGATAGACTCTTATATTATAGAGATATTGGATTACGCAAGAAAGTGGTGCAAAAGCTAAAAATATTAGTTGTGAAATTACTATGGGGCACAGCAGGCTAGAAAGGCCAAATGGCCTTCTCAGCTCCCCCCTCCCCCTTATATCCGTACAAATCTTCTGTATATTTGCATCTGCAATGACAGTGTACTGAACTTTGCTTTCTTCTTCCACCCCTCCTCTCGTCCCTGCTTCACTTTCCACTACATCTCCATTTCTTTTGTGGGAAGGAAAGCTGGTAGCTTCTCCCAATAATCTACAAAAACAAAGCTCTAATTGTGTTCTTTCTTGTAAAGATGGTATGATTTATACTTAACTTGTGAATGTCATGAATCTGATATTATGTGCCTGGGCCGCCACTGCAAGTAAGTTTTACATAGGATGCATGATGGAGCGATACTGGAACGTTGAGAGCCACACCTTGAGACATCCTGATATTCCTTTTTGTATTGCTGCACTCTCAGTAGACTCTCACTCTCTGGCCACTTACTACCAGCCGTCTTGTACTGCGACATCAGTAAGTCACCTGACTCCACCAGTAAACAGGATATTCTCTTGACCTCCACTGCTACTTCCAGCACCTTCTGCTTAAATCTGGGAACTCTATTCCCATCCATGGAAGCCAGTCCACTGTTTTGAGAATGATGAAGAATGCATCATTTTGGGCCAAAACGCCTGCACCATTTTCATCCACAGTGGCAGCAGGTGCACCACATCAGAAGAGTTTTACGTATGAAAATGCTCAGTAACTTTTAACGCTTGAAAGGCAACTTTTTAGCTGGCAATTCTTAATTCTTGCCAGAACTCGGTGTAGTGAAAGCACAACACATGGCACTCACTCAGCACATGAAAAGAAGGTGGGTTCGAGCTCCAAGGTTTCACTTTCTTTCACTATTCTACACTTTGGATAAAAAGCTCCAAGAAAATGGCACAAAAATAATCCAATAATAAATAGCGGTAGCAGTTGTAGTCATAACAATAGGCAGGATATGTACAACCTTGCTTGCATCATTGAAAACTGACAACTGCATTGATCCCTGGAAATCCTGGTCCAAGACTGACTGAAGGCACTCATCCAACCATCTTGCTGCGTTATGAACAGGCAGAATGATAGCCTGCAAATCAAATGAAAGAAAGTAATAAATGCACAAAGGCAAATTGAAGAAGGAACAGTCCACTTCATGACTCATGTCAAAAATAATGTAACATCAAAAACAGTGAAATATTTTCCATTTCCCAATGGTCAAAATGTCCATTTTAGACGGATTTGACCCCCATCATTTTAAAATACTTAATCGTTTCTCATTGAACTTGAAGTAAATTAATTGGAAATCTGTGCTCAAGTTAAATAAACTATTCATTTTTCCCTCTTCCATGACTTTTGACAGATAAGAAACTGAATGCTTATCAAGATATATACACAGAGGAATTTTATTCACAATTTTATTTTAGACTGAAGCAGCCACAACCATTCTAGTGCTTAGCTTAGTGCCCTCAAGTTAAACAGGAAAAGAGGGTACAATTTCTTTTGACTGATATCCATTGAAGCCATTTTTGAAAGAATAGTTTTGTGTTTCTGAAACACAAGAGGTTGAAGAATCGGTAAGAAACCTGTGCTACATGAAAGATGGCGATTGCAGTTTGAGTAGAAAATGAACGCAGGGTGGCAACAGCACTCGACTCAGCTGAATCTTTCCCCCAGGGTCACATAACTGCCAACACTCTCTATTTGAGTGCTGCTGAAGAGTGGCTTACTGGCTTTGCACCAGAGAGTTACCACACTCTTGGAATCACTTGCAAGATATCAGTACATCAGGAATTGAGCACAAACATTAGGGAAAAATAAAGCACATCTGCAGATTTTTTTTTCTTTAAACATATGCTAGGAAAGCGGGCAGAGACAAACATTCCTGGTCAATTAAATACTATTATTCTAGGGAAGATCTTAAGCAGCCAAGTTAACTTCAGTCCATGTCACATTTACAACTTATGTATGAACACAATTGAAGTGCCACACATTGTTTTGTATTCCGGAAGATTTTTTCCCCCTAGCACAGTACTATATGTAATGCTATCAAGATCGTAACACAGAATGGAATCATTTCATATTTTGCCACATACATTCAAGGATAGGCAGAGGCAGAGTTCATACACTGAGTAGCAAATAAATTACCATGGTGATAATGTAACAAAACCATTATCTTTTCATTTGCAAACTTCACCTCAGTTTTCACTGCTGACCTGTTGGCAGTTCTTCCTCTTTACTATGGTGACTGTGCGAGAAGCATCAGTTTAATCTTTGATGCTTAAACTAAACATAGGAGGTTGCCAATTTTTTTAATAGCTCATTTGAAAGAAAGTGAAAAAGCCAAGGTGAGAATACGCAAACAGCCATGGGGTAGTTCCTCCCACCCACGTGGAATCCGATTTTAATTACCAAACAATAAGAGAACAGGATTTTGAGAAGGGAAATAATTCAAAGATGCAGATTCAAAGTACATTTGAATTCCACATCACTACATTACTTTTGTAATTTGTCTTTCCAGTAATTGCAAACATTCATATCCATTAACTATGTAACTGTCTACACAAGGAATCTTTTAATTTAACCCACAAAATCATAATTTAACCCACTTATCACATTTTGTAATGTCTATTTTATATTAAAAAAAAAGACTTGTTTTCAAGAGGTGGAGAGTTAAAAAAAAAGTACATTTGGTTTAAATTTAAATCATCTAGAATTTACAGTTTTACAATGATCAAACCTTCTTGTAATTGTGACACAGTTATCATTCTTCGCAGAACCAGCCTAAGGGACAAGAATCATTAGATGAAGTACTTCATCTGATGCAAAGGTTGAGAGCTGGGAACAGGGAGGTATAGGTGGTAACTTGACCAGTTTGCTAAACTGAAAAAGAGATGGCTACTAATTGGCCAACTGACATTCCCTTCTTTCTTCTATTCTGATCTACATGATAGGAATATCTACAATAGAGGCACAGACAGGGTAGATGGTCAGAGTCCTTTCCCCGAGGGTCAAGTCCTAGAGAGCATAGCTTTAGAGGGGGAAGCTTAAAGGAGACTTACAAGGCAAGTTATTTATTTGCTTTTCTTAATCAGAATGGTAAGTGACTGTAAAGCACCACCCGGGGAAGCGATAGAAGCATTTAGACAGACACATCAGCAGGCAAGCAATCTAGACTACTCTGCATTGGTTTCATGGCCAACACTTGACTTTGTGAGCCTTAGGGCCTGTTCCTGTGCTGCAGGGTTCTCTATTCACCAGATAGGGAACACGAGAAACAGAAATGGCAGAAAGAGGAAGAAACGATTCATCAACTCGCTGGTTCCTCAGCAGAGGAGCACTGGCAATGCATGAACTAATCTGCATTACGTGACTCATGTTTGCAGTTCGAACATACAACATTGGATTACTGGTCTAAATTGGTGTGCGTGACATTGATGACTCTCACTCCCAATCTCACAGTGGAGGGATTTTACTCAACCAGGACAACACACTCAGCGGCCACTTTATTAGGTACCTAATAAAGTAGCCACTGAGTATACTGCTGTATGCTTGAGGTCATCTGCTGCTGTAGCCCATCCACTTCAAGGTTCAACGTGTTGATCGCTTTAGAGATTTTCTTTTGCACACCACTGTTGTAATGTGTGGCCATTTGTGTTACTGTTCCCTTCCTGTCAGCTGGATCCTTCTGGTCATTCCGCTCTGACCTCTTACTAACAAGATGCCTTTGCTCACAGAACTGCCATTCACCGGATGTTTTTTTGCACCATTCTCTGTAAACTCTAGAGACTGTTTTGCATGAAAATCCCAGGAGTTCAGCAGTTTCTGAGATACTCAAATCAACTCAACTGCAACAGTTATTCCACAGTCAAAGTCACTTAGATCACATTTCTTCCCTATTCTAATGTTTGGTCTAAACAATAACTGAACCTCTTGACCATGTCCTCTTTCTTTTACGCATTGAACCGTTGCCACGATAGGCTGATCAGATGTTTGCATAAACCAGGAGGTGTACACTGAACGCAAGTTACCACTGAAAACTTAACTCAAATTTTTAATTCATTTATAATATTCCTGAAGATAATTAAAATTAAAAAAATATGAATCCAGGGAACACACAAAATGCTGGAGGAATTTAGCAAGCCAGGAGCCTTCGATGGAGAGGATTAAACACTTATGTTTTGGCCAGAGACCTTCCATCAGGACCGGAAAGAAACGCCAAAATGAAAAGGAGGGTGGAAGGGGAGGAAGTACAAGTTGGCAGGTGATAGTTGAAACCAGAGACCCTTCATTAGGGTCTCAGCCCAAAACATTGACTGTTTCCCCTTTATAGATGCTGCACAATCTGCTGAGTTCCTCCAGCATTTTGTGTGTTCTGCTGAAGATCTCCAGCATCTACAGGGTCCCTTATTTCTGAATCCAGGCGAGTTTCTTCATCCAACTCTCACGCTTGTCCCAAAACCAATATAGAGGACAGCAGAGACTGGTTCAATTTGAATCATTTCACCCTTGGAATCACAAAAATGGGGCAGACAGCATTCCAATTGCTTTCAGCTAATGGTAATGCTAAATTATAACTGTCCAAAAACATTTTATATTAAAAGATGTATAATTCACAGGAATGCACCAATCTAGCCCATTCAGCCTTCAAACAAAGTTCTCCAAGGTTAACATGACCAATTAAGTTCTGGCTCATTTCTGAACCAGGAGGTTATGAACTCCGAGCCCGCTTGTGGATAGTTGGGCAATGTTCGAGAGCAGCATTGCGGACATACTGCATGGTCAGAAGTCATATTTCAGACTTATTAAACCAGGGATGCATCTGCTTCCCTCAACACTAAACCACAGTGCTATTTTGAAAAGAGCTGTGTTATTGTAGGACCTTGGACTAAACCATTTACCCATCATTGGTACTACTTTGGCACAGGTGGTGGGAATGCTGATGTTTTTTGCTAGAAGAAGTGGGGGGGGAGGGTTGAAGCTGATTGCATGTGGGAGGGGGCAGGGGGGCTTTGGGGTTTGTGTGTTTTTATTCTGTCATTCTTTGGGGCATTTCTTGTTCTGAGGATGTCGGCGGAGAATAAGAATTTCAGGTTGTATATTGTATACATTCTCTGATATCAAATGAAAACATTGAATATGGCATAACAATGTGCAACTGTTTTTGAAGCTAATTGTTAACACTAAGAGACAGAGGGCACCAAATACAGTGTATGCAGGACTATGTCTGACGAAGTTTAGGATTAACACATTAATGGGAAACCATTTCCCAAATGTAAGATGCCATCAACTCACTGATATGAATCGATTAAAACTTTAAAATTGTTTAATGATGTATTTGGGAGGGGAATTGACAGCTTGTAGCAGCAATAAAACCAGGCCGAGTTTAAAAGCATCAAGTCAAGCATCATTGCCCATCTCCAAAATAAAAATGTAATTGTAACTGCTTTTGTTGATCATGTATTGCAAAACAATAAACTTGCACGAGATCCATGTATGAAAATGTATAATTCATTTCAGCTGCTCAACATACCACATCACTTAGGTAATCTTCCCTCCCACAGTTTAATCTGCGCTCGTCACTTTTTTTCTCTGTGTTTTGTTGTTTGGAATCAGCAACATCTTCGACTTCGCCTTTTGTAGATTTATTGGGAACTGATACGCAAGCTGACATTTAAATACAAAAGTAATACGGGATCCCCTGCATTTAAAAAAAATGTACTCAAGGCCTACCGAAACTAGGTATGCCCTCAACCGACCAAAACTTGCAAAACAGAAACTGCTCCCTCTGCTCACGCCTTACAAACGACGATTTAAATAATAGAAATGTTTACATAAGAGTGGGCAACCTTCCCAAACTAATACCATCGGACGAAATTAACCCGCAGAGGGAAAAAAATTCATTCTCCGGAAGAAGCGCACGCGCTGCGTCCAGCAATGCGTCCCGCCTCCTCTCGGCGGTGATTGGGCCACACTGCAGCCTCTGCGAAAAATTTGGAATTACTGGTAGCTGATTGGTCAGTAAAGCTGTAAACTATTCCGGGAAAGAACTCCAGGAAGCACCACTGATGTCAATCAATCCTTGGATGTGGTATTGGTTCTCTTATGCGGTGAAATAAAGGCTTAAAAATTCTAAAATCAAATTGAACAATTAGGACAAACATTTAATTTTTCACTTTATTATGGTATCATTTAGAAGTCTTAATTTGCGTTTTGAAACGTAGACGAACGGAATTGTTTACACAGTATCGTTTCTCATGCTTTCCAAATAATTTGTGCATATTAATAAACAGTTGCTGACTAGTTACCAGAAACAGTTGCTGACTAGTTACCATCGTGACCAGAAATACAGTGTTTTCGATATTATTTTAATGATTAAAAACTTGCTATATCCATTATGCTGAGTTTAAACTGAAAATTACATTAAACCTCTAACCGACAGGAGGGAAACGGCACCGGCGCTGCAGATTCGGACGCTGATTACTTGTTTTAAATATCTTGTTGCGATTTTTGGCGCCGCGAGGCTGCTGTCAGGTGAAATATACCCCTTATTTGCCCTAAAATCGCTGAGTTACGCCTTGCAGATTATGGGGCGAATTTTTCTGTGAATGTGTTCAAATTCCGGTCTTTTTAACATTGGCTCCTTCCAAGACCAAACTATCATCGACTGAAAAGAAAAAGATTTTTTTCTGCATTGACTAAAGCATCCATACTATTTAAAGTCAACCAGTCTACTATATCCAAGTCTACATTCACTGCAGTTGCAAATGCAAGGTTCAATTTTTCCTCCAAAGTCCACAGTTTTATCAAAGAGTCCTTAGGAAAGTGATTTAATTCCAAAAATTAAATATTTGGAAGAAAATTAGGTAAACATTATATAGCATTTTGAAGCTACCCTTGTAAAGCAGAATAATGCATTACCAGAGCATACCCAAAATACCAGTGACATAGAGTCCACCAGAACAAAAGACAAATCAATCGAAGTATCCTGATCCTTAATAGATAATTGACCAATGTTATAATTGGTCAGCTGAAGATTTACCATGAGTAGGTTTGACAAGGAAAGTCTTTAGCCAAGCAACATTTTGTTGAACAATTAGTTTATTCAACCTGAAAGGGCAAGAAAAAAAATGTTCTACAGAAGTGCAGTCCAATTGAAGGATCTCTGCCCAAAATGTCAACTTTATGCCCCTCCATGAATGCTGATTGACTTGCTTAGTCTCTCCACCATTTTGCTCAAGATTTCCAGAATCCTGTGTTCATGAAAAGTACCTCTATATTCAATCGCACTGTAATAATGGCCAATTTTTGGTTAATCTTAGAAAATAGATATCAGGAGTAAAACATTTTAATGTTAATTATTAATAGCTACATTAATAAAGACACGTACATAATTATCAAGTCAATTAATTATTTTTTTATCAATTCAACCACCTTCCCTGGCAGTTCATTCTACACACCCATCACTGTGAGAAACTTACTTACTCTGACATCCCCCTTGTACCTATTTCCAAGCGCCTTAAAACTATGCCCTCGAGTTAGGCACTTCAGCCCTGGGAAAAAGCCTCTGATTATCCACATCAATACCTCTCATCCTCTGTCACTCCAAGGAGAAAAGGCCATGTTCACTCAACCTATTCACGTAAGGCATGCTCCCCAGTCCAGGCAATATCCTTGTACTCTCTGCACTCTCTCTATAGTATCTGCATCCATCCTGTAATGAGGTGACAAAAATGAACTGAAGTGGGGTCTAACAAAGGTATATGGTTATAATAAATTTGCTTTGAACTTTAACTGTTACTTTTTTTGAGTTTAGGAAACCTTTTTGATATCTGTTTGAGTTTACTTTTTGTCAATTTTAACTTAAAAATCAGTATTGTTATCACCAACTTAGATGACATGAAAACAACTAGACAAATGAGATTTTTCAGTCCTGCCAAAAGGTTTCAGCCCAAAACATCAACTGTATTTTATTTTCCATAGATGCTGTGTTCCTCCAGCATTTTATGTGTGTTGCTCAGATTTCCAGCATCTGAAGATGTTTACTTGTTTGAGATAAAGATAAACTGTATTTGTTATTTGTACACCAAACATACAGTAAGATGCATAATTTACATCAAATCACATCAGCAAGGATTTTGCTGGGCAGCCAGCACGCCAGCAACTCACTAACATTAACCTAGATATCGTTGGGATGAGCAAGGAAACCTGAGCACCTGGAGAAAACCCATGTGGTCAAGGGGAACAGTACGAATTCCTTACAGGCAGAAGCAGGAAATGAGTTTAATTACAATAACAATACAGATTTACCATTTCCATGCTACCATGCATTCCTTTAAGATCACCATTCCATAAAATAAGAGCAGGATTAGGCTAATTGAGTCTGCTCTGCCATTTTATGATGCCTGATCTATTATTCCCCAAACTCCTGACTTCTCCCCGTATCCCTTCATGCCTTGACCAGTCACAAATCTATTAACCTCTGCCTTAAATATAAATGAAGACTTGACATCCACAGCTACCTATTGCAACAAATTCACCCCGGCTAAAGAAATTTGATCTCATCTTGTTCTAAGAGGACACCCCTCTATTCTGAGGCTGTGTCCTCTGGTCCTAGACTCTTCCACCCTAGAAAACATCCTCTCCCCATCCATTCTATCAAGACCTTTCACCATTTGTTAGGTTTCAATGAGGTCACTCCTCATTCTTCTGAATTCCAGTGAATACAGGCCCAGAGCCATCAGATGCTCTTCATATAACAAATATTTATATTCATCATCCCGAAATGGAAACATATCATTGTTACTCCATCAAAAAGCTTGAGATTCCTTCCTTTGCAGGAGTACAAAAAGGCTCACCACCATTCTGTTATCAACAACTAAGAATAGGCAATTAAATGCTAGTTCAGCCTGCATAGCTGATGACTCTTGAATTAATTTAAAATAAAGCGGGGGGGGGGGGGATGGAGACATATCATAGCAGGAAAGGCATAGTCTTGTCATTAAGCTAATGCCATTATTATTCCTAATGACTTGATCACTCTTATTCTGGATGTGTGAAATTACATGACAATTCAAGATGCCAGGAATTTGCCACAGATTAGTTATTCTCATGCACGAATTGCACATTAATTGTTATTCCCAGGGTTAAACTGCACAACCAAAGGTGCAAGCAATTAACATTCATTGTTAACCGGGCTGGCCACTCCTGTGTGCATTTCCCTTATTGTCTGTAACTAAAGGATGTCTGTCATCAGTTGTGCATATTAACTGCAGCCACTTCACAATTACTAAAATAAATTAGAGTCTAAAACTGCAGCCTCCCTGGTCTTTGATAGCAGGGTGGGTGGAAGAGTTAAGAAGCAAAGCCTATCGTACAGAGATCTGAACGAAAGGATTCTCATGTCAGTCCAACATGTGTAAAGCTGTTTGTGTATTTCCATGGATGCTGCCTGACCTGCTGAGTTCCTCCAGCATTTTGTGTGTGTTGCTTTGGATTTTCAGCGTCTTCAGAATGTGTCGTGTTTGTAACTCATCTGAAGGAACTCTACAGGTCAGAGAGCATCTGTGGAAGTGAACGAACATTTGATGTTTCGGGCTGAGACCCTTCATCAGGACTGGAAAATAAGGGAAAGGGTGCCTGAATAAAGGGTGGAGGGAGGGGTACAAGCCAGAAGGTGATTAGTCAGGACATGAAGGGATACGAGAAGACAGCAGGATATTGGGGCTGAGAGGAAAATTAGATCAGCCGTGATGAAATGGAGGAGCAGACTCAAGGGCCTAATTCTGCTCCTACATCTTATGTTCTTGGTCTTACCTACCATCCCATTAGCCTCTGCATCCAGCACATCATTCTTTGCAACTTCCGTTGTCTTCAACGGGACCCTACTACCAAACACATATTTATGTTCTTCCGACTCTCTGCTTCCTGCTGGGATCATTCCTTCCATGATTCCCTTGTCCATTCATCACTCCCTGCTCTCTTCCTACAACCACTCTTCCATGGCGGAAGTGCTACATCTGTCCAGTCACCTCCATTTAAGACCAAAAACAGTCCTTCTAGGAAAGGCAACACTTTACCTGCAAACGTTGGGGTCGTCTACTCTATCTGGTGCTTCCAATGTAACTTTGGAACGCTTTAGTGCTGGAAAGTGGTGCTGAGGTAAAAGACCTGTCATGATTTTACTAAGTGGTCGACAACACCAAATGGGGCCTACTTCTGTTGGTCTTTCTTATTTGCCTGCATGACTATAAGGAGGCCTGTTTTCAAGACCTGGTGGGAAACATGCAAGTCCTGAATTTGTGCAAAATGCCTAATATATGCTTTTACAGTATTTTTATTCAGATTTGCCGGGTGCAGCAGATACTTAGCACAACTAAAAGAGAAATTCTGCTCCTCAACATATATGCCGATAACCAGCATTGAAACATGATTCTGTGAGATGTGAATGAAACTGTTATTCTGACTGGAAATCAATTAGGATCAACAAGGGAAACATTCTAGTACTGTAATATTCATCCATAGTAATATTGTTGGTCATAAAGGTTCCCCATTAACTGTATTTCAAACCCAGTGATTGAACAATACAAATTTAATTTAAGTATGGGATTATAATATACAACTGATTGAGACTGATGCTGTTTCACCACAGGTTTGCTACTGAAACCCCCAGGCATATCTTACTGACTTCTGGAGCTGACCACAGTGCTGCAGTCTTGACTACCCTTGTTCCATGCTCTGAAAATTTGAACTAACAAATCCTCTAGCAGTACACTGTTATAAGGTGGGCATTGGGAACGGACCCAAATACAAGAAACAGTCACTGAAGTACTAGGGAAAGTGGGACCTGGTGTGTCAGAAAGCAAGGTAAGTGGGGGAGAAACAACACTGGACAAGACTAGGAAAGAGGGACCTGGACCCAGACTGTAACCTGACTCAGAGCCTGAGACTTGGACAAGGAATGACAAACAACGACAGTCCATTCCAGTAGTGGCCTGCCTACTGAGCCTTGGACTCAAGCATGGGAACACTGAACACAGAGCCGGGACCCCTCCTTGGGAACAGGACGTAGAGCCGGGACTCATACGCAGAGCATAGAGTCAGGACTCTTCTTTTTGGACAGGACATAGGGCCAGGACTCATACGCAGACACTAAACACAGGGACACAAAGAGACAGTTTCAAGCTCAACAATAGATAGTTCCTTCTGTTGGCATGGCAAGGCTCCAGTCTCACTCCAGTGGCTAAACTTGACGGCGATACAGGCGAGGACACAGGCGAGGTTGCAGGCAAGGGTTCAGGCATGGGTTGCCCACAGAGACAAGGCCAGGATACTGACAAGCCGAACCCCCACAGAGGCAAGAGCAGGATACTGACAAGCCGAACCCCCACAGAGGCAAGAACAGGATACTGACAAGCCGAACCCCCACAGAGACAAGAACAGGATACTGACAAGCCGAACCCCCACAGAGACAAGGCCAGGATACTGACAAGCCGAACCCCCACAGAGGCAAGAGCAGGATACTGACAAGCCGAACCCCCACAGAGGCAAGAACAGGATACTGACAAGCCGAACCCCCACAGAGACAAGAACAGGATACTGACAAGCCAAACCCCCACAGAGACAAGGCCAGGATACTGACAAGCCGAACCCCCACAGAGGCAAGAACAGGATACTGACAAGCCGAACCCCCACAGAGACAAGGACAGGATACTGACAAGCCGAACCCCCACAGAGACAAGGCCAGGATACTACACTCAACCCCACAGAGGCAAGGACAGGATACTGACAAGCCGAACCCCCACAGAGAAGGACAGGATACTGACAAGCCGAACCCCCACAGAGACAAGGCCAGGATACTACACTCAACCCCACAGAGGCAAGGACAGGATACTGACAAGCCGAACCCCCACAGAGGCAAGAACAGGATACTGACAAGCCGAACCCCCACAGAGACAAGGACAGGATACTGACAAGCCGAACCCCCACAGAGGCAAGGCCAGGATACTGACAAGCCAAACCCCCACAGAGGCAAGAACAGGATACTGACAAGCCGAACCCCCACAGAGACAAGGACAGGATACTGACAAGCTGAACCCCCACAGAGACAAGGCCAGAATACTGACAAGCCGAACCCCCACAAAGACAAGGCCAGGATACTGACAAGCCGAACCCCCACAGAGACAAGGCCAGGATACTACATTCAACCCCACAGAGGCAAAGACAGGATACTGACAAGACAAACCCCCCCACAGAGACAAGGAGAGGATACTGACAAGCCAAACCCCCACAGAGACAAGGCCAGGATACTGACAAGCCAAACCCCCACAGAGACAAGGCCAGGATACTACACTCAACCCCACAAAGGCAAGGATAGGATACTGACAAGACAAACCAGCACCTTCACTCAACCCCAGGGCAACTTATATTCCCGGACCCAAGACGAGAATCTGGTGCATATGATTAAGCCCAAATGAAACAAGGGACAGAGGGAAGACCCAGATTCTGGAGTCCATGGACTGGACAGTGAACCAGAATGTGGACTTCACGGACCGGACCATGACATATACATAGACTGAAGTTCACCTGTACTCCCTTATGGATTGTATTCTTCTTAGGGTGAAGCAAAATCTTGATCTTTCTCTCAGAGTTCTCTTGTTTTCACCTCTCTGTTTTGTTATACCATGGGAAATGTCTGGACTTCCCCATTTATTCTTTATTGATCTCCACCAGCAACAGCTTACACTCAGCTGCCAGGCCACACTGCATCTCTACTTTTCAATTTCTTTAACTTATTTATCAAAAACAACATCTTTAACTAGTCCTTGGCTATAAATGTGCTTGTGTCCTGATGAAGGATCTCGGCCCAAAACATCTATTTTTATTCCTCTCCATAGATTCTGCCTGACTGCTGAGTTCCTCCAGCATTTGTGAGTGTTGCTCAAGATTTTCAGTATCTGCAGCGTCTGTGTGTTTATAAATAGATTGTTTTGTTATGTCAGGTGTGTAGTTTTTTTTGCATGCATACTTGAAAAAGTTCCTTAGGTCCTGATGACAACTGGACGTGTTGCTTGAGATATAAACAGAAGAGATTCTGCAGTTGCTGGAAATCTAGAGCAACACACACGAAATGCGAGAAGAACTCAGCAAGTCAGGCAGCATCAATGGAGGGAGATGAGCAGTTGATGTTTCAGGCTGAGACCCTTCATTAGGACTGGAAAGGAAGGGGACAGAAGACAGAATAAGAAGGTGCTGGAGGGGAGGGGAAGGAGTGCAAGGCATGGTACCTTAACAGTCCTCTCTTTTTCCATTCCCCATTTTGTTTTTCCTCAGCTGCCATCACCTCCTTCTGCTTCCCCCCTTCCTTATGTTTTTTTTTCCATTGCCCATTGTCCTCTCCAATTAGACTGCTTCTTTTTCAGCCCTTTACATCTTCCACTTATCTCCTCCCACCCACCCACCTTCCCCAACACCAGGTACCAACTATTCTCTGCCAACTTGTACTCCTTCACCTCCTCCCACCTTCTAATTCTGGCTGTCTTGCTAAATTCCTCCATCATTTTGTGTGTGTTGCAACCAGAGGACTATACATATTGGCTACAGCTTTCTCTGTATTCCATACCATTGTTTTAATTCAAAATCCTAATCTTCGCAAAACACTGTTATGAATCTTAAATATCTTTAAAAATACAGTATACTTTAAAGTTTCTAATATAACTTAGAAATTACTTACTTATTTCCTTTTATAAAACAACATTGATGCAACCTTCAGCAATCCATCAGAAACAACTGAAATATTTTTTCAGTATTGCCTTGTTCATTTCATGTGTAAACACAATGGCAAGGATTGTTGTGTTATTTTTGATAAATTCTTTCCCTATAATTAAATCATCTCATTGATCTCCTGACTTGCAATTCAATTATCCCCACAGACCTACAGATCTAGTTTATAACATAACATTTTAGTTTACTTTTAGACCTTGTCATGATACACTACCCATCCCATGTGTTGATGATAAATTCCTTCCATCTCCTAAACTTATTATAATCAGCATAATATTAATATTGCCACATTTCTGTTAACCTAGTAAACTTAAACTCCATTAATCTGGCACTATGGGACTTTGGTAGTGCTGAAGTAACAAAGTTTTTGGATTCTTGGGTAGTTCTGTTGTGTACATGGCTCACCCCCACCATTTTGGACACAGCACTGCTGTCTGAGGGCTTTATCATCCACCACAATGCCAAGACGGCTGATTTCTTTTAAAGGGAGAGAAGATCGAGTATGCTTCATGATTAACTCATCATGATGCTCCGGCTGGGCGGTTCTGTCTCATTTCTGCTCACCCGACACTCATGGTCAGGTGACGTCCATTTTATCTGCTGAGGGAGTTTTTCACCATCATCCTGATAGCAGTGTACATTCCAATTCTGGCCATTGTCATGCAGGCACTGGAAGGAGCTGAACACCACGATCAGCAGCCATGAAGCTGGTGCCTTCCCTATCATTGCAGGGGATTTCAACCAGGCCAGCTTAAAAAACTCTCTGAATAACTACCACCAACGTGCTACCTGTGGAACCAGAGGGGCCAGCACACTGGACTACTGTTAATCGCCATCAAGAACACTTACAGTGCCATCAAATGCCTGCACTTTAGAAAGTGTGATCAGCTGGCTGTACTTCGACTTCCAGCATACAGGCAGAGACAGGTGAGGACCAAGAAGGTATGATCAAGAGAGGTGGAGGAGTGCTTACAGAAGGACTTTGAAACGGTGGACTAGACAATAATCAGGGATTCATCTTCATTTGAATGAATACGCCACGGTTGTCAGCGACTTCATCAAGTGTGTGTGCCTTCAAGAGATACCAAAAGCTATCATGAACCAGCAGATTTGTAGTCTGCTGAGGGCTAGATCTGTGGCATTCAAGACCGGTGATCCAGAACTATACTAAAGGTCCATTTACGACCTGTAGAAGGCTATTTTAAAAGCGAGAAGACAATTCCAATTGAAGTTAGATACTAAATCAAATGCACATCAGCTTTGGCGGGGCTTGCAGGCCATTACTTTGTACAAGACAAAACCTAATGTCATGAATAGCAGTGACGTTTCATTCCCAGTTGAGCTAAGTGCCTCTTATGCACTTCGAAAGTGAGAATAAAACAACATCTGTGCATATCCCTGGAGGAATCTCTGCCTTGGAGACCAACGTCAGTACATCTTTCACAAGGGTGAACCCTCACAAGGTGTCAAGGCCTGACGGCATACCTTATACGGCAGTGTTTTGGAATCTTTTTCAGACCAATGTCCCCCCCCCCCCCCCCCCGAGGACTTTCATACTTGACAACACCCCTCTTAGACACAATATACTTTCCGGCACCCCGTTGTGTAAAAACATGTCTACCATATGGCAACATGAGAAAAATGATTCTGCTTTAAATTTTTATTTGTCCTTAAATCTACCTTACAGAGTACCTGTGCACTGTATAGCAGCTTCGATATCAATGTGATCCTTGAGCTCGATGGTTTTTAGCAAAAGTCGAAATACCTGGTTCAAGTTGTGAGGGCAAAAGCCACAAATCCCCACACATAACTATGTCCAGTGGTTTCCGTTTTTTTTGTGAGTATATGGTTCACTCCACTGAAGCCTCTTTCAACAGGGTAAGAGGATGGAAATGCATTGAAGAGCAACTTGGCTCATCTCCAAGGATCAGGAAACTTTGTATAGACAGTGTAGCCACATACCATAAAGACAACATTTTTGAAAAGCATTTTTTGCTTCCTCATCATTCTGAATTTCGATAATTTCTTCAAGCTCTCTTCCTGTTCTTCCACCTTGCAAAGAAATGGGTTAATTACCCAGCCCGGAATTCCCAGTTCATTCATTTCCTTGAAATGATTATGAAAATCTTTTTCAGTGACTGCAGGTGTATGCAGTACATTTCCAAATCACCATCTGTGGAAAAGAGTGCCAAACTTTCATAGAAACATAGAAAACATACAGCACAATACAGGCCCTTCGGCCCATAAAGCTGTGCTGAACATGACCCTACCTTAGAACTACCTAGGCTTTACTCATATCCCTCTATTTTTCTAAGCTCCATCTAGCCATCCAGGAGTCTCTTAAAAGACCCTATCATTTCCGCCTTCACCACCGCAACCACTGGCAGCCCATTCCATGCACTCACCACTCTCTGCGTAAAAAACTTACCCCTGAAATCGCCTCTGTATCTGATGCACCATCAATAACTCACACTGAGACGTAGGCGAGATATCGGCTTTTATTGACTGGAAGAAGGAACCAGGAGTGAGTGTCTATCATACAAGGTCTTGGAGACTGAGGCCGAGCTTCAGGCCGCAGGTCTCCTTTATTCAGGGGCCTGTGGGAGGAGCCACAGGAGCAGTCAGCAGGGGCGTGTCCCGACAGGCACATAGTTCACCACAGTATCTACATCCAAGCACCTTAAAACTATGCCCTCGCGTGCTAGCCAATCAGCCCTGGGGAAAAGCCTCTGACTATCCACACGATTATTGCCTCTCATCATCTTGTACAGCTCCATCAGGTCACGTCATCCTCCACTGCTCCAGGGAGAAAAGGCTGAGTTCACTCAGCCTATTCTCATGAGGCATGCTTCCCAATCCAGCCAACATCTTTGTAAATCTCCACTCCACCTTTTCTATAGCTTCCACATCCTTCCTGTAGTGAGGCGACCAGAACTCACAGTACTCCAAATGGGGTCTGACCAGGGTCCTATATAGCTGCAACATTACCTCTCGACTCCTAAATTCAATTCCATGACTGATGAAGGCCAATACACTATATGCCTTCTTAACCACAGAGTCAACCTGCGCAACTGCTTTGAGCGTCCTATGGACTTGGACCCAAAGATCCCTCTGATCCTCCACTGTCAAGAGTCTTACCATTAATACTATATTCTGCTGTCATATTTGACCTACCAAAATGAACCACCTCACACTTATCTGGGTTGATCCACAAAGCAATGTCCCCTTGGATCTCATGCCTCCTTACTTTCTCAATAAGCTTTGCCTTATCAAATGCCTTGCTAAAATCCATATACACTACATCTACGGCTCTACCTTTATCAATGTGCTTAGTCACATCCTCAAAAAATTCAATCTGGCTCGTAATGCACAACCTGCCTTTAACAAAGCTATGCTTACTATTCCTAATCATATAATGCTTCTCCAAATGTTCATAAATCCTGCCTCTCAGGATCTTCTCCATCAACTTACCAACCACTGAAGTAAGACTCACTGGCCTATAATTTCCTGGAGTATCTCTACTCCCTTTCTTGAATAAGGGAACAACACCTGCAACCCTCCAATCCTCTGGAACCTCTCCCGTCCTCATTAATTATGCAAAGCTCATCGCCAAAGGCTCAGCAATCTTCTCCCTCACTTCCCACAGTAGCCTGAGGTACATTCCACCTGGTCCCAGTGACTTATCCAACTTGATGCCTTTCAAAAGAACATTCTCTTTCTTAATATCTACATTCTCAAGCTTTTCAGTCCACTGCAAGTCATCCCTACAATCATCAAGATCCTTTTCTGTAGTGAATACTGAAGCAAAGTCTGCTATTTCCTCGGGTTCCATACATACTGTTTCTATGCAGGGAAACTGTGAGAATACTCTTCTCCCAATGTTTTGCTTATATATTTCCAATTTTTCGATAAAAAGTAGACATTACACTTTTTACCTGGATTAAATTGACATTCTCACCCTGCAGTTTCATATTTAGAGTGTTCATTCTGTCATACAGATCAGCTAGTTATGCCACATTTCCATATAGAAGTTCAATCTTGTTTCGCAAGCTCTTGTCGACTTTGAGCAAAAATTAAACTACAGTGTCAAAAAGATCAAAGAAACATTTTAAGCAGCAACCTTTTGACAGCCAACGCACTTCACTGTGAAGAAGCAAGGATTCAAACTCTTCATCATCATCTTGGCATAACTGGTGAAATATTCTGCTATTTAGTGGTTGAGCTTTAATTTTGTTGACAGTAGATATTACAAGAGTCACGCTTGAAAACAGTCACTGGCTGAGGTTTTTGGCTATGAGATGTTGATGATGAATTACGCAATGGATTGCAAGCAGAATTGGAGGTAATTTTTTCATAAATACCAGTAAACTGGCAAGGTGAGCTATCGTATATGGTGCTCCATCTGTTGCACAAGAAATCATGTTCCTAATCTGAATACTTTTATCCTTAATGTACATTTTGAGCTAGTCATAGACTGATTTTCTGTTGATATTTGTTTTAACTTCTGACAAAAGAGAACCTCTTCATAAATGTTTTCATTTTTGATAAACTGTACATATACCATTAGCAATGTCTTGTCGTCTCGCACAGTTGACTCAACCAATTGTATACCAAACTCTGCTTTTTGTAGCTCTGTGCATAGTTGGTACTCAATGTCTTCACTCATTTCGTCAATAGGGCAAGTTACAGGGCTCTTACTCAGAGGAATCATTTTTAAAATACTGGCATCCATTTTGAGAACAGTGGTGAGCACTTCAGATACAGCAGGCATGATTAATCTTTCACCAATTGCATGAGATTTGCCACACTTTGCTATCATTTTGGAAATGTTATTAGAAGCAATGACCCACTCTCAATATCATTTTTAGTTTTATTGGCAAATGACTTGAGTGTGCAATGCTTTTCAAATGCTTCTTTCATCTTCTGGAACTGTTAATACCATAAGTAGCCTTTTCAAGGTATCTTTTACAGAAGTGTTCCTGAAAACTATTGATCTTGATGGTTCATGGCTTCATTAGACAGTACAATATTACAAATAGGACACCTGGGGCATCGATGATCTGATGGGAATGGATTAAAACCATACTCCAGGAATGTAACATTCTATTGACATGTTTTCTGTAGTTTCTGTTTCTTAGCAGGATTAGGATCAAGGCTTCACTGCCTTCAGACTCTCTGCAAGTCAAGGGGAACTGTTGGGCACCCTGGTTGCTAACGTGTGTTTGGTTGGTAAGGTCGGATGATATTGCCAAGTTTAGGATGCATTGTGCTCATGGCCTGCAGAGCTATGGTTCTTCCTGTGTTCCCAGTGCCCCATCCTTTGTTTTTGGAACTGACTGCTCTACCAGCAGTCGATCAGGTTTCGTGCTTCAAGTTACGTGCTGCTTATTGCCCCCAGCCCCAGGAATCTTGAACATCTCCCTGTGACATCTATTTCCCCTAATGCCCCCTTAGACACATAACCACTCCCCTGGGGAGGTGGGGGAGCGATACCAAGCCTGTTGGGAATCACTGTGATAGGGCATTGAATACCTGTGCCAACCAACTGACAGGAATGGTCAACAAAATCTTCAATCTCTCACTGCTGTAGTCAGAGGTTCCCACCTGCTTCAAAAGGCACCTATCATACCAGTGCACAAGAAGAACAGAGTGAGCTGCCTCAACGTCTATTTCCCAGTTGCACTCACATCCTCTGTGACGAAGTGCAGCTCATCATTGAGAGATTGGTCATGGCCAGAATCAACTCCTGCCTACGCACGGAACTTCAATTTGCCTATCGCCACTCTAGGTCTACAGTGGATACAATCTCACTGGCTATTTACTCGGCCTTGTGTCACCTGGACAATAGCAATACCTATGTCAGGACTGCTATTTATTGATTTCAGCTTAGCGTTCAACATGATCATACAGCTCTACAACCTTAGGCTCTATACCTCCCCTGCTACTGGATCCTTGACTGGGATACCACAGTCAGTGCAGATCCTCCTTGATGACAATCAATACTGGTGCACCTCAAGGATGTGTGCTCAGCTCACTGCTCTACTCGCTCTACACCCACGACTGTGTGACTAGATACAGCTCAGGCACCATCTATAAATTTGCTGATGTCACAACTCGTGTTGGCACAATTTTAGATGGAGGCGTTCAGCAGTCAGATAGATCAGCTGTTTGAGTGGTGTCGCAACAACAACTTTGCAGCCAACGTCATTAAAACTAAGGACTTGATTGTGGACTTCAGGAAGGAGAAGTCGAGGGAACACATACCGGTTCTCATTGAGAGATCAGAAATGGAAAGGGTGAGCAGTTTCAAGTTATTGGGTGTCAATATCGCTGAAGATCCATCCTGGGCTCAACATATTGAGGCAATTACAATGAAGGCACAACAGCAGCTATATTCCATTAGGAGTCTGATGAGACTTGGAGTGTAAATTTAGTGCAGAGTATTGTGGAGAGTACACTAACTGGTTGCATCACCATCTGGGTGCCTCAGAAAGGCGACATCCATCAATAAGGACTTCCAGTACCCAGGACCTCCTTATTGCTACCATCAAGGAGGAGGTACAGGAGCCTGAAGCCACGTACTTGATGTTTTAGAAATAGCTTCCTCCCCTCCACCATCTGATATCTGAATGACAATGACAATGAACCCATGAACACTACCTCAGCACTACACTGCTCTTTTTCTGCACTACTTCACTACTTACTTTATATACTATATATATATATTTCCACTTAACTGGGGTTAAGGGAGTGGGATTAGTGTGGTAGTGGTTGTTGTTGGAGGTGGTCAGTGAAATATTTGCCAATGTGATTGCACAGGAAGCACATTTTAATTTAACTTGTAGTACAAGAACACACATTCTGGCAGAGTGAGTCAGCCTGAGTGTCATGGAGTGAATTAGTTCAATGAAATACTGAAAGAGAAGAACAAGAAGTGATGCGTCAGTGTTGCTGTTACAGGGAGGTGTTGGAATTGGGACAGAATGATCTATTCAATGTGGAATGTCGGGGGAGGGCTTGGAAAGTGAAGATACATGAAGGTCTATTATGGTTGTGGGCTGGAAGGGAATTGGTCAGGGCACAACACCCTTGAACTGGAACAGTTGAATGTAGTTCGGGTCCCATCTTGAAATTTAACCCAAATGTAAGTATGAAGGTAGAACTAGCATTTGTAACTCAAGAGATGCACAGAATAAATGCCCTGTACAAAACACTTCAAATACTCACAGAGCAGCTGTTCTATGATGTTAAATCGCAGGAAAATGTATTCTTTGCTTGGCTGGGGATGGGAGCACTCCCTGTTTACAGGGTCAGTTTGGTGTCCTTGCCTGGAACATCAATTATTGGGTTGAGATTTCCTAAGCATTTTCTTGCTGCCTTTCCACCTGCCTGGCTGCTGTCCATATCAATCACAGCAAGCTCTCCCCTTCACTCTGAAAACAGCAAGGAGTGCTACCATTTACAATTTATAAGTACTGTGCTCTGACACCAGTGGAAAGTCCTTAAAAAAACCTGCATAAAATAGATTCATATGTATACTCATTTTGATAGTTGATTTTTTTCAGAGCTATCATTTAAAAAATGCTACTCAAATGATCTTTATTAAGGAACTTATATTTTCATGTTGATCTGCCACCTACGCACATGTGTACAGTCTCTTGAAAATAAAACATGAAGTTTTCGCCTTTTTCTCAGTGTTAGACCTAAGATAACTATATAGTACTGTGCAAAAGTCTCAGCCACATATATAGTATATGCCTACGATGTTTGCACAGTACTGCATTTGTCAGCGTAGAGGGGAGAGGAAGTTTCTAAATTTGGCGGGAACAAAGGAGGTTGGGAATGGCGAGAAGGGAGTGGTGTGGGACAAGTGGCAGAGAAGAACTGCCGGGGTGGGGGAATGATGTGGGTGCAAACTCACCCAACCCTGAGACATCAGTCAAGGTCATTTGATTCCAAACAATTGGCTTATTGATCATTATGAAGTAGCCAGATGGGACGTACGGTGGAAACCCGCGTCAAGGAGCACAGGAGGTGTATTTGTTTGGGTTACCCAGGGAAATCAGCGGTAGCAGAACATTGTACTCACAATGGCCATAGGATTGACTTTGATGGCACGAAACTATTGTGCTGCGCCAATGGCTTTTAGGACTGCCTGTGAAGGAAGTCATTGTAATAAAGTTAGAGGAAAAGAATTTTAACAAAGACGAAGGTTTCACTCTAAGTAAGAACTGGAATTCAATTGTAAACAAAGTGGGAGAGTGGAAGCCTGATTGGGTGAGCACTACCAACAAGGAAGGACAGAGTATAGGGGTATAAATTCCACAGGATCAGATATGCCCAGGCATCATCCCTGATGAAGATAGCAGAATTAGTCATCGAATCATCAGTTATAATCAATACCTGTACCTGGCTGGAAGCCCGAGATAAGTTTATTTGTACACACACGATTATTAATTAGTGAACCTTGCAGGTAGGTTAAAAATAAACTTTTATATAATTGTGGGATTAATATTTATTTGGCCATGATAAACAAAATAATGTTTTACATATGCATTCAAAAAAAGTGATGCTGAATACATTTCTTAAAAAATCTTCCCAAACTTTCACTCTTTTTGCTGTTAAACTTCATTTATACAAACTTTCATCTTGGAAGAGCATCATTTCTGATTTGTCCTGGATTTTATCACAGCCAATCAGATGCATGAGTTTTTAACAATGACATCACAACAGCTGATCTCTGAGGCAGACATCATTACACACCAACTGCACGAAACAGCCCAATGATGACTCGTCAATGCAACCCTTAAATTCAGATTAGAATGCTTTTGCAATTACCAAGGTTTACGTAAGGAAAGTAGTCACTCCATTGATGCAGAGCTAAATTTGCATCTAGTATGCTCTACTTTGTGTCCACCCTATTACTGCACCAAATGTAGCCAGGGATTTTTCAAAACGACATTAATTGTTAACAGTGAACACTATTTCCGAATTTCAGTTCTGTTTAATATTAATACAGGAATCCTGAAAAATAGTAAATAGTTAAAAAGAAACAAAATAACATCAATAACAATGTCATGATTGTTGCCAAAACAAGAGATTCTGCAGATGTTGGAAACACACACAAAATCAAAGTTCAAATTATTATCCAAGTACATTTACGCTGCCATATACAGTAGAACCTTCAGATTCAGTTTCTTGCAGACATTCGTAGTAGATACTAAGAACCACCACAGAACCAATAAAAAAAACCACACAAGGACAAACAACCGCTGTGCAAAAATAATAATAATAGTAGTAGTAGTATATAAATAAGCAATACATATCAAAAATCTGAGATGAAGAGTCCTTGAAAGTGAGTCCATAGGTTGTGGGAACAGTTCAGTGTTGGGGTGAGTGAAGTTATCCCCTCTGGTTCAGGAGCCTATTAGTTGAGGGGGAGTAATGCTGGAGGTAAGCAGCAAGTCAGGCAGCATCTATGGAAGGGATTAAACAGTTAATGTTTTGGGCTGAGATCCTTCATCGCGACTCTAGTATCCGTTAAGAATGGTCTCAGCCTGAAACATTGACTGTGTACTTCCCTTCCATAGATGCTGCCTGACTTGATAAGCTCTTCCATCGTTCGGGGTGTGTGGCTCAAAACTATTGCTGGTATTTTTGCTGGCGATCTTGTAAATGCTATTGCTTTGGTGGAGTTTGTGCTTCAGGGGGTGCGAGGAAACTGAATGAACAGTAACAAAACTACCTTAATTAAAACCAGGAGCTTCAGCATTCTTAGCATTTTATCTATGCACTGGTTTCCTCATTCCAAGAAGTTCAGCAATGGCATCTGGAAATCCCAATGATCTCATGTGTAATATATGTAACAAAGAAGCAGATGGATTGTCTCAGATCCACCCTGTTGCCCCAGCTCAGAGATGCAAGGTCTGTCCATTCACCCTAACCTGGCTAAGCTGACCCTTCATACCTGCGTGATGCCCCGCCATTGCAGCTGACTTATGATGCGGCAGCTTAGTTGAGACAGCTGTTCAGAGGATCTGGCCCTCAACATTAAAGAGCTGTAAAATATAATGAATTCATTACAAATAATTACAATTATTTATATTCCTTAAATAAACTAAGTACCTATCAAGATAAACTAAAACAAGTGAACCACTTAACTGAACTTACCTACTTGCTTGGAGATTCCTGTACTGTACATTGCTGGCATAAAGCCGTGGAGCTGGGTGTGAACTACATTCATCCCCTCTGTTCTGTTAGCTGGTGCCTCATACTGCATTCAAATATGAATCTCTGATGGAGTGGAAGGCTGGCTGCATGGATATTTTGCATTTCAACATGTAAGCTTGGAAGTTGGAGACAAGATGAAGAGCTAAGAGTAGGGACAATTCAGCCCCTGGATTTGCATGGTAATTAGAAGACAAAAGCAGATGTTTAAGTCTAACAGGTTGGCATTGGCAATCTTCCTTCACACAAATTGTAGTCTTCAGTTTATGTATCCATTATGTTTCCATATTTGTATCCCTTTCCTTTAAACCTTGGCATAAAAAAACAATTTTTCAGTACTCTGCTCTCCAGTATTCTTTCCCTTATGATATTTACAAACTGTTGTTCCAGCCCCAAAAGGAATTGACCTTGTCTTACATTTTTAATATTTCAATCAAGTTAGCCTTTAATATACTTGTTTCAGTGAAAGAGATCCGCACATTTTCAAGCCCTTCCTCCCGTCCATCTGTATCCCGTAATGTGTCTTAATCCCTTAAATTTTCTCGTATAGTTCACAGCCCAAAGCTGTCCAAAGCACTTTAATAGTGATGTTGCAAATAAATAAAGAATATCAAGTGGACAGTATGACACTCAGAACTATTTTTTCTGGTTAAATTATCTCACAAAGAGTTGAAAGTAGTGAGCTCATCTTGAGTTCAATATACATAAAGCAGTAAAAGAGCAAATTGCACAAACAATGGTGCTATTGTGAATGGCATTCATCATTCATTGCTGGCAGCACTTCAAGAATTTCTGTCATAATTTAACAGTGTCTGAAGTATTTCAGTCTTCTTTGGACTAGATTTCAGCTCCTGTCTTACCCAGTTCCGAGCTCTGAGGACTGCATCATTACAAGAGAGTTTCGTATTCTTTTGTCAGTGATTGCAGTTCAAACATGCTTTAAACTGAACTATTTTAAGAGAGCAGAGGGGGCATCTTCATACATTAAACGTTTAGATTTTAAATATTTAGGGTTTGGGAATGGTGAGGTGCCCACCAAGTTTAGACTGATAATGGTTACTCATTATACGCATAAGATGGCTTCTCCCTGAAATCAGGTAGGACTTTAAAAGCCGTGAGGTTTTCACTTTTTCAACTGCTGCTGCAGAAACGTAATTCAAACACTTCTTTGCATTAGAGAAATGTCAGACTATGTGCAGTAATCCAGTAATCAGAAAACATAACATTTAAAGAAATGAGTGTTGGTAAAGGCAGAAATAACTTTTGCATTGAAATAGCCCACAGGGTAAATTAGCAGTTTACTAGATAGATGAAAGCCGAGGGATTCTGGGTCAGCTAAAATTTCAAAAATGATGGAAAAATGCTAAAATTGGGACAGTTTTTAACCCACAACCCACATTCTAATAGACTTTGATCAGAAGGCTTTGGCCTATTTCGCTTTGTGAAAGGAATCATTAGCAAAAATAGAAGGACATGGTATGTTTTCATGAAGGATTGAAAGACATTTATGTCCCGAAGATTGTGGGTTTCATTGTATACAAATCATTGAAAGTTAATAGATAGTTTCAACAAGCAATTAGGAGCCAAATACCTTGTCTTTTATTGCAGGTTGATTTAGGTACAAGAATAAAATTGTTCTGCTCTCAATATATGTAGCTCAGATGAGATTACATCTAGAATATTATATCCAGGAATGATCTCCTTACATAAAGAAGCATATGCTTGTGATAAAGGTGTCAGGAATTTTATAAGAGGCCTGACCCAAAAGCAGAGCATTGAAGACAATTCAACGGTGAATTATACTTTAATAGACTGCAAAATAACAAGCCTCGAGGTGCCACAGAACAGGAAAGAACAGAAATCAAGATTCACTGTAGGCCGGGAGAGTGAAAGCCAGGAGTAACTGGTTGAGGCCAGCTTGTTCAATGAGTGAGCAAGGACTGTGGCTGAGAACTGGGCTGCAGGTGATGAGTCTGGAATGAGCGGCAAGTAACTGGCTTGAACATTGATTTCTCAAACTTCCAGTAATGCTCCACTCCCCCCCCCCTTTTACCATTTCCCATCCCCTTGTCCCTCTGTCATGTTATCTCGTTGCCCACCATTGCCTCCCTCGGGTGCTCCTCCCCCACCCTTCTTTCTTCCATGGCCTTCTGTTTCTTTCACCAATCAACTTCCTAGCTCTTTGCTTAATCCCTCACTCTCCAAGTTTCACCTATTGCCTGGTGTTTCTCCCTTCCCTCCCCCCACCTTTCAAATCTACTCCTCAGCTTTTTTTCTCCAGTCCTGCCGAAGGATTTCGGCCCAAAATGTCAACTGTATTTTTTCCATAGGTGCTGCCTAGCCTGCTGAGTTCCTCCAGAATTATATGTGTGTTGTGCGGATTTCCAGCATCCGCAGATCTTCTCTTGTTTGTGGCAGGTAAATCCTCTTAGTTGGGTGGAGACTGGGAGTGCAGGGCTGACATGAGCACCCCCCACCTCTCCGCACCAAGGAGGGAGCACAAGGCTAGCCAGAAGCAGGAGATGAATTATGGAACCCCAGTCTGACACAGTGTCCTGAGGGAAACCGTGGAGAACCAGGTCTGCCATTTCAGTGGCTGACAGAAGCTTGGGGAGGGGAATGAACTGGTCCACTACTGCCATGATCACCATGGCCCCATCAGAAGGTGGCAAACCCGTGACGAAATCCATGCCAACGTGGGATCAGGAGGGGCTGTATGAGCCCAGAGGCCCACTGGTTGGAATAATTGGATTCGGGCACACTGAGGACAGGCAGCAATGAACTGACATATGTCTACAATCATGGTGGGCCACCAGAACTGGCATCACAGAAAATACAGAGGCATTTTTGTGTACCGGGATGGCTGGAGAGGAGCGAGGAGTTGTCCCACTGGAGTGTGTCATAGCATATGTCCGTCAACCCCTACATACGGTTGCCAGGTGCTTCACCTAGTGTGGCCTTGTGCTGTAGGCTGTGGCAGATCTTGTTCTCAAAAGTCCCCAAAGATTAGGATGAGGATCTGAGAGGAAGGAATAATGGGCCAAAGGTTGGTGGGTCAAATTGTCGTGACAGGTCATCCGCCTTTGTACTCTTGGAACTGGGTCAGCAGGAGATGGTGAAGTTGAATTGTTTGAAGAAGAGGACACAGCAGGCCTGATGTTGGTTGAGTTGGTGGGCCTTTGTTTGGATATGAGGTTCTGGTGGTCAGTCCAGATCATTTCTCATCGTGGCAGTAGAGGAGGCCATGGAATGACATGTTGGAATAGGAATGAATGTAGAATTGAAATGGGTGGCCTCTGGGGGATCCCACTTTTTCTACCAGATGAAGCATGGATGACCTACACTCTATCCACCAGAAAAAGAGGGATCTCCCAGTGGCCACCTAATTCAACCCTACCTCTCATTCCCATTCCGTCATGTCAGTACATGACCTCTTCTACCTCTGTGATGAGGCAACGCTCAGGTTGGAGGAGAAACACCTTATATTCCATCTGGGTAGCCTCCAACCTGATGGCATGAACACTGGTAACTCCATCCCCGCCCTACCATTCCCTATTCCTGTTTCCCTCTCTCACCTCATCTCCTTACCTGCCCATCACCTCTCCCTGGTGTTCCTCCTTCCTCCTCCCTCTTCCCTTTTTTACATGGCCTTCTACTCTCTCCTATCCTATTCCCCCTTCTCCAGCCCTTTATCTCTTTCACCAAAGAAATTCCCAGATCTTTACTTTACCCCTCTCATTTTCACCTATCACCTACCACCTTGTACTTCTTCCTCCCCACGCCTCCCCACTTTCTTACTCTGACTTCTCAACTTCCTTTTCAATCCCAATGGCCCGAAATATCGACTGCTTTCTCTTCTCCATAGACGTTGCCTGGTCTGCTGAGTTCCTCAGCATTTTGTGTGTGTTGCTTGGATTTCCTCGTATTAAAGTTACAAGAGGTCCAGGTACAATGTTTGGAAAACCATCTCACAGGCAAAGAGGCCATTTCAAACCAAACTTGAATCAACGGAGGATGTCCAGCAGTTGTGGCAGGGTTTGAGTACAATCATCTCTCATAAAGTTAAATCAAACAACATAGGAGATAGGTGGGCTTCATTTCCAGATTAGTTCAATGCCTTCTATGCTCACTTTGACTGCCAGAATACGGTGGAACCATCATGAACTCCCACATTCCCCGATGATCCTGTGATGACAGTCTCTGAAGCTGATGTGTGTGCGGCCGTTAGGAGGGTGACCCGACGAAAAGCATCCAGCCCAGATGGCATACCTGGCCAAGTACTACAGATCTGTACTGAAAAACTGGCTGGTCTGTTCACTGAGATCTTACACCTCTTGCTTTGGCAGTGTATGATCTCCACCTTCCTCAAGCAGGCTTCGATTAAACCAGAGCCAAAGAAGAAGATGGTGACCTCCCTCAATGACGATCATCCAGTAGCGCACTTACATCTGGATGATGAAGTGTTTTGAGAGGGCGGTGATGAAACATCTCAGCTCCTACCTGAGAAGTGACTTGGATCCACTTAAACTTGCTTTGGCTTTTCACTCAACCTTGGAACAACTAGACATCAAAGATGCAGACATTAGGAGACTCTTTATCAACCACAGTTCTGCATTCAAGCTATCATCACTTCAGATTTAATTAATAAGCTTCTATACCTCTTTGTGTAATTAGATCCTTGCTTTCCTCACTTGCAGACCCCAGGCAGTTTGGATTGCCAACAGCATCTTCTTCACAATCTCCATCGACACAGGTGCACCACAGGACTGTGTGCATAGCCTCCTGCTCTACACTTATGACTGTGTAACTAAGCACATTTCAAATGCCATTAGAAACATAGAAAACCTACAGCACAATACAGGCCCTTTGGCCCACAAAGTTGTACCAAATATGTCCCAACCCTAGAAATTACTAGGCTTACCTATAGCTCTCTATTTTTCTAAGCTCCATGTACCTATCTAAAAGTCTCTTAAAAGACCCTATCGTATCTGCCTCCACCACCTTTGCTGGCAGCCCATTCCACGCATTCACTCCTCTCCGAGTAAAAAAACTTACCCTTGAAATCTCCTCCGTACCTATTCCCCAGCATCTTAAACCTGTGTCCTCTTGTGGCAACCATTTCAGCCCTGGGTAAAAGCCTCTGACTATCCACACAATCAATGCCTCTCACCATCTTATACACCTCTATCAGGTCACCTCTCATCCTCCTTTGCTCCAAGGAGAAAAGGCCAAGTTCAGTCAACCTATTCTCATAAGGCATGCTCCCCAATCCAGGTAACATCCTTGTAAGTTTCCTCTGCACCCTTTCTATGGCTTCCATATCCTTCCTGTACTGAGGTGACCAGAACTGAGCACAGTCCTTCAAGTGGGGTCTGACCAGGGTCCTATATAGCTGCAACTCCACACCATTTTAAAGTTTGCTTATACACCTCTGTCATATGCCAAGTCAAAGGTGGTGACGAATCAACATATAGGAGGGAGATTGAAATTCTGGCTGGATGGTGCCACAACAACTTCTTACTCATAGTCAACAAAACCAGGGAACTGATTATTTACTTCAAGTTGAGGAAACCAGAGTTCTATGAGCCAGTCCTCATTGGAGGATCAGAGGTGGAGAGGGTTAGCAACATTAAATTCATTGGTGTTATCATTTCAGATGATCTGTATTGCACCCATCAATTACGAAGAATTATGAAGAAAGCCCGGCAGTGTCTCTACTTCCTTGGAAGTTTAAGAAGATTCAGCATGACATACAAAACTTTGACAATCTCCTATAGATGTGTTGTGTGGAGTATATTGGCTGGTTGCACCATGGCCTGGTATGGAAACACCAATGCCCTTGAACAGAAAAGCAAAGAAAAAGTAGTGGTTATGCTTCAGTCCATCACGGGTAGTCCACTCCACCACTGAGCACGCCTACAAGGAGAGATGTCGCAGAACAGCAGCATCTATCATTAGGGCCCCCCACCATCCAGGTTATGCTCTCCTCTCACTGCTGCCTCAGGGAGAAGGAACTGAAGCCTCAGAACTCACACCACCAAGTTCAGGAACAGTTATTACCCCTCAACCACTAACGTCGTGAACCAACTCTTCACTCAATTTCACTTACCCCATCAATGAAATGTTCCCATAACCTATGGGCTCTTTTCCCAGGATTCTTCAACTCATGTTCTCTCTCTCTCTCTCTATATATATATATACTGGTTATTTGCCCTTTTGGGTGCAGTCTTTCATTGATGCTATCATGGTTATTGAATTTGCTGAGTATGCCAACAAAAACACAAGAAAATGAATCTCAGTGTTGTATATGGTGATGTATATATACTTTGATAATAAGTTTACTCTGAACTTTGGATGAGAGCATTGTTGGGTGAGTCGGTCTGGAGGAACTGGATGGACTCTTGGAGGAGGGCAGAGAGAGTGAGACTGGCTATGATTCTGTAACAAGGATCTGGTATGAGCTTGCCAGATAGAAAGCCCCTTGTCTCCATCTGGAGGGAGCAGTGGGTGATCAGCAGGTCCATTGACTCTCGCTTAGATGGGGGGTGGGTTAAGGTAACTCTTCCTGACTGCATGGGTTCTGAGGGTGTTGGTGATGAGGCTACTGCAGCCTGAAATGGTTCTGGGAACAGAACTGGGGGTCTGGCTAACGATCTGTAGGGTTGGTCCATAAGATATTTGTCAACACAGAAAGGCCGAATGATAATGGTGGGCAACTACTGGGTAATCAGCTCATCTTTCAAGCACTCTGAGAGGTCATGACGGCAATGGACCAGCAGTGATTCCACATTCCAGCTTCACTCCTCCAGGAGGTTCCTGAATTCCACCATGTAACCCAGTACAGAGCTTGAGCCTTGACACAGGTGAAATATCAAATCCACTGCCCAATGGTCGAATACCGGGTGCACCTCAGCAGCAAAACCCTCATGTTTGTTGTAAGTGGTGGTCTTACTGTCCCAGTCAGAAATGGCTCAGGTCAGAGCTCACCCAGTCAAGAGAGAGTTGGGGAAGGTGACCCAGGCCTGTTCTGTAGAATACGTGGACGGCTGGGGCTCGAAGGGTAAGACACACTGTAACAGGAAGTTGTGGTATTAGTTTGGAGACCCACTGAAGCACTTGGACACGGGAATCCGGGGTTTAGAGTAAGGAGGTTGACCGGTGTGGAGTCGTTGCACTGAGGTGGACAGATGGCCAATGATTTCCTGCTGCTTCTGGATCATGTGCGCGTGCCAGTTGATGACTTCTTTTCAGTGAGCATATCCTGCTGGGTCAACTGAGGATTTACTCACCTTGTCAGGAATTGCAGAGGGGGCTTGACCCAAAAGCCAATCAGTGGGAAGATTCAGCAGTGAATGAGAACTATAATAATAGACCACAATATAACAAGCTACAAGGGGTCACAACACAAGAAAGAACAGAAAGTAAACACAACAGGCAACTAGGTGCATTTCAGGCAGGGCAGGTGAATGCTAGGAGCAACTGGTTGAGATTAGCTGGTTTAATGATGACAACTGGGGCTAAATAGGCTTCAGGTGATGAGTCTGGAATGAGTAACAGGTGAATTATCTTAGTTGTGTGGCAAATGGGAGGTGCCTGCATGTGCAGGCCTGACAAAAGGACTCCAGTGAAGGTTCACAAATTGATTTCTGAGGCACCACATTTGTCATATGAGGAATGGTCTGGCAATGTTTATTCTGTCTTAAGGTTAGAGAAATGATAGATGATTTCAATGAAATGTAAATTATCTTAAAAGCCTTCCCAGCATTCAAATGGAGTTGTACTTCCTTGGCTGAGGCCTTACAACCAGGACTTGTAGTGTCAATATAAGCGACTGACTATTCAGAACAAAGGTGAAAAGAAGTGTCTTAATTACGAGGTTATTTCTAGCACAAGGAGAATAATACCAACTCTGCTTTTACAAATTCACTGGAAGGGTCAATGAACCAGTATCAGTGTCCTCTTCCAGGTCAGCAGCCCTGGTTATACTTTGTTGGCTATACTGTATAGGCTACCTTCCACTGAGCTGACACTAGCCTCCTGAAATTGTCATAAGAAAGGATTACCAGCTGGGCAGGGGGAGAAAAGTCAAAGGTATGTTCAAAACCTTTTTGAAGAAATGCATCATTCCTACTGAATCCTGAGAATCTTTCACGCAAAACTGCTCAAAGTGAAAAGAAGCATTTGGAGATGAAGAAGAAAATTGAGAACCTGAAGGCCGTAGGTTGGGAGGAGGAAAAAGTAGAGCATCATTCAAAAATACCCAGGCACCATCCTTGTCAACCCTCAATAGAAGAGCCTGTATTTTCCACTTTGGCTTCATGAGAACCCAGAAAACTAGAGAGCTAGCAAGGGACTCCCAAGGGACTGGCTAAGGAAAGAAGACAATTCTGAAATTCCAAAAGACATAGAGACTCAGTTGCTGAATATTTTAAAGTTAAGGATAATTAGATTTTATGGTGATAAAGGAATGGAAGGATGTGAACTTGGTATTGGAGAGTGAAAGAGTAGAAGATTAATCTGGTCTCTGTTGAATGGTGGAATGGACACCAGGGGCCCAATGGTTTACATCTGTTTCTATTTCTTTTATTATTCTTCAATAACCTTCTCCCCAACAGGCCTACAAGATGTTGCAAGTATATATCCAATCTTTTCAAAGCTACTGCTAAATCTGTTTTCACTTTAATAAGTAATTGCAGTAATTCTTATTCGCAGCAATACCTTTTTAATGGTAAGCTGTTCTCACATTTGGAATCCTTCTTGCATTCCCTACATGTTGGCATAGACATTAAAAAATGGCAGCATTAAGAGCAATGCTGGGGCTGCTACATCACATTCTGGAAGTGATCAACATTAATTTTACCGGCATATTTATTTTAGGATTTCCATGAAAGAATTAGTCAGTTGTTTCAATGGCTAATACTGTTGAGGAGACCGATGGAATTTGTTTTTATCAACACTGTGTGACTTCAAGTTTACTCATAGTGGAACAAGGAGCCTTTATCCTTAACTTTAACATACTACTCCCTACTTAACTTTGGCATACTACTCCAAAGAGCTATTTATTGACTACTAAATAAAAACTCAAAATCTCAGTAAAGGGGCTTAAAAACAATCTGATGAGGTTACGTTTTCAATTAATAATCTGACAAAAAAGAGGAAATTTAGTTTTAAGATGTAATATTAGGACAATGTCAATAAATGCACTAATTGCACCTGAGGGTACACGACTATTATCACTGGAATGCACCTTCATTAAGCTGCCATGAACAAAAATGAACATGTTCTTTATTTTCGTCTTTCAAGGATGTCCTCGGCAATGTTATTATTTATCTGCCAACCTTAAGTGTCCCTGAAATGAGTGGCTTCCTTGGTCATTTAAGAAAGAGGTTCTGGTGGGTCTGTAGTTGTGTACAGATTAGGTGGACTGAGGACTCTGGACTTCTTTCCCTGAAGAAACGAAAATTAGAAAATAGATGAAATAGACTTTTAAAATAGCAATCCAATACTTTATAGCTCATTATTTTGTCATTAGAGAGTCACAATCAATTGCTTCTCTAACTGAGAATCTTACCATGCCAAGCCATGTTGGATGGTGGTTTCAAAGGAAACTACCAGCTCGTACCCATGCGCACACCAGGAAAACTCAGACTTGTGCGCTTGTCCAACCGTACACAAAAATCAAAGAGGTCCTACTACTGATAATTGGCCCTTTTGCTGGACTCACCATTATGCCTAGTGGTGGAACTGTAGCTTGCTTAAGAGAAGATGCTGATGTACCTCACATTAGGATCTCAGCTTTGAGGATATTGGCATTTCAGTGCCAGCCCTCTGTGGATAAATGTGCTTTACCTAATTTTAATATTTCAGTTTTAACATAGAAATCTACAGCATATTGCAGGCCCTCTGGCCCATAATGTTGTGCTGACCTACTCTAGAAACTGCTTAGAATTTCCCTACTCCGTACCCCTCTATTTTTCTAAGCTTCATGTACCTATCTAAGAGTCTTTTAAAAGACCCTACTGTATCCGCCTCTATTACCTTTGCTGGCCGTACATTCCAAGCTCCCGCCATTTTCTGTGTGAAAAACTTACCTCTGACTTCCCCCTTGTACCTACTTCCAAGCATTTTAAAACTATGCCCCCTCATTTTAGCCATTTCAGCCCAGGGAAAAAGCTTCTGGCTATCCACACGATCAATGCCTCTCATTATCTTATACACCTCTGTCAGGTCACCTCTCATCCTATGTTGCTCCAAGGAGAAAAGGTCAAGTTCACTCAACATATTCTCATAAGGCATGCTCTCCATTCCAGGCGACATACCTGTAAAATAATTTATGTGTTTTTTAATCATTTTAAATTTAAGAGTATTCTTTTTAACATTATTTAAAGATGCTTTTTAAATGTGAATGTGAAACATTAAAACTAGTTAGCATGTTTTTACAGGTTTTAACTGCAATCATTCTAGGATTGGGGCATTAGGATACACCGTCTGATGCCTACAATCTAAAGTAGAGCCTCTCCCCAATTTGCCAGATGCTTGTCAGTTGCAGGTTGCCATTGGTCAATTCCCTGCATCTGTCAAACATGTGGCTGGGTGGAGTCTATGGGGGAGGAGTCTGGGCAGTGAATGGGATCCAGCATTGACCTGCTCAATGCTGAAATATTGGCCATTTTATGGTTTGGATATGCCAACCTTTTGGGTCCTCAGTTAGTGGAACTATTTTGTGAGTAAACAAGCACATCAAAGGAATCAGATCAAGGGAACGTTCAACTGGGGAGATTCTGCAGATGGGGGACTTTCATCTGTGTGTTCTTAACAGACCAAGCACAACTGGCTTCTAAATCAGCAAACAATTAGGTAAATATATCACATATTTGCAACATATCAAAATTGCCACATGGCTTTGGGTCATTGTTAACATCAGATATGCACTTACCGTCACTGATTCTATGACTGCTCACCCTAGAAACTTTCGTAATATTCACTTTTGAAATAGAGTGCATCTCTGTCACTGATGCTGATTTCACTCCTTAGGTTAACATTTTTGGCTGCTCAAGTAGCCAGCTTTCTTGTTAGATTTTTCTTCTCTAACAAAGCAGATAAGTTATTGGCGCAAACGTGTCCTGACGAAGGGTCTCAGCCCGAAACGTTGGCTGTACTTCTTCCTATAGATGCTGCCTGGCCTGCTGCGTTCCCCCAGCATTTTGTGCGTGTTTGCAGATAAGTTATTGGAATCTCTTTCATGAGAAATGTCCCTTAATCAAAAGTGGCAATGTTACAGCTTCTTTCTGTTAAGAATGCTGCAGCAATTTTCTGTCTCTATGTACTGATTTGCACTTTGAGTTAAATTAAAAGCAGTTTATAACAACACATTGCTGCATTTTCCAAGAATGATTGAACATTCAGAGCTGAATTATTTAAGGAGAGTGTCACCAAACCATTAACATGAATCATGCCACATATACTCAGTCCTGCCTTCATGTGCATTGTAGTTCATCTGTTCCTCTGAGTGTTACTTCGGGTTTTATATTCATGTTTTGATGTAAGTTTTAACATAAAAGTTAAAAATTAACTTCCAAATGATTAGCAAAGGGAAACATTGATTTTCCAGTAACATCACCACACACTCCTGTGTTTAAACTGTTGGTGAAGTGTTTTTCAGATACACAGATTTTAACTTTGGAACCTACGTAACTGTGGCCTTCTTCCCAGCCGGAAGGTTGTATAGTTTTCTGAATATGTATATAAAAGGCCACAAATGCTAGAAATCTGAAATAAAAACTAACTTGAGGTAACAGGTTAGTTCTCACTCACTCTTTCCCAGTTCTGATACGTGTCCCTGAACCTGAAACATTAACTCCTGTTTTTCTTTCTCCCGCCTGCTGAATGTTGCTGGCGTTTTGTTTTTATTGCATAGTTTCCTCCCTGGAAAGTTTGCATGAACAAGTAACCTGTAAATTGAAAGAGAGTAATCTCGCATTTACATGGCATCTTTAAATATCCCAATCACAAACAAGTGACAATCCGCAGATGCTGGAAATCCAAGCAACACACACAACATGCTGGTGGAACGCTCTTTAGGGATGCCTACCCTGAAGAAGTTTAAAGTAGGTTTAGGGATGCTTACTGTGAAGAAGTTTAAATATTCCCTTCAACAGGAGTTCAGTGAAACCCTTTCTCACTGCTCCCTCTCTGTGATGTTTGCTGTTCCCCAGCTCTTCGATCATGTGCACCTATCGCCTTGTGTTTCTTCCTCCCCCCACCCCCCCACCTTCTAACTCTTACTACTCATCTTTTTTTTTCAGTCCTGAGGAAGGGTCTTGGCCCGAAACATCGACTATACTCTTTCACAGCCTGATCTGCTGAGTTCCTCCTCCTCCAGCATTTTGTGTGTGTGTGTTATTACATCCCGAAGCACTTTATGGTCAATGACGCCAGTTTAAATTTTAGTCACTGCTTAAATATTGGAAAGTATGTAAGGAGCAGATTTGTGCACAGCAAGCTCCCACAAAATGATAGGTGACCAAGGGTTATCTTCTCTTTCGGAGTTTGCTGTACTTGCCTCAGGGGTCTTATTGCATGCACATGATGACTGTTTCTTCTGGGAAATAAGACTGCATTTTAAACAGCGGAGTCCTCTATTGGTACTGTCAGCTTAGATTTTATACTCGGAGTGGAGCCTGAAGCCATAGTGTACTGACTCAGTGGAGAGGAAGGGTATATTTGGGGTGCAAGTTCATAACTTCCTGAAAGTGGCAACACAAATGGACAAGGTGGTAAAAAAGGTATATTAAAAAAAAATAAAAAAAAACACAAAATGCTGGCAGAACTCAGCAGGCCAGGCAGCATCTGTGGGAGGAGGTAATAACTACGATTCGGGAGGGATGGTCGAGGGGGGGAAAAGAAGTGGGGGGAGGGATAAAGTAGAGAGCTGGGAAGTGATAGGCTGGAGGGAAATGGGCTAGGGGGAAGGTGGAGAATTATGGGAAATAAAAGAGAAAGAAAGGTAGGGTTGGGTGGAGAAATTATAGTGAGGGGTGAAAAAGAGAAAGAGAACCAGACTAAAATAATAGATAAGAATGGGGGTAAGGGTGGGGGGCAGGGGTATCAATGGAGGTCAGTGAGTTGGATGTTCATGCTGGCATGAAGGAGGCTACCTAGGTATATTGTTGCGTTCATATGCTAGGGCATTGAATATAAAAGTTGGCAAGTCATGTTGTACCTGTATATGTACATCTTTAATTAGGCCACTAATGGAGTATCTTGTGCAGTTCTGATTATTACACTACAGGAAGGATGTGGAAGCTTTGGAGAGGGTGCAGTTGTTCTCCAGGATGTTGGACAACCTTGGGTAGTTTTCTCTAAGCAGTGTACCGTGAGAGGCACCCTGATTTAAGTACAGCATATACAATTATGAGAGGCAGAGATGGTCGGTGTCTTTTTCCTCAGGGTTGACATTTCAAACACTGAAAGGTGAGAGGGGAAAATGCAAGGGAGCTGTGCGAGGCAAACACGTAAGAACAGCTTTAAGAGGTATTTAGACAGTCCTGAACAGGAAGGGAATAGAGGGCTACAGACCATTCGGAGGCAGATGGGATTAGCTAGATTGACTTCATAGTCAGCGCAGGTGCCAAGAGGCCTGTTTCTGTGCTGTTCTAACGTTGTAAAAACCTAGCGAAGGTGGATCTGGGGAAGAAATCCTTCAAACTTAGCCAAAGAGCGAAGGCTCTGGCGGCGCATCGGGACGCATGAGATAAGACACCGCGGTGCGGGAGCTGGGTGAGAGATCCGATACACTGGAAGTCTTGAGCAACGCGCGCAAAACGCTGGAGGACTCAGGAGGTTAATTAGCATCAACGGAGGGAAATAAACGGCGGACGTTTCGGACGTCCCTCGACCTCCAGCACTTCTGTGCGTCGGATCCGAGCCTGGTTTTGGCGGCAGCCCTGCGAGGAGGCGGAGCGGAGTTTGGCCGGGCTGGCTATCAGCTGCAACACAGCCGCGTGAGGTGGAGCCGGGAGTCTTTACTACACAGAAACGCCGCTTTGAGGAAATGTGATGCTCTGTCATGCCTCCGCTCCGAGAGTAGAACGCTGCGACAACAACACTCCTCAACCCCAACAATAATGTAGAGAGAAGCGGCGCCCAGTCCTCGAGGTTCCCGGGATTTCACTTCGGACCACCTCCTCCCCTGGCCAGCGGAACTGAAGAGGAGAAGATGTTAAGCGCGGTGTTGGACTCGCTGATCGCGGTGCTCTTGGTTTGCAGAGCGGCCAGCTCGCAGCACTCCAGCAACCAGTGCAGCTGGAAAGGAAGGTGAGCAGTAACCTGTCAGAGAGAGAGAGAGAGAGAGAGAGATTGGGGTGGGGGGAGAAGCGAGCAAAGCCACACGCGAGATCCGCGGTAGAGGTCAGCCCTCCCGGACCTGTAGCGGAACGCCACGATTAGCCTGTGGTTCGCCAGTAACCCACGCTCTGCCACCGTGTTGGTTCTTTCGGGGATAAGAGAGAGGACGTATTGACCCCCAAACCGGTGCCGGATCTGCCCAGTGTTTGCAAACGGTCTTGTCTGCATTGGCTGTTGAGTTTGTGACACTTTTAAATGTGCTCGCATATCGATTTGCTGTGATTACATGTTCCCCGGAGCGTTTTTTTTTGGGGGGGGGGGCGTAGATAAACATTTAACGAGTTATCAGCGAGGAGTATTGGAACTTTCTTCAAAAGTCTTGAGTTTTTAGTTCCTACTTATGGTTTGGTTTAAATCGGACGAAAGACTATCTCAACCTCATGAGTTTAATGAGCTATTTCTATCCTGTGATTTAGTTCCAAAGTAAAAAGCAGGGGAAACTAACTCTCGGTCCTTAAGTTACTCCCTCTGCCCTCTGGAGGGAACGTACCCATCGCTTCCAAACTAACACCTGATGTTTACTTAACTAGGAAAGCCTTTTAAACGGGAACTCTTTGATCAATATAAGACTTTACAAGGTGGCAGAGTTGTGAATATACGTATGTTTTAAGTACGTTTTAAAATAATTTTGTATTCATAAGTCCTCTTTCTAATGTAAGTTTCAATGAAACCCTGCCGTTTCCCAAATCTGTTCACGCACTGGGTGAAGATGCCATCGTGAGTAAGTGCTGTTTTGAAGGGTGAAGGCGCAGGCAGCATCGATTCTCTTAAAACGACACAGAACGGCAGTTTGTTCCCAGGAGCTTTTTGCCTGGAAGACAAATTGGCGATCTCTCAATGAGCTACCGGCTCTCGAGTGCAGTGCCCCGATCCTGGGAGGGTTCATCGTGTGCGGATGTTGAGAGGGGTACTGGCTTAACGGAGGTCCACTTGAACAGAATACAAAAAAAGGTTACACCAGATCTCTGAGGGAGCTGTCACCTATGGGTGCCGTGGAGAGCAAGAACTGAACTGACGGAAAAGTCCAACGCTCCCTTTCTATTAAACCTTTAACCGAATCGTTTATTTTTGCTGTGGTGGTTCTCAAAAATGTGGTTCATCCAAAGTTGAGCCTTGCTTTTATAACCTAATAGGAAAATACTGCAATTCCTGTGGTGTGTGTTAATGCAACACGATAGAAATCTTACTGTGAAAGGTGTAGCATTTTAAGCAAAATGCTAATATTTGGACTTTTGCCATCTTTTCCTGCCTTTTCTTTTTTAAAAAAATCCCAACTAATTATTTTCATGCTAATTAGTCAAGTATCGAAGCTATTTTGTTTGCTCATCTCAAAGCCTTTGTGCGTGCTTGTAGGTATTATTTGACATGTGGTGATTAAATCCTGGGAGGTCTGAGACGTCCTCCAGACAAAGCAAGTTTACTTTACCCAGGAAAAGTTTGCCAAAGCTAATGAAAACTGACCCGTTATCTGTCAATGCGTTTACAAGCATGAGATAAATCAACTCAAAATAATGACCACTTAAATATGGATTACTGCAATATGACGAGAATACCCTGCCAATTTAATTAGAAAGATAAGCTGTTTGTACTTGATTTTTTAAAAAAGTTCACTTATTCCAAAAATGTAAACAATCTAAACCAACCTGACCACTGTGGACATATACATACCAAAGGTTCATACAATAGCATCATTCCAGTACTGTTAATTGCTATTAGTGTATTCTGGATCCACAAAAATGACAGGCATACACCTGAAAGTTTCAAAATTAATAAGAATTAAGTGTTTCAAAATGTATTTTGTTACAAATAGTAGACTATATACGATGTAAAAGCCAATGTGATCTGATAAATTCCAAATGAAAATTTATTTGACGAAGAATATACTAACTGATTGAATCATTAATTTCTGAAATGGATGATGAAGGCTTATGATGGTTTGAAAAACAATCACAAAATTTCTATTGTTTATACAGGATCCAAAAGAATAGAGATCAAAATGGTCACCTAGGATATATAAAACCCAATTCAAGAGCAGTAGTTATTTATTTTGTTTCTTTGAGAGAGCCATCCATAATAATGCATAATAGGTAGTTTGGTTTTGCAAGTTGGATGCATTCCACTAAAGGCATTGTTATCTTCAGTTAATTTTTGTTCTAATGTGCTTCTCTCTAAAATCACTCCTAAGTACTAATGGATTCGCTCTTCCATTCCAGTTTGAGGTACTAAAAAAAGAATGTAAAGGGATTATTACAAGAAAATCTTCACTGGAAATTACCCAGAGGTATTCACTGTGTAGATTTTAATTCTGTTTTTTTTTGTTTTTCTTCTAGTGGTTTAACGCATAATGCTCACTCCAGAGATGTAGAACAGGTGTATCTGCGCTGTTCTGAAGGTTCATTGGAATGGTTGTATCCTACTGGAGCCCTGAGGGTTAATTTACGAACCAATCTAGCATCATCTTACAAAAATTTGACTGTCTGCATTAAGCCTTTCAAAGATTCCAAGGGAGCTAATATTTATTTAGAAAAGGCTGGTGATCTGAAACTACTTGTGACTGAAGAGGACCAGGTCCCAAACAAAGTGTATTGTTTTGGCATGGATGAGGGGGCACTATTTATCCAGGCCACCCCTCAGATGGACATAAGCAGAAAAATCACTGGTTTTCAGTATGAACTATTTAAAGATAGGACTGTTGCAGATTTACATAATGCACCAGGTAAGTCATATATTCAGGATTTCTGTTGCAAATTACTTGGAATCTGGATAATAAATGGTGAAAGAATCATTATCTTGTTATCACAGTCTTGACTGGGTGTAACTCTTGATCATGGCTTGTGTGCTCATTATATTCAGGTGTAGTTAACACTGACATGGAAACTGATGATGGGCTGTTTGGATAACCTTATTTTTGGCTTCAAGTATTTACTCTGTTTAGCCTCACTATCAGCTTTTTTCTTTCAGCTGGAGGTTTTAGATAGCCTGAATTGTGGAGTCATGTAGAATGGCATCCACTGGTATTGCAGGATTAGCTGCACAGAGATAACTAACTTGAGTACATAATATGCTGAAGGAACATGAAAAAGCTCATTAGCAAGGTTTGTTTGCCTTGACTGTGTGTGAAAAATTAAATATAACATTCAGGTACTGCTCAACCAGCAATACTGAATAAATCTGGTTCATTTAGTTAAGGATTGCCAGGCAAAATCAGAGTACCCACTATGTTTACTGCAATACATAACCTTAAATAATTTTGGTCAGCAGTACCTCCGTTGAGTGGGTTTAAAACTGATTTGTTGTTTGATTTGTAACTTGGGTTAAATGGGGTTTAACACGCTGACCTCTACAAAACCTTAGGACTGGCTTGCATTTCTTGACACTGAGGATATCAAGTACAAAAATATTTTCTCTTGCACACTTGTCTTTATTCTCCTGTAAAAAAAAACACACAACAAACTTGGGTATCATTATGCATCATCAAATGCATTATTAATATATTGTGACAAGAATAAGCTTGCAATAAATTGTAATATGTATGGAGACACTGCTACCTATTGCAATTCCAGTACATGGCGTAATTCTGAAAAGAGATCAATAAATTGATTGTAAAATAAGTTAAAGATGATGTGCATCAGTCACTTTCTTAGCTTTCTGTCACCCACCAATAGGTGGCGCTTTCACATCAGACTGTTTTGAAGTCATTGCTGGTCAAACCGGTTGTGTTTCAACAATGACACGATTAATAGCTTCCTGCACAAACCTAATTAGAAATTCAGTCAAATTTACAAAAAAACATAAATGGATGAATTGTTCGAGTATAAACTTGTTTCAAATAGTAAGTCTTTAGGAAGATTGCTTCCAAATGGAAACTTGGCTTTCTGCATCTGCTGTTTTCAAAAGCAGTAAACTTATATTTGTCACAGATGACTATATGCTTTACTTTACTTAAATTGCCCTTCCACTGAGCAAAGACAAGTTTTGCGTACTTTCTTTATGGTATCTGAACAGGGAGGAAGACTTTGGGAATGAATGTTCTGTTCCTAATTCACCGTGGTGTGGAAAGGAGTACTCAATATGCTCTGAAGTCTGAAGTACAGGGGGTTATTTAGTCCAAGTCAGGAAATGAAGATTATTTAGAGCTGTTGCCAAGCAGCTTGAAATGGTTTTATTCCAAAATGAATAAATTGTTCAATATAGCTCTTGACATCTGTTTGTATCTCATAGAACCAGATTTAAAGTGGGAAGCTTCTCAGTTCATCATATGTCCATTTGAGAGCTGATTTTAAGTATTCGTAATGCACAGACCTGCCATGGTATAATTAATATAACTTTCCAATCATTTCAGTTTTAATGTGGGCTCAATGAGATGACCATCCTGGGCCACGTAATTGAATCAGCCGCTGTCTATATCTAAGAACTAAGATCTGCCTTTGCAGAGTCAGAGGCTATATGATGGGTAACTTTCAAGGAAGTGTGGTGTTAAAGAAGGAAAGGTATCAGGGATTAGTGGCAGAAAGTAGCTTGAGGTGGAAGATCAGCCATGATATGAAATGGGTGAGTAGGTATAAGGGGCAGAATGGCCTCCTATTTCTTTTGTTTTTAATGTAAACTCTTGGGTGAGCAGCACATTGGAAAAGTACATTCAAATTAAATTCAATATGAAACGTTTATTAAGCTTATACCAAAGTACCTGTAACAGAATTTACAATCTTTTGTATGGAATCGCTCATTATTTCTTTGCCAATGCTCGGTAGATGGTTAAACCATGTGTATTTTTTTTTGAATTTCAACACATCAGCCTTGTGCTTGTTTTGTCACCTTAATGTGGTTATTAATAGTCACATTTTTATTACAGGAGACAGTTACAAAAAATAAGTTCCCTTGCTGTCAGGAACAGCGATAATTTGGTCAATGTGAGTTAATCACATTTACCTGATGCCCACTTTTAAGGTCCACCACAGGGTAGATTCGGCACCACATTTACCTGCATTACAAACATGACACTATTTGCATCTCTGAGACCTTCTGATATGCCCCCCCCCCTTTCCCACAGAGATGAGGTGATGAATCTTTTAATTGAAGTTCCTCCTTGCCGGTCTTTGGAACTGAAATAGGTATACATCATCACCTGAGGCCTGGCTTATCAGGCAGAGCTTTTTCAACAACTTTTTCAACTTGTTGGTCAAGGATGGAGGCAAGGCTGGACTATGATGTTTGCTATGAGATGGGCTCATGGTTAGCAGTGAGATGTAGGGCCACTGCTCTCTTTCTGACAACATCTATTCTTCAGGTCAGGTTTTCTGTTGGACCTTGGCCTTCAGGCGTCTGTCAGGCTGTCCGTTTATCCCAGTCAATGAGACACAGCCATCTGCTATAAGGAAAGTTATCAGCAGTGGTTGAAGAGTTGTGGGTTCCATCCTCTGAAGGTGATTCACTTTGTTACAGCTTCAAGAGCAATGCAGGCAAACAGCAGTGACTGTTGTCCATGGCTGCCTTTCTCCTCACTAAAGCCTGTGATTCTGTAAATTTAAAAGACACTCTTTTCAAGTTTGGATGCTTGCAGAAATTCCCCACCATTCTAGATTTGCATCATTCACTTGAATGGTCATTTGAGTTGCTAAATGCAGACCTCCTTGAATATGCAGGCATTCAGAAACGGGGCTCATTCACGCAAGTATGTGAGTGTGTGTCTTACACTTCAAGACAAAGGTCATCCACCCTCCCCGCATCCACTGCTTGCATGACAGCACCCTTTGGTCATAAGAATCCTGTGACTGGAGTCGGGGGAAAAACGCACATCTTTCCACTCTTTTGGGAGCTCTCTCTCCAAGAAGACAGATGTCAACAACAGAGTTAGCTGTTTCTTTCAGTACACCTGTGTGAGGGAAAGGGTGCTTGAAGACTAGCACTAAAACACGGTAAAAAAGAAATGCCCATTGCTTACCAGGCAGTTCCTGTGATTTCGTAGACGAAGAAAACCTGCAGCAAATACTGTCAATTCAACAAATCCACTTACAGGATAAGGAAAATCACTGTTTGTGTCATCTAGCAGGGCAGCATCTCCAGGAATGAGGCCATAGTTGCATGCAGTTGACTCCATTCTGCAGCAGTTTGCTGCATTCTCAATACCAGATTCCCAAAACAGGCATTCTAATTCAGAGCTCTTGTCACAGGAAGATATTACCAAGATGATAGCAGAAGATTTAAGGCTAACCGTGGACCTCCTCTGGAAAAAGTGCAAACTTCCCACTAATTTTTGGAAATCTCTGACCAATGGCTACTTTAAAGAAGAGGAGTGCTATTCAGATTGAGCTGAACTCTGAGAAGCCCTGCATAAATAGGGGCAGGAGTATAACACCCAAACTATTCACCTACCTATCCTATCAAGCAGGTCTTCTATTGTGAGTCCCACATTGGCCTCGTCACTCTTCTCAGAATGTACTGAACTGGAGCGGAACATGTTGCCTCTGATCCTGAGGACTTCCCAAGATGGGGAAGAACTGTGAAAGCATATCACTAGCACAGTTAGAGATGTCTCAAGGACTTGATAGGTGCTACAGAAATGAAGGTTTATTTATTCTCTTCCTTACTTTCACTCCACGGATGTCAATTGCTAACTTTCATCAGTGTTTGGGTGGGAACCTAACCAATCCTTCCATCCTATCACTAAGGACAATATGGGGCTTTCATCATAATTGGGATTCCTCTGATGTGGTATATTTTTGGTTGGAGAGTCTTTTGTGGTAATTAAGGAAGAAATACTGTATACTATCGAAATTTTCACCAAACACCAGAAAGAAGAGAAAAGACCTTTCCATAGATGTTGCCTGGCCTGCTGAGTTCCTCCAGCATTTTGTGTGTGTGTTACTAGAAAGAAACTTGCATCAGATGGCAAAGGCTCTTGAAACTTGGAATTCCAGCTCTTCCCATGTACAATTTAATCAAAAAGAAGCCTCAATAAGCACATCTGGTAGTAAGTTAGTCTATTATAAGGATTAAGTTGGTGATCAGTTGATAATGTGAACAAGTATAAAATATCACAAACCGTTGCCTGTCAAGTAATGGTAGGTTAAGGCCATAATTGTGTTTTATTTTAACCCATCATGTCCTATTTAATTGCTACCTTCACCCTATTTTTTTTCATTTGAATTTACTTTGTGTATAATTGGTAACTTCTAAGTACAACCTGCCCACAACTGAATTTACTGAAAGATGGTGACTACTTAAATTGGCTGCTTTACACAGGGCTTTGTGGTAAAATGTTTTACATAATCCAAAAACAAAGTGGGAATTTAATCATTTTGTGGTTATGTTTTCCACTGAATCACTTTATTCACCAAGTCCAGTGACTCATGGTTAAAATCCTAGTGGAATTTAAAGCAAGCTGAGATTGGAATGTTTTATCTGCTACATCTTCATTGGCTCCAGTTTGGTTAGAGTTCTTAAGTCTTTGGTGCTTCTTTCTTACAACATGCTAGTGAATAGTGTGTGCTCAAAGTTACAGAAGTTTTTTGTTAGAGTAAGGATGTTAAGGGCAGCATAGTGCCTCATCGTTCCAGAGAATCAAGTTCCATCCCGCTCTCTGGCCCTGTGTCTGTGCTCTCCCTGGGGCTGTGTGTGAATTTCCTCCAGTTTCCTCCCACATTGGTTGGTAGGTTAATTGGCAACTGTAATTGGGGTTAATATAAATGGTTTATTGATGGCTGCATTGTGATAGACTGAAGAGCCTTGTTCCACAGTGTATCTCTGATAACCGTGATATCAATGATAAGTGTGTAGAAAGTTTTGCAAAGGTAACTGGAAAATTTTGTTCCCGTTACTGGTAAGTAACAGACCTACATCTAAATCCATCTTAATAACAGAAAGCAATAAAGTGAGATAGAATTCAACTTTTTTTTTAAAAAAAGGTAATAAATAAATATTTTTGTGGAATCCCTGAAAGGATTTGCGGCAAGAATTGGGAATAAAGATTCACTTGATAGTTTATTCAAAGAGCTAGTACAGCTGTGATGGACTGAACAGTCTACACTCCAGCTCTGAACTCTTTGATCCAGTGTATTGCTGGAACATTTCTTTTAGTTTATTACTCAATCTTTCCTTCTTACTGACCCAGAATAAAACTCCATAAACTGATGCATAATCTTAATAATAATAATAATAATAATAATGATGATAATGATCAGTCAGCTTTTAAGCCTTGTGATAATATCTTTAGACTTGGGTCATTTAACAATGTCCTGAGGTTTGTTTTGATTTTGCAAGAGCAGAGAGCATATCAGAAGCCGATGGTTAAACATTTTAATGTCTTTGGCAGTATAGGTTTAGTAATGTAACACGTAGCTTGTTAGAAGTACTCTGGAGGTACTGTACCTAGTGGAATGCAGTTACTTTTGTTTGTGATCTCAGAAGTTGGTGAAGATTAATTATTTTTTTCACAATTGGGTTGACTTGAAGAAATCAAGTTTTATGCCTTTGCCTTAATATCTGAGCAAGCCAGCTTTGTTTTCTAGAAAACATACTCTCAGTTTAGTTGATGTTTCACACCTTTCTCCACCCTGAACATCTATATTTGCAATGCCTGTTAAGTTGTCATTAAATTTGATTGGGTTTCCTCTACTTGAGTACAAATACTCAGTTGTTTGATTACTTTGGTTAATTTTTCAACAGGACATTTAAGATGAAGTTAAGATTGGTTAATAATCACAGAGTAAGTTAGAGGGACTATATAAAAACTCACTTTTTATAGAATGCATTTCAAAGGACAATTTATCTACAGTTTTCATCGTGAGAGTTAGATGCAATAAGTCCGGAACATTATTTTGAAACTTGGATTCCAGCTGAGATGTAACAAGCCTGAAATATTTTTGGCAGTGTTAAAACATTTATGAATTCTGATACAGTATAACTGTATAACTTCATACAGTATATACTACAGTATAACATGTGCAAAAGAGACTAAGTAATTTTTAATTTTGACAGACTGAAGTGTGAGCGAAATCATGATCATTGTCACTTAGATGCTAAGGGCTGGAAGAAAAAGGGGAAGTATTTTCCGATCTAAGCCTTATCTTTGTAACTTGCACCAGCAATAGAATTTGTGTCTTTTTGGTGGCTGCTCCATCTGCCAAAGGAAACCGTTTCCTCTTCTTAAGTTAATCAAAACTCATTGTCTGAACAGCTTTAAGCATCCACGTGTATTGCTGTGATGCTTAAGGTCTTGAGATGTTGCCATCAAGCACAGATATTCCAACGAGTGTGATTAGGGGTGAAATCTGACTTTGGAGACGCGCCATAGTAAGAACAAGAAATTGAAGCATTTAGTCTTTCAATAAGATCATGGTTTATCCTTTACCTCAGCACAACTTTCCTGCTCTGCCTCCATATACCTTAGTCCTGCGTATTCTGAAATTTGTTCATCTGTGTCATAAGATCAGTCTGCAACTGAGCCTTCACAATTCTGGGTAGAAAATACCAGAGATTCATGTGCCTCTGGTGAAAAAATCTCTTGTCGAGTGTTGTAACTGGCTGACCCTGTGCTTTATTTTGTGATCTTGAATAATGCAAACCAAACCAATAGTTGCATATTCAGTGCTTCTACTAGTGTGGCAAAAACCTAGCTTGGAGCTTCCTCACCCACCACCATTTCATTTAGATTGACAATGCTATCCAACTGCTGTTGAATTCTATATTTTGTCACGGCCCCTTGTTAAGTTGGAGGTGTACAGCGATTTATTTTACAGGCTTGCTTGTAACTTCTCTGATAAAGAGGCTACCTCATTGACTTGGTCCATGTTCCAAGCCAGTGCTCAGGTTAGACTCTCCAGGGTCCTATTTCAGATGTACAACATAAACTGATATTTGGAATCGGAAGTTGTTACCTTGGGTTAAAGTTCAGAGTCACTTGTCCCACAGGGTTTGGATAGCAAAGTTTTACTGGTAACTGCAGTTCATTCAGAACAGCCACAGATTTACAGCTGTTGTACAAACAAGACCTCTGTTTACTTGGACAGAGGCAGCAGTTAAAATTAATGGTGTGTTTGTTTTGAATAGTAATGGCAAATGGTGATTTGAGGAATCTTTTATAATGTCTTTCAAATTGGTACTTGCCTTTCAACATCAAACAATATGAAATTGGGACCAGGTAAGTTAAATTAAGTCACTATCTTTGAAGCAAATCTTATTTATGACTTAATTAACAGTTCCCTAATGCAAATTGATCATGACATATACTTTTTGCAAACCTTGTTTGCAGATGTGCATATATAAAATAGTACTTTTCTATGCCTGAACAATTGCTCTTGCATATGCGATCGTCCTGATGTGAAGACTAAGAAGATTTGTCCACTTATAATTTTGGCTGAATGTCCTTTATAGTCATTGCGATGCCATGTGAGCGTGTAGGAATTAACAAACTGGACTCAATTTTAAGTTAGTGTTTTTTTAGTGATTGCATGTGCAACCATCAGGATTTGCTGCTTTGCACTGTAGATTTTTATTTTGATCACCTTAATTGATGGCATCAAACTAATTCCCTAGTTACTACACAGAAGTTGATCAGAGCAATATTATTCTCCTCCTTCTCTCCAGTTCCTGTGAAGTTCATGGCTTGGGCAGGGTATGGCTAGTAGCTTACAAAGTGTTGACTGTTTTGACCAAGTGGCCTCTGGTCATAGGCGACCCAGCAAAGAGGTGGTGTTTAAAGTGTTGGGGGGGGGGGGTCGGAAGGGGCAATGGGATAGTGGTGAGTGGTTCATGCCTGAGGGAGATTGGAAATTTGGGATCAAAAGTAATTCGATTATCATAGTTGTGGCCAGGGATGAGGGTAATCAGGAAGTCAGTCCTGAGCACATTTTGTACTGTAATTTTGAATAGAAAACTTGAAAATTGTCAACACAACATTGCTGTTGCCCAAAATGTGACTGTTTAGTTTATATGCGTATTTACATTGAAACGATGGATTAAATTGAAGGGATGTCTTGAGCTGAGTTTTCAGTAGTGCAGTGCTTGTAAAACATGGTTAAAAATGGTCATCCAAAAGAATTTGTGCCCTCTGTTCAAGCACAGTTGAGTGGGACACAGCGTCTCAAAACTCCAATGACCTGGGTTTGATTCTGACCTCGGGGTGGGTGGGGGGTGCTGTCTGTGGGTAGTTTGGATGTTGTTCGTGTGAACTGGTGGGTTCTACTTCAGCTGCTTATGTTTCATGCTATATTGCTGGAGATCTATTGGTTATGAGGTAACTTGTCACCAGTGTAGGTAGAAGATAAGTGCTGTTGATGGGCATGTGTGAGAATAGATTAAATGGATATAAATGGGACTGGTGTTGTGCTTGTGATTAATGGAACTGCCTCAAGAGCAAACACAGATTCTATTGCCTGAGTGTTTTCTAAGAAAATGTGACAAAATCATATTCAGTAAAGTTTCCAGAGGAGCTCAACTTGAATTTGAGGCCATCTCAGTCGAGTTCCAGGCAGGAACTAGCCATTATTTTTATTTCTATACTATGAACTCTATTTTGGGAACATTTCCCACCACAGGATACTTTTTTTTAGGCTTGTTTGGAATATATTTGACAATCTGCAGCCACAAAGTGGAATGCTAGCTTTGCATTTCTTTTGAAATTTGTCATATCTCTTGGCTTTAGGGTGGCATTGATCTAGTTTGGTATTGTGGGGAGCTAAGGGGAATGATTATTCATGAGCTGAGTGTAAAGTCTGAAGCAGTTAAACTTATCTGATGTCCCATTATCTATTGTTAAACAATCTCTGAGAACTGTAGGGGATGTGGTGTGCAAGTGGGGAAGTAAGAATTAATAATACCATAAAGACACGGTGATAAGTCTGTCAGCCTTCGTCAAAGCGGACAATTCATTTTGCAAATACATCATCAGAAGTCAGTCAGTGCTCTCATGAGTTTGGATGCTGTTTCACATCAATTTTAAATATGCCTGATCTTAAACATATTAGCTTTCAGCAGAGCATCACTGTTCTTAAACGTTTGTTATTTTACCCTTCTGAATAACCAATCTTTCTAATCCTAAAGATCTGAGAATTAAAGTAATCAGCTTTACATGGAGAGTAACATGCTAAAAATAGAAGACTGCTTTTGTGAAAAAATTGAACAAAATGGTGTCCTACTTTATATTCAGAAATGTGAATTTTTAAGGTAGCTTTATTGATAAGCAGGTGTTTTCTGCAGATCTGTTAACCTGTTAGTTCGCACTGGTTGAGGAATCTGAATGAGCTGCTGAGGGTGATATGGCATTCTGATGATGAGTAGTTACTGCCCCTTGGGATCACCTACTCATGAAGTATGTTGGCCAACAAGTGCTGCCTATTGTTAGCAGCATCGTGTACTTTCAGTAACACCGGCTTCAGAGGGCAGGTCATTCAAAGCAGGTGCAACATGAGTGCTGGCTTGTGCAGAATGATGTAATTACATCCTTCTGTCAAGCAGTCAATGCACTGGCTCATGAGCATTGGTTAGGGCCTGAGTCAGGTTACCACAGGATGCTGTCAGTATCCGTAAAGTAATCTTCAGCAAAATTCAATTTTGAACTTGAGACAATGCTCACATTATTCTGGAAGCATCTCTGAATTGTAAGTGTCCATGCTTTGGAGGTTCATGATCTGCTACTTTATTTACTGTGCAGAAGCCAAGGTTACCTTCCTGCGATTTCTAATTTGGAGGCAGTAGAGGAGGAATGCAAACAGTTTTGTTATCTGCTTGCCTTTTGGCTCATTCAAGGAAATGTGTGGAGATCACAGCGGCCTCTTTCATTCCTTGAAAATGAATTAAGAATATATGCTTTTTTTTCCTGTATCTTTAGAAAATGTAATATCTTCATTCACCGAGCTGCACAGCACTTCATTGAAATCTCAGATGAATAACATACACACTTACTCTGTTCTGTTAACTCTTCCTGACCTCTTCATTAAATAGGGAGCTTTGTGAAATATTAATATAGCTGATTAAATCTAAACTTTTGTACTATCTTTATGTTTTGAGTTATTAACTCTGGCATTCTGGAAACAGTATCTCTCTGCATTGAAGCATTTGCTACCTTATCATGTTCTGACAAAGTTTAGAAATCTATTGTTAGGTTCACAAGTTAACTAGAGCCCATTTAGTAATCTGGTGAAGTGTCCAATGAGCAAACTCACTACATGCATAAGTGGAGGAAGGAAACAATTTCATAATGTCAGAGTTCATTTCATAGGCAAACAATTCTATTTGTTTCTAATGAAGGTGCACATTGCAAAACTTGCTCAAAGTTGGCATGATATAAGAATGATCAGGTAGGAAACTGAACCTTCTATTTTTTAGATGGGAAATGTATGTACTGTTTTTGAATTCTCTTGAACTGAATTTCTGGGATTCTTTGAGTATCTTTTACACTGGCTATCTAGTGAAAACATGTCTATTTTGAAGACATTCAAAAAATAATGAAATCGTAGATACACACAGCTTTATGACCACACGAGTGAATCTGCAGATGCTGGAAATAAATAAGAACACAAAATACTGGCAGAACTCAGCAGGCCAGACAGCATCTATAGGAGGAGGTAGTGATGACGTTTCAGGCCGAAACCCTTCATCAGGAGACAGCTTTATGACCACTTCAGTTTGAATGTTTAGCTTTCTGTATCTAGATTGTACTAATGTGGGAGCAACACAGTAGTGTCGAATTAAAAAACGCAAGATTCTGCAGATGCTGGAGATCTTAAGTGATACACTGAAAGTGACGGAAGAATTCAGCAAATCGGGCAGTATCTACGGAGGGGAATAAATGATTGATGTTTTGTGCCGAGAACCTTCATCGGGACTAGAATTAATTTCCATACCTACAGTTAATGCTAGTGAAATGTTGTACAGTTAATCTAAGATTTAGGTTTTGCCGGCAGACAATTATGGGATGTTGGTGATGGTCTCTTTGGGATGTTGTTACTAATTCATGTTCTTTGGGTGGGTTGCTTTCATAAATACTTATGTATCAGAATCAGATTTAATATCACTGGCATATGTCATGACATTTGTTAACTTTGCAGCAGCAGTACAACGAAATACTGCACATGATAAATATATAAAAAAAAACTGAGTTACATTGTGTGTGTGTGTGTGTGTGTGTGTGTAAATAGCTGTTAAAATAGTAGTCCAAAAAGTTAAGTACTGAGGTGGTGTTCATGGGCTCAATGTCCATTTAGAAATCAGATGGCAGAGGGGACGAATCTGTCCCTGAATTGCTGAGTGTGCGCCTTCAGGCTGCTGTGCCTCCTTCCTGACAGTAAAGTGTGAAGAGGGCATGTCCTGGGTGGTGGGGATCCTTAATGAAGGACGTCACCTTCTTAAGGCACTGCTCTTTGAAGATGCCTGGGATACTTCAGAAGTTGGTACCCATGACGGAGCTGACTAATTTTGCAGGTTTCTGCAACTTGCTTTTGTCTTTTACAGAAACCTCACTGTCCCACCCATATAGCAACATAACGAGAAAAGGAATATCACATTAAAAAACACACTGAGATAAAATATTCCCTGCCGTGTACTGAGAAACTTCCTTTTGAATCACCGGTTTGGAATATAAAGGCAGTGTTTGCTGATAAATAAGCAATTGCATTTATTTGTAAAGAGCTTCAAGGGTTAATCTGCTTCTTTTCTCTTTCTAGCTTCTTGTCGCCCATGCAATGACATGGAACTCCTCCTTGCTGCCTGCACCAGTGATCTGGGTAAGTGTATTTGTCAATCATTTTGACCATGATTCAGTGACACTGTTTCTCAGTGCATAAGGGGAACTGAATGTTCGGAGTATTTGACATCTTTTTTAAGAATAGGCAGAAGTAAAAGGAAATGGGTTAGCTCTGTTAAAGGATGTTGTAATGGTGAGTTATAGCTCATAGCATTAGATGTTTCATCCCTTTGATAAGCAGATCCTAATTCAGGTCATAGCATAGAGATCTTGAGGTGGGGCTTGATGGTGGCATATAGTTCCCAGTAGTCATCAGGTGGGCCCCCCTTTCTTAGATGTTTCATGAGCTTAAGCCCACTACACCTCCAGAGGGCTCAGCACTGCGACCTGGCGTCCCTGGTGCACCCCCCACCACACCTGGCCACCTGTGTGTCATTTTAGGGCCCAGCTACCGCCACTCCTCTTCATCTATAACCAGCGGCTGCTTCGCTCGGCTGCCTCCCAGAGTTCAATCGTAGCTTGCCACTGGCCTCGGACTCCCAATCCTGTCAGCAGTCCGACCGTGGAAATAACCACAAATCCTCTGCAGCCACCCTCTACCGGGAAAGTCCGCATCTTCCATCCATGCTGCTTGGCACCTGTGGCCAGCTCAGCGTGTCTTGTGTGTTTCTGCTCGTATGCCCCGCAGACTGCATCTTCCCAGGGCGCCGTGAGCTCTGAGATTACTACAGACTTCAGACTGCTGGAACAATATTGACTTGAAAATCACTGTGGATGGTAATAAACAATAAGAGTAATAAGTCACTAGTGGGCATTGTAAATTGGCCCCTTTGCAGTAGCTATACTGGGGGACAGAGTATAAACAAGAGATTCTGCAGATGCTGGAAATCCAATGTAAAATACAGAAAATGCTGGAGGAACTCAGCCGGTCAGGCAGCGTCTATGGAAATGAATAAACAGTCGATGTTTTGGGCCGAGACTGGAACGGAATAGGTATGTGCCAGGAAAAGAGGGTCTGGGGCAGGGAGAAGCTGAAGGTGATGGGTGAGTGGGGGAGGGGGAGAATGAAGTAGGAAGCTGGGAGGTGATCAGTGGCAAAGGGCTAGAGAAGGAGGATTCTGACAGGAGGGGAGAGTGGATCATGGGAGGAAGGAGTGGAGGGGTATCCGGGAAATTGATAGGCAGGTGAGGAGAAGAGGTAGAAGGCCAGAGTGAGGAATAGAAGCAGAGGCAAGGGTAAGGGGGGCATAAAGTTAGCGTACCAGATAGTGGGTTAATTGGTTGTTGTAAATTGTCTGCCAGAGTTAACTAGGTGGGTTGCTGAGTGACGCTACTTTAAAAAATAGTTATAGTAAATAGTTTAAAGAATGGGTAGGAATTAACAAGGGAAATAGAGATCTTATAGAAACATAAAATTGTGAAAGGGATTGATAAGATAAAGGCAGGAAAGTTGTTTCCACTGATAGGTGAGACTAGAACTAGGGGAAGTAGAATTGGGACTGAGATGAGAAAGAACTGCTTTTCCCAGAGTGTGGTGATTCTGTGGAATTTTCTGCCCAATGAAGCAGTGGAGGCTACCTCAGTAAATATATTCAAGACAAGGTTGGATAGATTTTTGCATAGTAGGGGAATTGAGGGTTATGGGGAAAAGGCAGGTAGGTGAAGATGAGTCCATTAGCAGATCAGCCACGATCTCATTGAATGGGCCAGCTGGCCTACTCCTGCTTCTGTTTCTTATGTAAAGCAAGATCAGAGAACATTAATTATCATGAATCGGTCTTCTTGGTGCTAAGCACTCAGAGTATCATTATAATGAATAAGGGGCTGTGGTGAGGGAGGAACTTAAAACAATCTTTTATCACTGGTAAAATGTTCTGGGTGTACATAAGAGGCCAAAGGCCAACAAGTCCCATGGATCTGCTGGCTGTATCCCAGGAAAATGGTGAATGTGTTGGTTGTTATTGCCTAGAATTCTAAAGATCTCCTGGTTGGTAGGTTAAGTGCTCATTGTAAGTTGTCCCGTGATTAGGCTCGGATTAAAGCAAGGATGGCTGGGTGACGTGGCTCAAAGGGCTGGAGAGGCCTATCCCACACTGTATCTCAACAAGTAAATAAAAGGAAATAATTTTCCATTAATTTGCGAGTGTTTTGAAAGAAGTAACAAATGTGACAGATTGAAGGGGAAATCAATAGACGTAGTGCACTTGAATTGCTAAAGTGCAACGTAAAAAACTACTGCAGAATAAGGGGTAGTAAACGCATAAGTAGGTCATTGTCAAATAGGCAGTCAGTAACTAATGTGGGAAATAAGGGTTAGAACTGGGACCACAACAATTTATAATCTGCGTCATTGGCTAGAAACAACGGGCTTTGTATGGTGGCCAAGTGTGTTGATGAAACAAAAACTGATGGCCAGGAAACTTCAAAAAGGATGCAAAGAGCCTGCATACAGATACAGGGAGATTAACTGAGTAGATAACTAGTCGGTAGATGGAGGACAATGTGGGGAAATATGAGGATAGAAGAATGGATGAAACATAATAGGAGACTACAAAATGTTGTATAGAGAAATCTGGGGCTCCTTACATAAAAAGTGAATCAGCCTAAGATATGAGGGGCAATCTGGAGAACCGTTTCGGTCTCCATTTTTAAGGATTTGCTTGCATTTGGAGGATGTACCCAGATGGTTCACCTCATTGATTCCTGGAAGGAAGGGGTTGAGGAGTGAAGAAAAATTTGAAAGGAAATTGTGTTTGATTTGTGAGTGTCTGAGGTTGGGTTGAACCCATTGAGGAGAGAAGAATGAGAGGTGGTCTGAGGGAAAATGATAAGGTGGGTGCTAAGAATTAGGAATTTTCTACCTCAGAGAGCTGTGGAAAGTCATTGAATGTATCCAGGATAAATTAGTAGATGCCACATCAGAGTATTGTTCAAACTGAAAAAGCCACATATCATGCATCAAAATCAAATTAATGCTGAATAGCAAATAAAATAATTTAAAAGAATAAAAGCAATTATTCAGATTTAGGAGACCACAATTTAACATGATAATTTGTTTTGACGAAAGACTTTGTGATTGTCTGTACCTTTTGTATGCTGAACAAAGAAGCTGTAGAGGTTAAAGGAGGTTTGGATTCAAAGTGGACACAGAATGATCACTGGCCATTGTCTTTACTCCTTCTGCAGGAAGGAAAAGAAGAAAAGCAGAGTTTTCTGCTTGCTTTTATTTACACTGCAGGTTTCATGTACACATTAGGCTGCATCATTAAAGAGTGGAAAGTGCATCTTGCTTTACTGCTTCTCAATGAACACCCGCTGGTGAGATGCGAATGGCTTGCTGAGTGATGGAATGCATTGTGCTGGAACCCTGCGAGTTTTGAGCTCTGCTCAAAAGTGAAGAGGAAGTAGGTTTTGGAACAAATTGAAAATCTATTTTGTAAATCCTGAAAAAGGAGTCCATCCTACCCATTCCATGGGTAACTAAATTGCTAATTTATTCTTTTGGGAAAAATAGCTCAGCAATTTTCTATTTTAGTATTTGGACAATGAGCAATATCAGGTACAATTTGATATTAAAGGTACACTAGGATGTTTTGATAATCATTCACAGAGGCTAAAATGATGGTTTGAGTTTGACTTTAGTTGTGTGCAGACATCTTATATCAAGTTGTAATTTAGATATTACCACAGTCCATTTTTATCTTCCTTGAACTCCTTTCATTTGATATAAATATCACATGCTTGTGTATAATGTATGCACTGGGTTTTCGTACATCCCATTTCTTGCAGTTTATCTTTCAGTACAGTGGGACACAAGAGCATTAATGGTCTTGTTCACACTGTGTTGGTGCCAGCACTAAGGGTTGTAGGCCAACTGTAAGAAGCAAGCTGTGGTTGGAGACTACCAAGTTAAGTGGTCTCAATATCCACTGGGGCCACACCACTGCAAATATCTCAATGTTTTATAACAATTAATTGAGCACAGTCTACAGCTATAGCATGTATGACAGAAACTGGCCATCAGTTAGTGATTGCTGTTACGTGGACTTCATCCTTTTCTCTGTTGATTCTGTACAGATGATACTTTTCCTAATGGAACGCATTGAGGTTTGTGCTCTTTTATAAATAGAGTATTTATCCCCTACAGCAGCTGTGTAAAACAGTTATATCGAGTCTGTCATATACTCACTGTGTAATAGGAACCACTAATCTCAAGGATGATTGTAAACCCAGCACATAGTCTAGTGCAGAAATTCCCAACCTTTTTTATGCCATGGACTCCTACCATTAACCGAGGGGTCTGTGAATCCCAGGTTGGGAAGGCCTGTTCTGGTTCTGGTTCACTAAAGCCAGTCAAAGTTAAAAGTATAATTGTTATTATTGTCACCATTTTCATTTCATTTTCATTTTCATGCAGGCATTTCCTGTAAAATAAAGAAATAGGATAGAATTTATGAAACTAAACATAAAATCTTGTCAAACATCAATGTGCAGAAGAAGACATTGTGAATAAATATATAAATAATACTGAGAATGTGAGTTGTAGAGGTCTTGAAAATAAATAGGTTGTGGAAACAGTTCACAGCTGAGGCTTGTTTTCAATGACTCAACAACTTCAATGTTGAGTCATAACTTGCACAATTTATTTCCGGGAAGGAACTTGGTTATCCAGACCCATCCACGACTTCGGTTTACTGTGCATTGCACCTTGAATTGGCCTAGCAAGTCACTCGAGGCATCATTAGGGTTGGCACTGTCAGTAACATCCATATGAGGCACACATCCCACAGGTCAGGGGAATGCTTTACAAGTATTTTCCAGAACAGAGATTCTGTGATTAAGTCAGTCACCCTCCCGCTGGGAGTTACCACATGATAGGTCTCGTCACCAAGCTTCACTTCCTGCCATGGGTTACTTCTTTCTCCATTGAATTGCTGTTCTCTCCCATGATTAAGAAAATGAAGGACTTGCTTTTGAAATGCAGAGATGAACAACATACCTGATGTGAGTAAAGATGGGCAATGAGGAGTCAGGAACAGGAACTTAAGCAAATTAGCATAAATATGTAATGATAAACCCAAAACAAAACTAAATTAGGAATGTGGAACCTAAGGACATAATTTTAAATTATTGGAAAGGAAATTTGAAGAAGGGCTACACTTAAGAAACACAAAAACATTTGGAAAGAGTTTTAGGGAGGCGCTATTCCCTAAACATGAAAATGTCCAAAGTGAAATTAGATTTTGAACTGGGAAAAAAATAAATGGCTTATTTTCGTCACTAACCTATTTTGGGTGGTGGGGTGGAGATGGGTCTCTACCAAAGGAGGCGTAAGGCGCTCCTTCCCTCTGCTAGCCCGCAGGTCACCCTTGAGTAAGATTTTGCACCTGCTTAGCCCCCTCGATCAGGGTCACGTGAAGCCACGGGAGCAGGTGTTGAATGGTGGTACAAGCGGCTGGTGCATATTACAAGTCCTGGTTATGTGACCACTGACACCAGGCAGACATTCTCTGCAAAGTACTGATAATGGCTGGGGTCACCCATCTTGTAAAGATACTGCCCAGAAGAAGGCAATGGCAAACCACTTCTTTAGAAAAATTTGCCATGAACAGTCATGGTGGAGACTGCGATTGCCCACATCATACGACAGCACATAATGAATGAACGAACTGTTTTTAAGCTTTGTATTTTATTAATGGAAAACTTTGCCTTTGTTTTTTTTCCTAGTGATCAGAGGAACCATTCGTTCTGTGTCACATGATCAACAACAGGAAGAATCAAGGATAGATATCTTTGCAGACAAGATTTACAGACAAAAGAACAAAGTATTTCAGCCAATTGGGAAGAGTGGGAAATGGCTGGGACATATAAAGACACTGCTGCATTGTGGAGTCAAGGAAGGAGAAGGGGACTTTCTGTTCACAGGAAGCATGCACTTTGGTGATGTCCAACTAGGCTGTGCACCCCGATATAAGGACTTCAGAAGGATCTACAAAGAGGCGAGAGACAAAGGGGAAATACCTTGTGAGTTGACCACAGACTGATACTACCCTTTCACAACTGGATGAGAGTTATCCAGATCAAAAGGAACACTATCTTATAGTGCGCTGCATTTGTTACGTGGTACTGATGAAACCAAGCATTCTGCCACTTTAATAGAGCTCATTGTTGCTAGGCAACATTACAGATTTCAACTAAACTAAAATGAAAAAGACTTGGAATCATTGTTATTCAAGACTGCCATCAAAATATCAATACTAATAAATTTCAAAGTCTTAAAGAATATGAATGTAGCATAAACTTGTATATGATGTACAGATTTTCAAAGTGATGCCTGAAGCTGTTTTGTAATGATGCGGATGTACAGTACAAGGAATTTTGTAACAGAAAATTATGAAGACAGAATGTTTCTGAGAGAATGTAAAGTCTTGAGATATTGTGAGCCCTCTTAAAACTGGTAATAAAATCATTCCAGAGAAGTAACTATCTCTGGCTCAATACAAACTGATTATACTGTCAATCAATGATTCATGTTTATAATGGCACTGGACACTAGACAAGATGTAAGCTATAATAGAACATGTGTTAGGTACTTAATACACAAGGGAATTGGAGTGCACTGTAACTTAAGCTGGAAAAAGTGCTCCAGAAGAGTCACAAGCTTGAATTGAGATCTTGACACATTTAAATTCCTTTTTTCCTCCGTAAAGAAGTTCTGAGTTCTTGACATGGCTGCTGGCTAAGGTCCACATAGCTGTTGGGTGAAACAGCTTCACTACCCCAGAGCTAACCTCTGCCAATAGATCATGGTGTATTTCACACTTGTGTCACCATGTGTGTCCTAATCTGGCCCTCAGGAAACAAGGATGAACAAGGGTTCAAGGTCTTAGTGTTTTGCTGGGTGGTCTGGCCATTACAGGCCAAGTTCATTAACAATTGATGAATAGGCCAATTTAGAATTTAACTTGGGTCAGTTCCTTTGTTACAGATGACAAACTATCATATTAGTAATGTTCTGTGCAAATAGCAGTGCGGATAACTTGTGGAAAAATATTAAGTATTTTAAGCAAATTGCATTGCTGGCACACACATCTCTCTGAGGGGAAAGATATGTCCTGCTGTAACCCTTGTTCCATCGCATTGAAGAAAGAAGAAAAAAAAATTGTATAGTGCTTGTAACAGAGTGAAGAGTGCTAAAAACATTTCATAGTAGTGTATTAGAGTGAATCACTAAACATTGTGAGAGGGCGTGATTGGTTTTGTGGGAAGAATACACGGTTTGTAAAGGTGACTGCAAGCAACTTCTTCAGCATTTAGCAGGAGAAAGTTTCAGCTTCTCCAATACAGCAGTTCCAAGGCACCCAGTGGTGGAAGTGGAGAGTCTTCAGACAGGGAAAAGGCCAACACTGAACTTGGTGGTGGCAGGTGTCGCATGTTGGTTATGATGGAAAGCAGAGGCCAATGAGTGGGATGTGGCCTCTCACTGTCTTCCAGCACAGGGTGTCCAGATCCTTGGCTCTGTTTTGGACTGTGTACAGTGCTGCAGGCAGGGTTAAGATCTGGATGTCCAGATGCAGGACTGTGGTGAAAGTTAACATAGATTTTGACACTCCCGTTGCTTCATCTGTCTTCTGCTCTTGTAGTCCCATCTGCTATAACTGGTCTCGATCTCTAATGCCTTTCTGACATACTGGCTCCCAGTTGTCCCATGCTGTTTCTTCTGCACCGCACACTAACCTCACCGCTTTCTCTTTTCATCAGACCATTGCCCATCCTTTAAACTGCTTCACCCAATATCTGCTGCGTACATTTCACTGCACTTGACCATATTATTGTTAAAATTGAAATTAACCATAAAAATGAAAGATCTAAAAATAATTTCAAGAGTTGGGTAATGAACAGGTAACATATAAACCAGGTTGATATTCCCTGTAGTATAGGAAATCATGTGGGAAAGAATTTATTGAATATTTTCCATTGGTGAACTGTGAATATGAAGCGTGCGTTTTAAACTTTTTAAAGTCTTTCAGGATAAAAACTGGGAAACCTTACGCATCCATATCTGGATCTCCCATAAGAATGGTAATTGTGTATAAGAGGCATGGATGGAAGAGGGAGCCAGAATCTATTTCCAGGGCTGATATGTGAAGGTGTAATTTTAAGGTGATTGGAGAAACTTGTAGGAGGGTGTCAGTTTATTAACACAGATTGATAAGTGAATGGTGGCAGAGGCAGATACATTTGGGATATTTAAGAGACACTTAGACAGGCGCATGGATGAATGAAAAATGGAGGTTTTGTGGAGGGAAGGGTTAAATTGATCCTGGAGAAGGTTAACAGACTGGTACAACATGGTTTACTGAAGGGTCTGTTCTATGTCAAATTCTGCCAATGATTTTAAACCTGAGCTCAATAGATTTTTCAAAAACAGAAAATGCTGGTAATACTCAAGGTGGTGAAGCATTGGGAGAGGAAACAGGTTTAATCTTTCAAGCTGATGACTTTTCAGGGTACGTTTTCATTTGCTAAGTGTAGCAAGGATGTGAAGCTAAACTGAGAGGCTGAGCTTAGGATACAGATCAACTGACTAACAGAGCAGGCTTCAAGGGCTAAATGTCCCAACTCTAATGTTCCTACTACGTGTTGAGGACATGCTGCAGCCTCAAAAAAATTTTAAGTAACTGTTCAGTTGGTATTTTTTTTTGTTGGTATATGTTAGTGTTATAAACATAGTCATAAAAAACAAAGAGAAAACTTGTAACCCCACCACATGAAAAGCCCAGCCAAATACCTCTGTCCCCACATCAGTCTTTCTGAATCCCTTCCAAACCAAACACTCCCCATTTATAGATGAAGGGCTCAGGAGACAAGGAAACTAAACTGAACTTTAAAAAAGCCTGTGTTTTTTATGACACACAGAGCAGAGATAATATCACATTAAAGGGAACATCGTCTGGTATAAATAACTTACAGGGCATGTTTTGTGTGACTGTTTAAACAGGAATATAGCAGCAAAGCAGGTACTATGAAGTAATGCCAACTCATCTTCATTTCAAGGATCTAGTTCTTATTTCACATCTGAAGCCATCTGATTCTCATAATGTTACAGCAAATCTTAGTCAATCTAGAAATAGCTCAGGAAATGAGCAGTTTTGACTGTAATAAAAAAAGTAAGTATGAAAGTGTGTTTGATAGTTAACTGCCCCATATTCAGAGGGTTTTGGAGATGTGCAAAATCTGCTTTGGCATATCCTATGAATAAATAAGGTATATATATAAAAAATGAAAGCTTGTTTGGAATGAGGAAGAAAGTTCCTTTTAGATTTCAGTATTTCTACTTTCACCTTTTAGTTGCATTAGAGCATGTTCTGTGCTGTATCTCTAAATAAATAAGTAAAATTAATTATTGGGTTACCCTTTCCCTTCATCAAAAGTTTCAATGGTCATAGCTGTTAGAACTCTTGGTTCTCAGCCAGAAGATTATGGGTTGACTTCAGGTGATATTTCAGTACATTACTAACTGAGAGCCTTATTGTAAGTAATGCTGACAATATGCTAAGGATGAGGCTTTGGTGTGTATTTAATTTCACTTCACGATTAAAACAAATGCACTGAGGTTTGTTTGACCAACATTCCTCCCATAATCAACACTATAAAGCATAGAATACTCAGCCATTCATTCATTGGCTTTTCATTTGACCTTCTGTGCAGATTGAAGGCTGGTGTTGCTTGCACAACAGTAACAGTGTTCAAGAATAATCCCTTACTGATAAAGTATTTTGGAATGAGTTAAGTATCCTGCTGCTGATATTTATTAAGCAAGTTAGGGTCTGTGCAGTGAATAAAACTATTTTTGATGAAACGGTTGTACTTTTAATATAAAAATAATCGAAGCTTAGAACATGAAATCTAAAGTTCTTAAGAGCAGAAATCATACCTTGCTGATGTTACATCAAACTCTGTGCTGAAGTTTGACATGGAATAATTTAGCAGAAATTTGTTTATTCTTATCCAATCATTTCATTCAAATTTTATTTCTTATATGCAAAAATTTCATAGGGGGGGGGGGTCACAGAAAACATGTCTAACCCTGTATTTCATTGATATCAGCCTGACTGTGAGGTCAATTTGTACCCCATGACTCAGTTGCATTATGCACCATTTTAAAGTGATTTTCAAATACCTACAGACCAAAAGTTGCTATGTTGTTCACATCAGAGATGAATGCTTGTGTTTTATAAGCCCAGTGGAACTGTTTCTACTGCAGGAGAAAGGTCAAAGGTGGGTTACTGGCACCTTAAAACAGATAGAGACCACTAGCTTACCTAGGAGAAGGAAAACTGATCTCAAACCTCCGCTGCCTTGCGGCTACACCCAATTATGGGAAAGGCTTCGGGAGTAAACCCCAAGGGGAAAAATCAGAAACTGGTGTCCCTGAGGCACTTCCTCACTGAGCCCAGCACTGACTGACAACTTGTCTGATGCTGCTGGTACCAAACTGCATCAGTCTCTGCCATTTCTTTCAACTTGTGGAGAGGGGGAGCTTGCTACATGGGCAACAGTTTGCTCTCCATATTGTACTGCCTTGGCTTGCCTATTCGAGACAGCTAGGACGCAATATCCACAGTCTGCCCTGACCAAAGGAGGCCTAAGAATATCCATTAGCTGATCAACTGATTGCACAAGAGTGGATAAGGAATGTTCTCAATAAATTGGCAGAGGTTGGGCACTAGAATGCGGCAATAAAGGGGGATAAGGTGTGGGACTATCAGGTAGCAATGGAAAAGGAAGTAGTGGTGTAATAGTTGGGAGCAGCTTAAGAAAGACAAAGACAGGTTTTGAATGCATGTGTGTAAATATGCAAAGTGTTGTGAGTTGAAAGCAGAGACAGTTGTTTAGGAACATGATATAGTGGGAATAAACATGACTCAAAAATGCATAGAACTGATCACTTAATATTCTTGACAAGGTGTATATGAAAGTCAAAAGAGGTAAACATTATGCGTAAGGTGGTAGTACTCACTGAGAAAGATAGGGAGAGTGGATAAACATTCAGTGAGAAATGAGGAACAATATTACACTATAGTTGCTATACATTCTTAGAGCAAGAAATAATAGGTGGGAATTCAATGAGCAAACCTGCAGTGAAATTATTGAGATGTGAACTACAATACCTGTAAAGTGATATGAGGGGATTTCACTTCCCTTCAACACTGGAGTAAAAGACCAAAGAAAGTGAAAAGTTCTGAAATGTGTTCAGAAGAACTACTTTATGAACAAAGGAGTTGCTACTATCTAGTCGAAGCTTTCCCTAAATTTAGGGAATTTGGGGCAATTAAAGCCAATGTATCAACTCTTTCTCGCCGCTTTTTTAAGACCCTAGCGGGAATTCCATCAAGATCTGATGCCCTTTGTTAAAATATCTGTGGAAGTTCTTAATATTTGCTTTTATAAATCTTACTTGCTTATTGATTATTTTTTACTTAATTGTTAATCTTATGGCAATTTTTGGATGAGGAGGATGTTGCCATGAATTTACCAGAAGGGGAGATAGGAGAGGAAATGAAAAGGGTGAAAATTAATAAGGCCAATATTCTGAAAAAAATCAGGGTACATTGAAAGACTGATTAATAAAGCATGAAGATCCTGTGCTTCACAGAGCCAAGAAATATGAAAGTAAGCTTGCTTTGAGCCTTCAGAAGTATTCATTAAGCTATGATGAGAACTGGGTAATATTGTGTAGTTGGGTAGTATTGTGTGCAATTCTGGTCAGCAGTAATCTATTAGAATGGTTCAGAGAATGATACAGACTGGAGAAGCTGGGGTTGTTCTTTCTGGAGCAAAGAAGGTTGAGCTGTAATTACTAGAGGTGTAAAAGGTCACAAATTTTTCAGACAAACTGAACAAAGTCTCGGTATTCCCATTACTGAATGAGTTAAGGACAAGTATTGCATAAGCAGATTTAAATTCTTGGAAGAAGGATTCAAGAGGATGTGAAGAGAGTCATTATATCTGATCTCATTATATCCCGCGGTCAGTAAGGGTGATGGAAACAGAATCATTCGGGGCCTTTGGAGGAGAACTGGATAAGTTAGGGAGCTACAGGAAAAAGGCATGGGAAGGAGACTGATATGGCTACTTAGGCTCCTCCTGTATCGTAAAAATGATATAATTTTAGGATTTTGTGTTTCTTTGATTCTGTTTTACACCATAGACTACTGTTACAATTCCACTATAGAAAGACAAGTTTAAACATTTTCTATGTTTACTCATGAAACATGGTAAACTCATAAATTTCTTTGTTGCCTACTAAGCTTAAAATACAATTAATATAGTCCTTTAACATCTTTGGACTATTTTTACTGTGCCCATAGTCTGTTTTTTATCAATTATGCAATGTTTGCACTGTTGTAACTATGTGGTTTTGTGCAGGTCTTGTAGCTTTGGTCTTGTTTGTCTGGTGGATTTGGAGCTCCTTTCCAGGGAATGCGCTAGACAGTAGCGCAATATTAATACGCAGCAGCCTCTCCGGACTCTGGATTGGGGATTGCCAAACGTTATGTGGATTTTCTAGTGTAGTCTGTTTTGTCATATGCTTTTGTGATATCATTCTGGAGGAAAGTTGTCTCATTTTTTATCTGCATTGCATTTGTGGTTTCTAAATGACAATAAACTGAATCTGAATTACCACTAAGAAGATTTGAGTGAGCCTTTCCCTATACATAATGATGGTTCTTTCTGGCCACGTATCAATGTTGGTGTCTGCCATCCAATTAAGGAGTTTTCAATTACTACCCTAAGACTAGAACCTGTGGTACAACTAACATGCCAATTAGTATGCATAATTAGAGAGGACATTGTGTATCTGCTAATGCGTATGTCATAATTCTGAGTTCAACAAGCTTGAACAAAGGATTCATGCTGACTCTTGCTATCCCTTCAGGTTATGTAACACCTGACCCCACCCCAGAAAAATAAAATAAACAGGTGTTAAATCCATTTGTGACTGAAAAGACAGAGAACTCTTTGATATCCATAAGCATACAATTTTCAACAAGGCTTCTCCAGCTAAAAGATCTTTCACACAAAATACTGACATTTGCTTTGTATTTCCAGAATTTTCCATTTTCGTTTTGGTTTTCCTCTATTACTTGCAGTTTTCATTTCATAGCCAATGTTCTCCATTTTTTAGCATCATCTTTATTCCCAAGTAATGAACATAAGCAATATAGAACCGAGGGTAAATAAGTCCTGTAGTGTTTGTGAGACCACTTCTTACATGATCAGCTGAGACAATAGCCCCATGTTGTTCAAGATTTATGATGTCTAAATCCAAGAATGTTTCCATTAGAGAATGGAAAACTTAACTTGTTAAAAACAAAGTTGTAATCTCACTCAATGGCTACTTTCTCCACATTAATAAGCATTCCATCTCCCCACAAGGGAAAACAAATTATTTATGATCACAACATTGAGTGGAGCAATGACAAAAATATTAGACTAGTTCTTCATGAAAGAGCTTATGTCTGTTGTAGGTAAACACCTCATGCTTTCGTTCTGCTTCTTCCTAATGCTGGGGGTCTGCTTTTAATGGTCAAGTGTTAAAACTGTGATTGTATCATCAACGCACCAGCAAGCAAAACTGTCTATTATGAGGGGTGATTGATAAGTTTGTGGCCTAAGGTGGAAGGAGTCAATTTTAGAAAACCTAGCTCATTTATTTTTCAACATAATCCCCTCCTACATTTACACACTTAGTCCAGTGGTCATGGAGCATATGGATCTTGGACCTCCAGAACATGTCCACAGATGGTGATTGATAAGTTCGTGGCCCAAGGCAGCAGGAGATGAGTTATACTGCTCTCGTTACATGCACATGCAATTCAACTCTTTGAGTGATAATGCAGAAAGTTTGAAGTTAATAACCTTCTACCTTAGGCCACGAACTTATCAATCACCCCTGCTGTGGACACTTTCTGGAGGTCCAAGATCCGTATGCTCCACGACCGCTAGACTAAGTGTGTAAATGTAGGAAGAGACTATGTTGAAAAATAAATGTGCTAGGTTTTCAAAAATTGACCCCTTCTACTTTAGGCCACAAACTTATCAATCACCTCTTGTATATTTAAACTTCCACTAAAGCCAACACACAGAATAAATATACATGGCCTGGTGGTCCAAGTTCAGCCTAAGAGAATATTTTAAAGACACGTGAAAATGCACACATCTGGTGCAAAATCAGGATTGCTTCTCTTCCAAAGGACAAGTTTTACATCAAATTCTTTTAGCTGTAAGCAGTTCACATAGTAAATAAAATTAGATGGAGTACGAACATAATTAATCAGACTGATGGATATTAACATAATACATATTGTAATGACATAATACCTGTCAAAATAAGATTTATAATTGTAAAGTTTAAAGAAGGTTCATGAATAAGAATTTGTCAAGGACAATTTATTTAGGATATAAAAAATATTGATCCCTGTTCTGTTTTAATGAACCTTTCACATACGGTTGATAAATTAGCAATGCTTACCTTCCTTATACTCCATAAACATACTAGTTTTGAAAGACAGACTTGACTATGTTAAGCATATATATTCATAGATTTTTCTCCAGTCAGGGGCATTGAAGTATTTTTATGTATTATGTATTTTTGCTCTCTGAATCAACAATGGAGGCCAAAAATGATGAACATAGTTTATTAATAAAACAAAATTGTATAGAGGTAGAGGAATAAGTGAACAGTTCTAAAATAGTGCATAATGGCAACTCAATGGCACCTAACGGTGACTCCTTCACATGCATCTTCGGAAACAGCTCTATTTCCACCTTTAATATGTTTATCTTTCCCTTTCAGGGTTCTTTTGAAGCCCCTGACCTGGAGTTACACGCAGGCTTTGCTTCTTTGTGTGAATGGGACCTGTTCCACGACAGGCCGTTTATCGACATGCCAAGGGTTTGGCCTGAGAATCTCGATCGTGTTCGGAAGCCTAAGATCTCGGGGTTCTGGAGACGGGCGGATCAAGTGTCGGTGTCACAGCAGGAGACACGTGTATCGTTGGGGAGGCTGGAAAATCTTTTGCTGTGGGCTTGAAGGTCCAAGGTTTTTGCGATCTTCAGACACAGATCTCGAAAAGAGTGATTAAAAACAGATTTTTAACATCATAAACCAGTGGGTTGTTGTTATATCTCCAGCTTGCTGTGAAAATGGGGGACACCTCCCTCTCCTTTGCTAGGGAGAAAGAGAACCTGTGGTTTGTCGAATGTCGAATGAAATGCGAAGCCTTTGGGGTAATTTGATCTGTGTCTTTTTTATTGCTTAGGACACACTTGGGCTCGGTGATGGTACCTATGCGTTTTTTTTGCTGGTGGGGCAGGGGGTAATAGTTGCATGCTGCTGCTTATGCGCAGGAGGGGGGAAGTGGGGGGAAACTTTGGGGTTCTCACGTTTAACTGTCATTCATTCTTTGGGACACTTCTCTGTTTCATGGATGTTTGCAAAGAAAAAGCATTTCAGGGTGTATATTGTATACACTTCTCTGACATTAACTTCGACCTTTGAACCTTTAGACCTTAGAACCCTTTTTAGCCATTAAAGCTTTCAGAACAAAATTAAGTATCTTTTTAATCTTTTTTAAAACACAAAGATACCATTCGTGTATGACGGTCAACAAAACAACATGAATTTGAACAAGGAACTACAGCAGTGAATATCTGTCATTATTTATTGCTATAGAGTGCACAGTAGCACAGTGGTTAGCGCAATGATATTACAGCTCGGGGTGACGGAGCTCAGAGTTCATTTCTGACGTCATCTGTAAGGGGTCTGTTTGTCCTTCCGGTGGTTTCCTCCAGGTCCTCCGGTTTCCTCTCACAGTCCAAACATGTACCGGTCAGTGGGTCAACTAGTCATTGTGAAATATCCCTTGATTTTTAGGGTTAAACTTGGGGTTGCTGGGCAACATGGCTCGAAGGGCCTATTTTACACGGTATTGCTAAATACAATATAAATAAATAAAGATAAATGTTGGTTCCTGAATTGTCAATTTAAATCTCATAACAGACAGACATTGACAAGATGGTGTTATAACCATTAGCTCTCTGTGTCTGAGAATATTGTCGTGCCCATAAATAATATTTTTGGACTTTGCACTTCTGTTGAATTGATATTTTGGTAATTGTTTTAAAAAAGAGTAAACTGTGGAAGTTCTAACACCTCTTTTTAAATATAAAGTTCTAATATGATGGATATTTGCATCCTGGGCCTGATGTTTGCTAAGTCTGGCTTTCTAAACAGAGCAGCTTCCACTCGATTCTGTAACCTTGATTACCAATCAGAGGGACCATCCTGAACCCTTAAAGGGGCTGTGTTAGCTATCTGTGCTCCGGGGAATATGAGCGTCTAAATCCTGGAAGCTGGTGCAGTTGGGACCATCTCGCAATAAAACTGGTCTTTGAAGATTGGGTAGTTACAGTATAACAGCTCTTTAGTGAGAGTACTCCTTGGTATTTATATCTGATAGGGTTTAAGGTCTTCATCTGAGTTTATACTATTTATTTATTGAGGTACCGCGTGGAGTAAGCCCTTCTGGCTCTTTGAACTGCGCCACACAGCAGTTCATCAATCTAACGCTAGCCTAATCATGCAACAATTTACAATGAAAAATTAATTTACCAATCGGTATGTTTTTGGACTCTGGGGGAAACCGGAGTACCTGGAGGAAACACTTACAATCACAGGGAGAACTTATAAACTCCTTACAGGCAGGGATGGGAATTGAAGCTGGGTCACCTGTAAAGTGTTGTGTTAACCTCCACACTACTGTGCCAATACAATTACAATGTTCTGCTGTACTAGGTGCTCTTGGATAGTCCCTGCAACATAACAGTGGTCTCAATATTACGTATTACATAAGGTCAGCTGCTGGCAGGAACAGACTTAACATGTGTAACGTTTTAAATTTGATAAAGAAATGCATGGAATGTTGGTACCTGTGAGGTATTTTCATTTCACCTACATGCTGTTTTTATTTCAGTTTGCTTTCTTCCAGATGAAGTTCGCCAAAACTTTCAGGGAGAACCGAAACTACTGGTCTAACTGCTTTTTTGTACATTATATGATGCAATGAATTTAATTCCGCAAGAAAATTATATTTATATATTGGGCTGCTATTTCCATACAGTGTCTCCCCAGGTTGCAAAAAGATTCAGAAATCTGAGATCACCAAAGGCAGAAGATGCCTGTAGCCCTATAGCAGCTGACAAATCCATCTCACTGATATCCTGAAAGCTGGTTGTATATTTGGGCTGTCCATATATAGGCGGCAGAGGTTGTGTAATCAATTGAAAATACCTTGGGCAACACAGGTTATGCTCCAGTTAGATAAGACTGTATCATAGAAAAGTGGACTCCAAATGACTACCTGAAATTAAAAGAAATGATAAACAATTAACTTCCATATGAAGTCTGAGACCTGAAATATCAAGATTCTCAGTACTGACAGTCTTGAACTTCACTAGCCCAGAAACCAAGACAGCGTCATAGTTGCTGAGTGAGACATGCTGAACTGGAAATGACCAACACAAAGAGCTGCTCTTTTGGGAAGGTAAACTGGAAGTGATTTGCCATCTTCATTTGCCATCAAGGATGAGCCAGTTGGCATTTCAACTACTTTGCTTGTGCAATGCGACTATTATTTCAGCTCACAGGAACACAGGATCAACATAACCAGCTTCAAAGGTTCATTTTGTTATCAAAATATGTATGCAGAAAATAACTCTGAGATTTGTCTTCTCCAGATAGCCACGTACAGAAAACCATAGAAGTAGTTGAAAGAAAGACATCAAATCCACCCCCCCCCGTCCTCTAGATGTAATCCCCTCCCCCACATGAAAAGAAAAAGAAGCAAAAACTCGCAAACCCCGAACCCCACCAACTCTTCCCCCACACAAAAACTACCATGGTGAAAGAAGAGCGAGACCATCACACCTCAAGCCCCCAGCCAGCCAATAGGCAACAAGAAGGATTGGGCAAGAACACAAAAGAATGCAGAACTGAACGAGGCCAAAATGAACTTCAGTTAGTTTGAACGACAGTCCAATCCATAAATCTCAGAATTTTGATAACATCTCCAAGAACATTGAGACCCAGCAGCATCTCTGAGGGCAGCAACATGAACCAGTGGCCCCTCCAAGGACAGTCAAACCAATGGCCCCTCTGAGGGCAGCAACTCAAACCAGCGGCCTTTCCAAGGGCAGCGATATGATCCAGAGGCCCTCCGCGGGCAGCGACTCCAACCAACAGCCCCTCCGAGGGCAGCGACTCAAACCAGCAGCCTCTCCAAGGAAAGTGACATGAAAGAGCGACCACTCCAAGGACAGCAACACCAACCACCTATGAGGGCAGCAACCGAACCCAGCGGATCCTCGCTCTCCTTCACATTTGCCTCAATGTTTCAATCTTCCTCGATGCTTTAATCAGCAAGAAATGTATTCAATCATGGCTCCTGGTCTTGTCTCTGAGCTTCTCTTTGTGGTGGCTCGTGCACGCATTTCTCTCCTGAAGTTCTCTTGAGAGCAGCAGAGCGCTAGCTCATTGAATCGAGCTACAGATTGTAAGTCACAGGCTCCAACAGTTTCAAAAACAGGATTAAGATGAAAAGAATAAGTAAAAGATGCAGAAAAACTGAAATGATTGACTATCTGGAAGATGTCGCCCAAGGAATCGTTGTTCGCTGGTGCCATCTTGAGTAAAACAGGTCAGTGTAGACACCTCATCCCTGGAAATTACCTCAGAGGCCAAGAAAGATTTCTACTCCAGTCATCAATTCCTAGAGGAAGGCGGACAAATCCTACTTGCTGACTTCACTGTAAAGGTTGGAAAAGATGTAGTCCTTTGGCACCGAGAAGGAGTAGAAGAAATTAACTTCAGTAGAGGCTTTCTCCTGAAAAATGTAAGTACAGTCTTATCATAACCAATACCCTATTTCATCAGAGTGAGAAGCACAAAACTGAACAGCACCACTATCTGATCTATGCACCAGCACGTGTTGGATCATATCACTGTCCAAGAGATGGTTACAAGGATGTCCACGTCACCTATTCTATGACAGGCATTGACAATTGTTGTACTGCTACCACCTAATCTGCTGTCTCTATTAATCTGGCCCCAAAATGCACAGCATCAACAGAAATATTTCCACATGAAGATCAATGTTGAAGTTCTCAGGGACCCCATAACGTTTACTCTTATTTTCGCAGAACATCTCAATCATTCTGAAAAAAGAAGAGCTGCAGAGCGACCACATCTTGATTGCTGGCCTGAAGTCTCCCGTAACTATACCACTGAAGTGATACTTGAGTCCGCGACACAGAAAGGACCATGATTGGCTTGATGAGAATGACATGCAGATCCCATAAGCAATTATTGTAAATTCAGTGTGTTCCTGTGTTAGAAGCTTAACCATGCCTCAACAGAAAAGAAATAGCTTTACCTGCATCCAACAGAAGGATTTGTGATCTAACGTATATGCAATGGTTGGAAAGAGTGCAGCTGACAACCATACCATGCACAAACTCTTCAAAAATATTCAATTGCCCCCCAGTGAGTGCCAAGAACAGTGTTATCTTAATAAGGACTGAAAATCTGGGTGGGATACTTCTAAGATTCCCCTCAACTGCAAATCTACCCCGGACATGTCCCAAAGCATAGGAGTGATGCCATCAACGTTGCCTCTGCAACAGCCTTCAAATCCACTAGCAGAGTCAATGAATCAATATCAACAACTTCTCCAGAGGTCACATCCTCAGCACAGAGGCCTTCATTACATTCTGTTAGCTTCACTGGGTAGGCCACATTGTTCAAAAGCCTGATACCAGGTACCTAAAGCAGACGGCCTATTCACACTCTGTCAGAGGAAGAGATTACCATGTGAGCTGAGGGAACTATTCAAGCAAGGATGTGCTTTAAAATAAGCGCAATATCCTGATCAGTTCCTGGGAGTCCCTGATTCTTGGCTTCTCGAAGTGGAGAAGGAGCATTCTGTATGTCCCTGAGCCCATGCATGAGGAATGCACAAAAGACCCAATTACTCACTCCACCAAGAAGCTTCTGCAACACCCATAGGAAAATCGTTGAGTCCCTCATTAGCCTCATCAGCCTTTGGAACTGCCGAAATGAAATGGAAGCTAGTCATCCTTAACCACAGGGGACGACATAGAGTGTGAGGTTACAACAGACTGTATCTTATATTATTCTTCATTAACAGTTTATGGAAATAACTAGCATGAGCAACATTTCATGTATGATCATAATTATGCTTGAGTGTGGTGGAGGTATTCCCTCAAAGTGATTTTAGAGAGTTCCAAAGTTTTGATTTAGTGATGTGGAAGAGAAGAATATACTTCTAAGTCACGATGCTAGTAAATTTGGAGAACTTGAAGGCATTGATATTCTCATGAATATTTTCATGAGTGTGGCGGCAAATCTAATCCAGAATCAAAACAAAACATCTCCTGCTTGTCCGTGACGGTATGGACTATTATACTTGTGTGACGCGACCACAGCTCCAATGATTGCCCCAAAAGTCGAATCCTTTATTTTACCCTTTATCAGCAATTAGCAAACATACAATTAAGTGTTATTGAGTGATATCTCAGCGATCAGCAAAAGATATGACCTCTGCCGGTCCCAAGCTACAAACTGCCACAAAATAAGCAAGAATACGTAACTTATTCCCTCCCCTTTTATCACGCCCCCACTCATGCAACTAGTTATCACAATAAACGTAGTAGGCCAGCAGCACAAAATACAAGGCAGATTAAGAACCAACACATGGCTCCTACAATGAGGTAAAAAGTTTGTTAATTTGGTCTTCTTTGCATTGATAGGAGCTCAGAGTATGTGAGACATTTTCCAGTGTTATACTATAAACTCAACTATCCACTGATGCTAAATATTTAAAACACCATGAGTTATAAACATTCTTTGATCATTATAGACACAAGCTGTTTTGTATATATACAGAAATGGGACTGCAAGTTCTTAGCAATCTGGTGTCCATATTTGTGGGAATTTGATTGACAACATCTTCTCTTTCACTTTCTCTCTTCCCACCATTCAGGATCCAAAAGAACTGATTGCTTCAAATCCACTCTTCTTGATATGATTTGTTCTACGTTAGGAAGATCTATCACTCCCAACTCAATACTTCGGTCATCAGGAACCTATCTGTTCCAGCAAAACACACATGAACTCAATGAATCACTGGCTACCTGCTGGCTCAGGACAATACAGTCTTGCAGACTCAACATGAGGTCATAGAATAAGCATTCCTTTATCTTTAATCTGGATTTCTACCAAGCATTCCAAATTTCACTGGCAATTTAAGGTTAAACATTTTCTATATTTTTACATAGGTATATGACTTTGGGATCCAGGTATTTATTTATCTAAATTTATTAAAAAAGCATTATTAATTGTCCTTGAGAAGGAGGTTAGTGATCCAACTTCTAGGTGAATCTTTCTGGTGGAAAGTCTTCTCAAAATGTTTTTGGGCAGGTTGTTCAAGGATTTAAACCTAATGACCATGAAGGAACAGCTATACCTTTCTAGGTCAGGCATGTACACAAATTAATGTGAATCATGGGACATTCCTGTTGCTTGGCACGTTAATTCTCCATCCCACTTCTGCTCTGAATTATTTGTGTATGATATCCTACATTGTGAATACCTTGTTGATCCAATGTAAAGCACATCATCGCCTGTTTTCCAGACTCAATGACTAATGTTTGTAACTCCGGGTAATATGCTTTCTCTGTTTTTATCAGAACTAGCCTGACTGCCTGTGATGTTGGCTGAGCCTTCTTCCTCCATTATCATGGCCTCATCTACTAGTCATGCCCTAACACTCTAGAAAAATTTGCCTTCCTTTTCTTCTGTTCTCTCTCTTTAACTGCATCTGTTAGCCCATTTAACCAATAACAGTTTATCTCCAAGGTAGCAACCAATCAGAGGTATTATATTCCCATTGTCCTATCCATCCACCTCTCTCTCTCTAAAATTTGAAACCAGCTTATTTTCTTCTTTCTCAATCCAGACCATGGATCGTTGTCCTGAAACTCTGTTTCTCTATGGATGCTACCTGACCTGACAAATGTTCCTAGCACTTTCTGTATTTATCACACATTTCCAGCATCTGCAGTTCTTTTGATTTTCAATTACTATATTTGTCCACTTTGAACTGACCCACTAACATAAAGGACAGGAACTGAACTCCTTCAGCTATTCTCGTTGATTATCGGCTACTAAACACATGTATTAGTCAGAACTTCATTTTCTGAAATAAGTTGAATGTTTACTTGGGCCAGGAAAGGGTGAAGGACTAAGCACTATTGTAATATCCCAAAAGAACCCAGAGACCACCCCTGATTCAAATGACACGTGACTAATGAAGTGGAAAGATGAAGAGTTCTTCTTCAACATAAATTATTCACAAACTGAAAGCCCCGCCTTTAAGATTGACCAAACATGCTTTTAAAAGTGAACCAATATTTACAGGGCTTTTCAAAGCAGCAATCTAATCTCAGTTTCCAAATGTGAAATGTAAACCACTTGAGCTCTGTTGGCAAGCTAAGAATGGAGCTCAGACTGAAGGTCACACTTTAGATTTGAAAAATTATTCTGTTATTTACTCTCAAGATATACCATGAAGTATCACCTTGGAACAAGTCCTAAATATATTCTCATGCGATATTCAGATCAGTCCAAGAGAGGAAGAACTGAGAAGGTACATTTTCCTCATCTACCGTCTGGGTAGTCTCCAGCCCGTTGGTATGAACATTGAATTCTCCAACATCCGGTAATTCCCTCCCTCTCCGTTCCCCCATCCCACCTTCACTCTGTCTCCTCTTCTAGCTGCCTATCACCTCTCATGACTTTGCCTTCTTCTACTACCCATAGTGCTTTCCCCTTAGATTACTTCTTCACCTCTCCTGCCTATCTCCTTCCGGCTTCCCCTCCCCTGCCCCTTGATCTTTCCTCTGATTGGTTTTTCACCTGGCACCTTCCACCCTCCCCCCACGTTCTTTATAGGGCCCCTGCCCCCTCCTTCTTTAGTCCTGACGAAGGGTCTCGGCCCAAAACGTTGACTGCTCTTTTCAACCGATGCTGCCCGACCTGCTGAGTTCATTCAGCTTTTTTGTACGTCTTGACATTTTCCTCTGACTAGTTGTGTCTGGTAGTCCCTCCCATCTGTCCAACAATCTCTTTGAACCCCTACCATCAGGTAGGTGATACCATAGCACTAGGACAAGAAATGTTAGGATGGGAAATAGCTTGTTTCCCCATGCCATAAGACTACTGAACTCCTGGGTCCCATCACACATAAAGCCCCAATAGTGTTACACTGTTTACTTTTTAACTTGTGTTGTAAATGCACCTTATTATTTGTTAATTCGCTAATGGTAATCTTACTTTATATTTTTTCATTTATTCATTTGCAGGATGAGGAGGTTGCCGGCAAAGCCAGCACTTGCCTTGAGAAGGGGGTGATGAGCTGCCTTCTTGAACCACTGCAGTCCCTGGGGTATAGGTACACCCACAGTGCTGTTAGGGAGGGAATTCCATGACTTTAATCCAGCAATAATGGAGGAATGACGATACGTTTCCAAGTCTGGATGGTGAGCGACTTGGCGGGGTATTTCCAAGTGGTGGTGTTCACAGGTATCTGCTGTTTTCATCCTTCTAGATGGTAGTGGTCTTGGGTCTGGAAGGTGCTGCCTTAGGAACTCTGGTGTGTTGTTGCAGTGTATCTTGTAGACAGTACACACTACTGCAACTGTTCGTTGATGGTGGAGGGATTGGATGCTTGTGGAAGGGGTACCAATCAAGTGGGCTGCCTTGTACTGGATGGTGTCGAGCTTCTTGAGTGTTGATGGAGCTGCACTCATCCAGGCGAGTGGCGAGTATTCCATTAACCTCCTGACCTGAGCCTTGTAGATGGTGGACAGGCTTTGGGGAGTCAGGAGGTGACTTACATGCCGCAGGATTCCTAGCCTTTGACCTGCTCTGGCAGCCACAGTGTTTATATAGCTATAGCAGTTCAGTTTCCTGTCAATGGTAACCACCAGGATGTTGATGGTAGGGGATTCAGTGATGGTGATGCCACTGAATGTCAAGGGACGATGGTTAGAGCCTCTCTTGCTGGAGATGGTCATTGCCTGGCACTTATTTGGCTCAAATGTTACTTGCCACTTGTCAGCCCTAACCTGGATATTGTCCAGGTCCTGCTGCACTTGGTATGAACTGCTTCATTACCTGAAGGGTCACGAATGGGGCAGAACATTGTGCAGTCATCTGTGAACATCCCCACTTCCGACTTTATGCCGGAAGGAAGGTCATTGATGAAGTTGATGTTTAACCTGGTGCTATGAGACTTTATGGGGTCCAGAGTCAATGTTGAGCATTGCCAGGGCAACTCCCTCTCTACGGTACACCACAGTGCCACCACCTCTGCTAGGTCTGTCCTGTCGGTGAGACAGAACATACCCAGGAATGATGACAGTGGAGTCTGGACTGTTAACTGTAAGCTATGATTCTGTCAGTAAAACAATGTCAGGCTGTTGCTTATCTAGTCTGTGAGACATCTCTCCCCAGATGTTAGTAAAGAGGACTTTGCAGGGTCAACAGGGCTGCTTTTGCCACTGTCATTTACAGTGCCTAGGTTGATGCCAGGTTGTCCGTCTAAGTTCATACCTTATTATTTTGTTTTTAGTGGCTGGATACAACTGAATGGCCATTTCAGAGGGCATTTAAGAGTCAACCACATTGCTGTGGGTCATATTTTATATGTATGAGTTATATGTACTCTGTTGTGCACCCTGGTCTGGGGGTCGTTGTTTCGTTTGGTGGTATACATGTGTATTGTTGACTGATAATAAACTGAACTTGAACTTTTAAAGATTGCACATTCATAGGGTCCCAGACAGTTTGCAAAAAAAGAGAAGCTGTCTCACAGACTAGTCAAGCAACAGCCTAACATAGTTTTACTGACAGAATCATACCTTACAGTTAACATTTTTTATCCTTTTCCCTTGCCTTCCAAAGATGAGGCGTGTCTCAGATCATTTGGAAGTCCCTAAATCTCACTGAAATAGGAGACTTCATCACTGGATGATACAGCACAAGAGGTGACCACTTAGGCTAATGTATCTGGGCTGTCTCTTTGGAAGAGAGATGCTCTTTGCTGATCTTTCCCATTGGCCCTGAACAATTTCCCTCTATAAATATTTATCTTGTTGCCTTTTGAAATTTATTGTTGAACCTTCTTTAATCGTCATTTTAGGCAATGCAATTTGAATCATAAAATCTCACCATGTAACTTTTCCCATCACAAATCCTTTGATGCTTGTGCCAATGAACTTAAATCTCGTTCTCTCAACATTAACCCTTCTGCTACTCAATACATTTTCTCCTTATTTACCCTAGCAGATCCTTATATAATATTAGAACCTTCCATTAAATTAGCTCTTGCAATTCTGTGTTCTAAAGTGAAGAAACCATGTTGGCGCATGGCCTAGTGAGCAAGGCATCAGACTAGTAACCTGAAGGTCACTGGTTCGAGCCTCAGCTGAGGCAGCATGTTTGTGTCCTTGAGCAAGGCACTTAACACATTGCACTGTCACCGTCATCGGTGCCAAGCTGCATGGGTACTAGTGCCCTTCCCTTGGACAACATCGGTGGCGTGGAGAGGGAAAGGCCTGCAGCTTGGGCAACTGTCAGTCTCCCATACAACTCTGCCCAGGCCTGCGCCCTGGAAACTCCAGGCGCAGATCCATGGTCTCTCGAGACTGACGGATGCCACCACCAAAAGTGAAGAACATCTAACCTTACTTATTTATTCTACAAAAATTCCATAACCCTCTTCCTATGATGCCCACAATTAGCCAGGTGAGGCCTGACAAGGGTTTTACACAGACCTAGCATAGCTTCTGTTCTTGTGTTGCTATGCCTCTGCTCATAAAACAGGAATCCTATATATCTTCCTAACAGTCTTCTAATTCTCCCTGGCTACATTGGGGTACGCACCTTATCTGTACACTCCTGACTAACCAGCATAGGCTCAATCGGTCCATTTCTGTCTCATAAGGAAATAAAATTAGATCCCTTTGATTCTCAGTATTCCTACAAAATAAAACACAATGTGAATATTTCTGCATTAGATTTTATCATTTGTTTTCTCCATTAATCACTATCTCAATTCTCTTTACTTATTACCTCATTTCTGAGCTTTGTATTATCTATAAATGTACGTTCTGTATGCTCAAGTCCAAGTTGATCAGTAATATCAAGCACTGAATGACCCACAATGCTCTCTGGAGCATCAACACTGGAGAAGCACTTAGCACTGTTCTTCATGTGCTATTCAATAGCCAGTTACAATTCTCGTTACTATTGATGACTTAATCTCAATCTCTAAACTCTTCAACCAATATTCTAATACTTGACTTTGCCTAAAACAATTTCAATTTTAAGACTACATCAGTTACAGCATTTTCATAAACATCCTGATACTTCATCATTCACTGAATTTAGTTGGAGATATTCTGACTTACTTTAATCACTCATGATTTTCTGAAATCCAGTTAACTGTATTCTATCTTTAAAAGCTCATTCATCTGATTTCACACTGATAGGCATTGTTGCTGGGCTTATCCCTCTCACAAGAACACAATATTGATAATCTGCCAAATCCTTGCTCCCTGCCACAACACTCCCATATCTACAATTAGTTGAGAGATTTGGACAGAGCCTCTGCAATTTCTGTTCATAATCCTTCAGCAAACTAGAATGTTTTCTCTCTTAACTAGGTAAGCTTTCTGTGTTGGGCAAGATTTGTAAGTATTTCTTTAATGTAATCCACTTCACTGAGATATTAATTAAATCATCTTCTGTAGTGTAACTAGCTGCAAAGTATTTAGCCCTTCATTCTCTTTTCTTCCAAATTAATATCTCCTTTTGTTTCCTTATTTATTCCTACCATCCCTTGGTCCATCTTTTTGATATTGTATGTTTCTGAAGGACAATAGGACAATGGGTTACTCTTATGTTAAACACTAAGTTATACTCATAGAAACTTTGGCTCCTCCTCTTTTCAGCTCATTTCTCTACTCTTTGCATTTGTTTTAGCTTTTTACGGTATTATAAACCTTACTTTTATTGTTGGAATCATTTTTTGTTTCATTATAATCACCGACACATTATTCAACCAGAAGATACCAGTTTTAGATCCCTGGATGCCAGATATGTGCAAAAATTTCTCTTTTAAAGACCTCCAATGGAAAATCAAATACGTAGCGGATTTTTCTGCATTTCAGACAAGGATATTTTGTGGGAATTATGATTGAAACTAAAGTTTGCCTGATACTTCCACTGCTGAGGGAAGCTGATGATATATTTTTTTGTTTCGCTGATGTGAGCCAACCGAAAAGAACCAAGACAAGGGAAGCCCTTAAAAGCTTGAGAAAAGTACAAATCTGTCAGATCCTGACCTTGTGAGTGGACTTTGTAAGAAGCGTTACATGTCAGATTTGTCTCTCTGGAGATCCTATGTCCCAAGACACAGAGGTACCTGAGTGCTTTATTGGCCCCAGCTTGCCTGAAATGATCAGTAAAATAAAGCCAACAGGGGTATATCTAATGTCCACATGGACTTCCTCTAAGGATCTCCAATATTTTTCAGTTCAAGATCGGTAGGTATTATGTCTTTTTATGAGGAGTCCCCACCCTTCCTCTAAGCAGGAAGATTTCAAATAGATTTCTTGACGGATTGCAACAGATACAGTTCTAAGCTTTCCCGACTGTGCGGCAAACTATCTCTTTGATGATCCAATGAAAGATGAGCTCACCGCAGAGGTGGTGGGAGACTGAAAGGGTAAAAATGGACTGGTGCATTTACCTCATTCCACTATGAAAATTGCTTTTAATAAGCATTGTTCCATCAGACATTTAGTTATAGGAAAAGCGAATGTTACGAATCTTGCAAAATGCTAGAGAAACTCAGGAAGTCACTTTGCACACAAAATGCTGGAGGAACTAAAAAGTCACTACACAGAAAATGCTGGACATTTTGCCTTGCTGAGGTCCTCCAACTTGCTTTAATGCACCTTGTTCTTGTTGTTCCTTTCTTCCATTTTCAATTTTAAATCATTCTTCAATCAGTAGGGTATTTCCCTTGAATTTGTTGAGTTTTGAAATATTTTATTTCAAAAGAGGGCAAGAAGACGTTGAACAAACTAGAACATGAAAAATAAAATCTCACTTCACCTGTTCTGAGGCCCACAATTGCCTGGCCAAGAAGGGAAGCAGTTAGAGAAGTTGTTGAAGATCAGAGAGACCAACTGCAATCTGATTACTGATGACCATCAGCATGTCTATGAGATCCTCATTATATTTCAGAAACAGTAAAGTCTGCTGGCACTCACTTGTGTCAGCTTGTTTTCTGGAAAAATATTATGAAACCTGATCACCACTACTTTATGGAACTTTTCCTTTAAAGGTGTCTGAATTATGTGTCTGTTGGCAATGAGTGTTGTTTGAATTTTAAGTGGATAACAAACTGTTATATTCAACTTTAACGAAGCTGAGTGATAGATGTACTTAGGGAAGAAAAGTGCCAGGCTACAGAGTAGCAACTGGCATGCAAGGAGGCATAAATACATCGAAAAAGATGGACAAACAGGGAAATAGTTGCTATAAATTTGTTAGTGTCCTTGGACAGTCTTTGGTAGACTATGGTCTTGGACAGTCACAACAGTAGGAAAGTAACTCATTTCAAATAGTTGATAAACAGAATTCTTTAACCTTGTCAGCAGTCTCTAATCTCTATAAATTGGAGTGGCCTGATACTCGTAATAGTTTTCTAGGACATTGCTTCAGCATTTTTCTTTGTCCTCTAAGCAAGCCACCTCCGCTTTGTTCTGTCTCTACTGGTGCTAAGCCTGAGTTAAGTTCCTGCACCAGGCTGTGCCAGAGGAGCCAGAATACTAATTGATACCAAATAATTGCTGTTACAGCCTTTGTTATAAAGGAACTTATCTTGTTGATATGGAAGATGTAGTAATTTGATGCCCTTTGTTCAGCATTTGTAGGGCAATGCCAAGCTGTATTTGGAGCTGGTTCAATGTCATCATTTATGAATTTACTATCAAAGGAGAAGAAAGAGAAACAATTGAAGGACATTTGACCTGAACTGTTATTTTATTTCTGTCTCCAGAGATGTTGCCTAATTTGCTAAGTTTCTCCTGCATTCTTAATTTTTATTTAAGAAAGAGAAGTGGTTGAAAATCTCCGAGAGTGAATGTAATTTAAGTGATTGAAACCAGAAGTCAAAGCAGAGCTAGCTGCAAGGAGACACGAGAAACTACTGATGCTGAAACCTGAAGTAATATTTGTTGCTAATTATTTATTCATTCACTTATCGAGGTATGGTGCGGAATAGACCCTTTCAGCCCTTAGAGCCACGTTGTCCAGCAATCCTCCACTTTAATCCTCGCCTAATCACGTGAAAACTTGCAATGACCAATTGACCTACAAACTGATACGTCTTTGGACTGTGGGAGGAAACCGGAGCACCCTGAGGAAGCCCACGCTGTCACAGGGAGAACGTACAAACCCCTTACAGCCAGCGACAGGATTTGAACTTCTGTCAATGTACCGTAAAGCATTACGCTACCCACTACGCTACCATGCAGCCCTAAGGGAATATGTAAAAAAGAATCAACAGTTGAGAAAGAATTCTTCTCTGATAACATTGGTGACAAAATTTAAAACTCCAAGGATTCCAAAGTTCAACACAAGTCATAATTCCAATCACCGTGGATACCGTGGATTGACATTTTCCTGCCTTTCTTTCATTTTTTTATGAGTACGGTAACAAACATGTCATACTGGCTGACTATATTCAGCAGTCCTATGCACTCAAATTGTGATTCTTCTCATGCACCCCACTACCCTATTTGCTTCTGTACCTGTTGACACCCTCCCCAAGTTATAAGGTTCAGCTGGTTTTACATTTATCAAAGCCACATCTTAATGGAACACCTGAACATTCAGGAAAGAAACAGCCATTGACAAAGGGAGAGAAAGAAAGGAAAGGAAGAGAAAGAGAAATGAAAAAAAAAACAAAATGAAGACTGGGAGAGAGAAAAGAAAATACAAAAGCGGTGGAGAAGGAGAGAGAGAAAATAAAGGAAAAGGGGACTGAGGATATTTTCCATGAAGACAACGACCTGGCTGGCTACATAAGGATCAGGAAGAATTGCAGAGTTGGACAAGCCCAACAAAGTTTGGCAATACACAGGGAATCTCTTAGACAAGGAATTAGTTGGAGGAGGAATGTATGAATTAAACAGCTCCAGCTTTGCTCAGAACAGCACTAAAAATCACATTAATTTTGAACAGTGTAAACGCCAGACTTCAATAAATTTTTGTCAAACATTTTTCACAGTGTGATTGGTGACGGAATTAGGTTGTGGGGAGTTGAAGGATTTTGAGATGTGGGAGGCAGTTTACAACATCTGTAAAGGCAGCAGTTTAAATAGGGCCTGTTTATTTTCAGGGTGCTGTGAATATTCTCTGCAAACACAAGGACAAGTTTTGCTCTGAGGATAGATTGATCATGGAGTGGGAAAATAACAAAGGTGGGCAGTTTTGGGACAATGTAAAACAAAATGAAATGGCTGTCTTTCGATAAGAAAACTATCGTCAGGCTCCAGATCAAAGCAGAATGGGATCAAGCACAGTAACAACGTAATGTCATATTGCATGTTGCTGAGCTCCAGGGTGGAAAAGTATAAGAGATGAACTGGAACCAGGAGAAGTGCCAAGGAACGTCCATACTCCCACTTATGGTGATGTAATTGCTATTGGGAATAAGATGCATGGCACAAATGAAAATATTTAGCAGCAGAATAGCCAAGGAGAGAGTTGCCAAAGAATCACAGCTATAATTTTTACATAAATTCAAATTCAATAATGATGCAGGAACAATCTATTTGCACAATATTTTCCCCTATATAATACTTCGAAGTTTTGTAGTTTCCAGTCCAGAACTCAGGTGTTCTGGAAAGGAAAGCCTCATCCTGAGAACAGATGCCGCAGAGACATTGGTACTAAGAAAAGCAAGTGGCATTTTTGCAAGTGATAAGGTGGGAAAAATTAAGTGTGAGACAACTGTCCCGATAATTGTGAGAGTCAGTATGCTTGTAAAAGTTATCGGTAGATAGTCTGTCTCCAGAAAAGAAACAGCCATTGACAAAGGGAGAGAAAGAAAGGAAAGGAAGAGAAAGAGAAATGAAAAAAAAACAAAATAAAGACTGGGAGAGAGTAAAGAAAATACAAAAGCGGTGGAGAAGGAGAGAGAGAAAAAAAAGAAAAAGGGGACTGAGGATATTTTCCATGAAGACAATGACCTGGCTGGCTACATAAGGATCAGGAAGAAATGGAGACAGAGAAGAGAAGTGTCACAATTGGACCAAGTAAATTTGAGGGCAAGGTAGAAGCTGGAGGCAAAGTTGATGAAACTTGTATGGGGCCTATCAACAATGTCAACAGAGCTCTACAAAGAGGTGTTTCTCACAGGTCGGTTGCGATTATTTAAAAAGCGAGCTTTGCGGTCATTTGTACAGGGCCTACAGTGCCATCAACAGAGCTCTATGAACTAAATAAAAGTACAGAAGGGATTAGGGAGCAGCCATTGTCAGGAGTAGGCCAGTGGTGAGAGTAGGAGCAACAGGCTTTGGCTCAAAAGAGTTTTTGGCTCGGAATAGGCGTTGGCTCTGTGTAAAGCGTCTGTTAAGGTTTTCCTTTTGTTTTTTTCTCTTACTGTACCATTTAAATTGCTGTGGTGTGCTCTTCACGCCGGATGTTGGAGAACTGGGAGATCCAGAGTTTCCCTGGGAACCACATCTGCGTGAAGTGCACCCGGCTGCAGCTCCTTGAAGACTGTGTTAAGGATCTGGAGCAGTAAATGGATGACCTTTAGCTTGTATGGGAGAATGAGGAGATAATTGATCAAAGTTAAAGGGAAGTAGCCACCCGGAAGTTGCAGGAGGCGACTAGCTGGGTGACTGTCAGGAGAAATGGAAACAGGCAGTTGGAGCAGAACACCCCTGTGGCCATTCCCTCAAAAATCAAGTACACCGCTTTGTACACTTTTGTGGGGAATGACATCCCGGGAGAATACCACAGTGACTGGGTTCCATGCACCGAGCATGGGTTCGTGGTGCAGAAGGGGAAGAGAGAGAAGAACGGAGTGGTAGTGATAGGGGACTTGATAGTGAGGGGAACAGGCAGGAGATTCTGTGGATGGGAATGGGACACCAGGATGGTATGTTGCCCCCCAGATGCCAGAGTCAGGGTCGTCTCAGATCGCATCCACAACGTTTTGGAGAGGGAGGGGGAGCAACCAGATGCCTTGGTACATATTGGTACCAATGACATAGGGAGGAAAAGCATAGAGGTCCTGAAAAGAGAATTTAAAGAGCTAGATAGAAAGCAGGACTTCCTGGGTAGTAATTTCTGGATTGCTGCCTGTGCCATGCCCCAGTGAGGGTAGAAACAGGATGATTTGGCAGATAAATGTGTCACTGAGAAGCTGATGCAGGGGGCAGGGCTTCAGGTTCTTGGATCATTGGGATCTCTTCTGGGGAGGTATGACCTGTTCAAATGTGACGGGTTGCATCTGAACCCGAGGGGGACCAATATTCTTGTGGGCAAGTTTGCTAGAACTGTTGGGGAGGGTTTAAACTAATTTGGCAGGGGGCTGGGAATTGGAGTAAAAGGACTCAGGATAGGACAGATAGTAAAAAAGTAAAGATAGCCTGCAGTCAGATTGTCAGGAAGGGCAGGCAGATGATGGGACTTAGCTGCAGCCAATAGGCTGAGTATCAAAGCATTTGGAATGCAGAATCAGAAAGGACAGCAAATATGATACTTAAGGTGATATATCTAAATGTGTGTAGTGTAAGAAATAAGGTGGATGATCTTGTTGCACTATTACAGATTGCCAGGTTGGTGTGGCCATCACTGAATTGTGGCTGAAGGATGGGAGCTGAATGTCCAAGGTTACTCGTTATATCGGAGGGATCGGAAGGTAGGCAGAGGGGGTGGTGTGACTCTACTGATAAAGAATGTCATCAAATCAGTAGAAAGACATGACAGGGTCAGAAGATGTTGAATCCTTGTAGCTTGAGTTAAGAAACTGCAAGGGTAAAAGGACATTGATGGCAGTTATATACAGGCCTCCCAACAGTGGCTGGGAGGTGGACCACAAATTTCAACAGGAAATAGAAAAGGCACATCAAAAGTTACGGTAGAAATGGGAGATTTTAACATACAGGTTGATTGGGAAAATCAGGTTGGTAATGGAGCTCAAGAGAATGAGTTTGTTCATTGGTTATGAGATGGCTTTTTAGAGCAGTATTTCATTGCACCTACTAGGGAATCAGCTGTACTGAGTTGGATGTATGTTATGAACGGGAGGCGATTAGGGAGCCCAAGGGAAAAGAACCATTAGGAACCAGTGATCGCAATATGATTGAGTTCTACTTGAAATTTGATAGGGAGAAAGTAAAGTCTGATGTAACAGTATTTCAGTGGAGTAAAGGAAATTACAGTGGTATGAGAGAGGAGCTGGCCAAAGTAAACTGGAAGGAGCTGCTGGCAGGGATGTCAGCACAGCAGCAATGGTGTGCGTTTCTGGGAAAAATGAGGAAGGTGCAGGACATATGTATTCCAAAAATGAAGAAATACTCAAATGTTGAAATAGTACAACCGTGGCTTTCAAAGGAATTCAAAGCTATTGCAAAAGTAAAAGAAAGGGCATACAACAAAACAAAAATTAGTGGGAAGGTAGAGGATTGGGAAGTTCTTGAAAACCTACAAAGAGCAACTAAAAAAATCATTAGAAAGGAAAAGATGAAATATGAAAGCAAGCTAGTAAATAATATCAAAGTGGGTAGCAAAAGTTTTCTCAAGTATGTTAAAAATAAAAGAGAAATGAGAGTGGATATGGGACCACTAGAAAATGAGGCAGGAGAAATAGTAATATGGGACAAGGAGATGCCTGATGAACTAAATTAGTATTTTGCATCAGTCTTCACTAGCACTATGCCCGATGTTGTAGTGTGTAAAGGAAGAGATGTGTGCGCAGTTCCTATCACAAGAAAGAAGGTGCTCAAAGAAGGATGTGATGTTGAGGCTTTATAAGGCACTTGTGAGGCCTCATATTGAGTATTTTGAGAAGTTTCAGAAAAGATGTGCTGGCATTAGAGAGGGTCCAGAGGAGGTTTACAAGGATGATTCCAGGAATGAAAGGATTATCAGACAAGGAACATTTGATGGCTCTGGGTCTGTACTCGCTGGAATTAGAAGGATGAGGGGGGATCTCATTGAAACCTTTTGAATGTTGAAAGGCCTAGACAGAGTAGATGTGGAAAGTATATTTCCCATGGTGGGAGAGTCTAGGACAAGATGGCACTTAGCATAAAAGGGTATTCTTTCAAAACAGAGATGCGGAAAAATTTCTTTACCAAAGAGTGGTGAATTTGTGGAATTTGTTGCCACATGCCACATCCCAAGTCACTGGGTATATTTAAGGTAGAGATTGATAAGTTCTTGACATGGCTTCAAAGGTTATGGGGGAAAGGCCAGGAACTGGGGTAAAGGAGGAGAAAAAAAAAGGATCAGCCATGATTGAATGGCGGAGCAGACTCGATGGGCCGGATGGCCTAGTTCTGCTCCTACGTTGTCGGGTCTTATGGTCTTTCAGAAATTGGTGAGCTCAGCATGGGTGTAGGAAGCAGCACTAATGCAGTCATCAATGTAGTGCAGAAAAAGTTGAGGAGTATTAACAGTGAAGTCTTGGAACATGGACTGTTCCATGTAGCCAAAGAAAAGGCAGGCCTAACCGGGGCCTTCACGGGTGTCTATGGCTACACCTTGGGCCTGGAAAAACTGGGAGGAGCCAAAAGAGAAATTGTTGGGGGTGAGAACCAATTCTACCAAATGGAGGACAGTGATGGTGAAGGGGAACTAGTCAGGTCTATTGTCCAGAAAGAAGTGGAGAGCTCTAAGCCCTTACTATTGGGGGATACAAGTGTATAGGGACTGGATGTCCAGGGTGAAAATAAGGCAATAAAGGCCAGGGAACTTACAGTGATTGAAGACATTGAGAACGTGTGAAGCGTCACAGATGTAGGTAGGAAGTGACCAAGCCAACGGGGACTAAATGGAGTCGAAGTATGCAGATACGATTTCAGTGGGGCAGGAGCAGTCAGAAACCATGGACCTAATGGGATACTCAGGTTTGTAGATCTTGAGTTGGAGCTAGTAATGACCAGTGCAGGTACAGGAACCACAACATTGGTGGCAGTGGCTGGGAGCTCTCCAGATGCGATGATGTTGGTGATGTTGCTTGATTCTCCTCGGTGAAGTCCTCTTCAAAGGGTAAGTTAGAGGAATTGAATATTTAATTTAGTTGCCTTCTGAAGAACATGGATTGTAGGATTTGGATCTAACACAGCAGTTTGAGAAAAAGAAGTATATATTGGTTGTTGGCAGATGTGGTATTTATTTCAATTCAGATTTTGTTGGCAATCTCTGTGTGGCCCAATCATCACTGACTGCTCTCTTGACATGATAGATAATTATTTAAGAAGCTGGCTGCGAGTTTCTGCTTTTGCGAAATCTTAGAATATTGTCAATGAAACAGAAGTCATTCTCACTTTAATGGTTTATCTCAAATCTGCATGAAAAATAATTTTGCCATGTTCCTGATTTCCCCATGTATACTGCTGTGAAGAATTTTAAAAATAGGTACCCATAAATATAAGCCCTTTCATTTGCTTGTTACGTTTCACCATCTTTAATTGAATGAGGAACTGTAGAGAGCTGATCAGCAGCAATCTCAGGTTTTGCTGATTTTCAGAATTGGAACCATTGTTACCATTGTTTTGTTTGACTGTAATTCCACCAAATATTGATATTTTTGGGTTAGGGAACTATACTTTGGTTGTTTATAATATAATGGGCAAAATGTCTTGAAGCTGTGATAGTCTCCAGATAATTAGAGTGCTCAACACTACGAATAATGCAGTAAATAAAAGTTAAGTTGAATTCTAAGTTTTGATGCAGAGGTGCATCCTAGGATGTGCTGGGACACATCATCAGTGATGTAATCTGGGGTCATTGGTTGTTTCAGCTCTTGCAGCATTAGACAGTCTCCACTATAGCCATATTAGAGCTGCATTACACAACCAGTTTTTGCCAGCCAGTAGTGTAATGGCATTTGCACCGGACTTCGGGGCCAGTGATCCCGGGTACGAATCTGGTCAGCTCCTTGCACGCTTTCCATCTGTGCTGGGTTGTGCGTTGAGCTAGCAACTCGGCCTTGTAAACAACAGACAAAAATTCTTTTTTTTTGTAATTTATTTTTTATTCAAGTTCATCATCAAACAAACATTTCCGTAAGATGTATTCCAGATATTGTACATATATATCATATAGTCATATATGCCACAAATCTCCACATAATATATATCTGAGGTATATACTTATAGAAAAGAGAGGAAAAAAAGAAAGAGCGAAAGGAGAAAACAACGTACAAGTAGGGAGTGATCTTTTTTTAACAAGATATTCATTGATTTCTGAGGATAAAATCAGGCCTATGAGGTGTTATGTAGTCAAACCATTTTCCCCAGAATGAATCAAATTGTTCCAACTTATGATTAACAGATGATGTTATCTTCTCCATTTTGTAAATGTCTATTGTAATTTCCATCTACGCATTTAAGTTCGGGCTCTCCTGTGATAACCATTTCCTAGTAAGAGTCTTTTTATCAGCCATCAGCAGTATATTCATTAAATATTTATCTCTTTTCAACCATTCTTGAGGCATATACCCAAAATATGTGGTCTTTCTTTCTAAGGTTATTTCACATTTAAAGATATCTTGTAGGGCATTATGCATCCCACTCCAATAGTCTTTGATAACGGGGCATTCCCAGAAAATATGATAATGGTTTGCATTTTGCTTTCCACAATTTCTCCAGCAAACAGGGAGGTAAGGTTGTTGCCTGATGAGCCACAAGATGCAGAAAGGAACAACACCAACACAGCCAATTAATGTTTCACTTTGCCTCAGCTCCTCGAACAGCCAGGACATTCTGCAGAAAAACTGGTGCTGACTATCTTTCAGCTTGTCTGTTCCATCTACAGAGTGAGCTTTTGCAATCTGTTATTTTTCTAATGATCTTGGGTTTTATTAATAATGAGTGCATTAGTGAAGTTGTTTAAGATGTTGGTGAGGCCAGATTGTGTACAGTTTTGGTCACCTACCTACAGGAGAGATGTAAATTAGTTTGAAAGAGTACAGAGAAAATTTACAAGGATGTTGTCACATCTGGAGGACCTGAGTTATAAGGAAAGATTGAATCAGTTAGGACCTTATTCCTTGGAACATCAAAGATTGAGGAGAGATCTGATAAAGACAAAATTATAAGGGATATAGATAAGGTAAATGCAAGCACATTTTTCCACTGAGGTTGGGTGGGTCTGCAACTAGAGGTAGGCTTTTTCCACTAAGATTGTGTGAGACAACAACTAAAGGTCATGGTTAAAGGTGAAATATCAAAAGTATCAGGGGAAAATCACCGGAAACTACTTCACTCATAGGGTGCTGCCAGTGCAAGTGGTGAATACGAGCTTGATTTCAATGTTTAAGAGAAGGTTCGATAGGTATATAAAACATAGAACACAAAAATCTACAGCACGTTACAGGTCTTTCAGCCCACAATGTTGTGCTGACCACGTAACCTACTCTAAAAACTGCCTAGAATTTTCTTAGCGCATAGCCCTTCATTTAACTCAGCTCTGTGTACCTACCTAAGAGGCTCTAAAAAGACCCCATTGTATCCACTTTCACCACCGCCACCTGCAGTGCATTCCACACATCCACCTCTCTCAGTGTGAAAAACTTACTCCTGACATTCCCTCATAATCTATTTCCAAGCACCTTAAAACTATGCCCCCTCGTGTTAGCCATTTCAGCCCTGGGAAAAAGCCATTGGCTATCCACATGATTAATGCCACTCATCGTCTTATACACCTCTATCAGGTTACCTCTCATTCTATATCGCTCCGAGGAGAAAAGGCCAAGTTCATAACCTATTCTCATAAGGTACACCGTCCAATCCAGGCAACATCCTTGTGAATCTCCTCTGCACTCTCTCTATAGTATCCACGTCCTGCCTGTAGTGTGATGACCAGAACTGAGCACAGTACTCCAAGTGGGGTCTGACCAAGGTCTTATATAGCTGTAACATTACCTCATGGCTCTGGAACTCAATCCCACGGTTGATGAATACCAACACACCATACACCTTCTTAACAACACTGTCAACCTGCGCAGCAGCTTTGAGTGTCCTATGGACACGGACCCCAAGATCTCTCAGATCATCCACACTGCTAAGAGTCTTACCATTAATATTATATTCTGTCTTCAAATTTGACCTATCAAAATGAACTACTTCACACTTACCTGGGTTGAAGTCCATCTGCCACTTCTCAGCCCAGTTCTGCATCCTATTGATGTCCCACTGTAGCCTCTGACAGCCCTCCAGACTATCCACAACACCCCCAATCTTTGTGTCATCAGCAAACTTACTAACCCACCCTTCTACTTCTTCATCCAGGTCATTTATAAAAAAGCACAAAGAGGAAGGGTCCCAGAACAGATCCCTGTGGAACCTCCATGCAGAATACGAACCATCTGCAACCACTCTTTGCCTTCTGCAGGCAAACCAATCTCACAAAGCAAGGTCTCCTTGGATCCCATGCCTCCTCACTTTCTGAAGGAGCCTTGCATGGTGGACTTTATCAAATGTCTTATGAAATCCATTTACACTACATCCACTGGTCTACCTTCATCATTGTGTTTTGTTATTATTATATAGATAGTAGGAGTATGGCTGGCTATAGTCCCGGCGCAGGTCGGTGGGAGTAGGTAGGTTCAATGGTCTGGTATGGACTAGACATGCTGAAGGGTCTGGTTCTGTGCTGTGCTTTTCTATGATTAATGATTAATGGTATTAGACACAAACAAACACACTTTATGGATTAAGTCATTGCATCACGTGTACAAACAAGGATAAGCTTAGTAACTAAAGCTGATCACATCCAAGGAAGAAATTGCTGCCAAAATCACAATAGGAGAGGAAATGGTTGAGGAACTGGATCTTTGAATTTGAGTCATAGAGAAACAAATTTTGGAGCCCAGGTGGTCTGCTTTTGACTTTGTCGGGAATAAGTTGTGTTGGAGGTGACTAGATTGTGCCAAATGCAAGAATGGATCAGGCAGTTTTGTGCTTATGTTCATGTTAGCACGCCTGAAGTTTTCCTAGCATCTGAATATACCTTTATTCCTATAAGGTCCATATCTACCACACTGAAGCTCAAGTTGTAACCTGTGATGATGTAGGAAAAGCAGAAATAGACAACTTGTACTTTTTTGCTATGTATCTCGTTATTTTAAATATAGAGTGTGGGTGGAATCCACAGCCTTAGTCCTTCAACCATAGGTTGAGAATGGCTAATATAAAGGCCTAACAAGAAATCCTCACCACTTTCTCCATGCCTAGATTACCTGGTTCTTGGAAAGGTTTTAGAAAAGAACCTTCCCATATTATTCTGTCATCAAGGCTTGGGATTCTGGAATTTTCTTTTTTGGTCCTCTGCATGAGGCTTTAAGTGGAATTGTCATGTCACCGCGCAATTTAACTTATCAGTGAATCTGTGGAGCTATGGTTGATGGTCTAGTTCTCTTTCTGGGACTGAAAAAAGACCTGTAATGGAACTGGGTCACAGATGCAAGAGCCAGAGTACCCGAGACAAAGGTCACCCTACCAAGTCACACACATCACGATCTCAAACCATTCAGGCCAAGATTTCTAAAACTGAAGCCATTACACCCCATTGAGTTTGTCCCATTGTGAAAGAGCTTGAACTGACCACCTATAGGTGGTGGAGCTGCAGAACATTTATAGTGAACCAATGAGTTCAGGCAAATATAACCAGAAAAAAAATATATAAGATCACCAGACATCTATGTTTAAATTCTCTTTGGAAGCATTATCTTAGCCAAGAGAAAGAATTATCATCAGTTCTTGCGAACAAGAATTTCTTCTGCTAACACAATCTGAAATTACCCCCAGCCATAAGAAAATTGAAACCATTACATGCATCAATGGTTCTTTGTATTCATTTTAATGAGGCATGTCCAAGCTCTGAGCTGTAAACAGAATAGCTTCATCACATTTAAAATGTATTTTGAAATGCACTTGAAAATCTGTAACTTACACAGCTATGTTGCATCTAAGTGTTAGATGTTGGGATTAGAGTGGGCAGTTTGTTTTGACCAGGATGGATACAATGGTATGAACTACATTCTTCAGTGGTGCAATTTTTCTTATAATTTAGGGTAACTTTCTGATCCCTAAGGACTCATTTTGTGGATGTCCTTGAGATGGTTTTAACAATTCAGTCAGAATGCATTGAAGAAGCCAGTTGTAGTTTGGAAGAAACATACTAGGGTTTAGATAAAACAAACTGGTTTTTAATTTGTTCTAAATTACAAGGACTATACATATATATTTATTTAATCATATATTTTGTGTTGTAATTTCTATTTGTATATTACTGGCATGCCTGTAGAGACAAAAAAAGGGTATCCTTGGTCTAAGCGGAAAGATTATTGATAAGAGGTAGCTCCATTTCCTGAGAGGTACTCTTGATATACATTATAAAGTCCATCATAAGAACTTTTCACACGCTAGAACATAAGAATAAAGGAATATAAGCAACATAAAGTGATCTTAGCTGATCCAGTGGAGAACCATGTCCAACTTTCCTCTTAACTTTCTCCTTCTGCCCACCTGATATCTTCTGATTTTCTTGGAATACAGAGATCCAATTTAAATTTACCAAATAGTTCAACTTGCTCTTGTATCTGGGGTAGAGAATTCCAAACTGACAAACAAAAGTCTCCTAATTTCATACTTAGCTGGTCAATCTTTTATCCTGAGATCATACTCCCTGGAACTAAAGGAAATAAACTCTAGTCAACTATCCAAAGTCACTAAATCATGGAATTGTTATGGGATGGAAGGAGGTTAGGCAACCTGTTGAGACTGTGTACATGCCAGGTAAAAGCAATTCAACTAGGTCCACAACCTGTCCTCTCTGTATAGCTCTGAAAATACTTCCTCTTCATTCTCCCTTTTGAAAACTACATATGAACCCTTAAAGCTCTCCATTTCTTTCTGGGTAACAGACCCAACCTGCTCCCCTTCACCACCACTCTCCTGTCTTTGGCAGAATTGGTTCTCACTCTCAATAAATTCTTCTTTGGCTCCTTCCACTTCCTTCAAACCAAAGGTGTAGGCATGGGCACCTCTATGGGTCCTGCTATGTCTGCCTTTTTGTTGGCTATGTTCTAAGCTTGCACCGGTATCACTCCCCAACTTTTACAACGCTACATCGAGGACTGCATTAATCGACTTTATCAACTTTGCCTCCAACCTTCACCCTGCCCTCAAATTTACCTGGTCCATTTCCAACATCTCCCTCCCCTTTCTTGCTCTCTCTTTCTCTGGAGACAGATTACCTACTGATATCTTTTACAAACCCACTGATTCTCACAGCTTCCTGGAATACACTATACCTCTTCCCACCCTGTCAATTGTAAAAATGCCATCCCCTTCTCTCAGTTCCTCTGGCATTGCCGCATCTGCTCTCAGTATGAGGATTTTTATTCCAGAAACAATGAGCTGCCCTCTATTTTCAAAGAAACAGACAGACATACTTTATTGATGTCGAGGGAAATTGGGTTTTGTTACAGCCGTGCCAACCAAGAATAGTGTAGAAATATAGCAATATAAAATCATAAATAATTATAAGTTAATCATGCCAAGTGGAAATAAGTCCAGGACCAGCTTATTGGCTCAGGGTGTCTGACACTCTGAGGGAGGAGTTGTAAAGTTTGATGGCCACAGGCAGGAATGACTTCCTATGACGCTCAGTGTTACATCTCGGTGGAATGTGTCTCTGGCTGAAAGTACTCCTGTGCCTAACCAGTACATTATGGAGTGGATGGGAGTCATTGTCCAAGATGGCATGCAACTTGGACAGCATCCTCTTTTCAGACACCACCATCTGAGAGTCCAGTTCCACCCCTACAACATCACTGGCCTTACGAATGAGTTTGTTGATTCTGTTGGTGTCTGCTACCCTCAGCCTGCTGCCCCAGCACACAACAGCACACATGATAGGACTGGCCACCACAGACTCGTAGAACATCCTCAGCATCATCCAGCGGATGTTAAAGGGGCCTTCCTTCCTCCACCGTCAATGCCGCCCCGACCTGCATCTCTTCCATCTTGCACATCTCTGCCCTCACCCCATCCTCCCTCCCCCCACCGGGGAAAGGGTTCTTCTTGTACATAAGGTACAGGATTAGAACTAAGCCTTTTGGCCTATCAAATCTGCTCTGCCATTTCATCGTAGCTGATCCAATTTTCCTCTCAGCCCCAGTCTCCTCCCCATTTCCTGTCAAGCCATGACCTACCAAGAACCTATTAACCTCTGCCTTAAATATACGTAGAGACTTGGCCTCCACAGCTGCCTGTGGCAAAGAACTCCAAAAATTCACCACTCTCTGGCTAAAGAAATTCCTCATCATCTCCATTCTAAAAGGATGCTCCTCTATTCTGAAGCTGTGTCCTCTGGTCTTAGACTCCCACCACAGGAGACATCCTGTCCACGTCCACTCTATCAAGGACTTTCACCATTCGATAGGTATCCATGAGGTCACCCTTCATTTTTCTGAATTTTAATGAATACAGGCCCAGAGCCATCAGATGCTCTTCATATGACAAACTATTCAATCCTGGAATCATTTTTATGAACCTCCTTTGAATCCTCTCACCTACTACTACTGGGCAGTTGGTGGTCCTCACCTGCCACCTCAGTAGCTTTCATGTCCAACACATGATTCTCTGTAACTTCTGCCACCTCTTACGGGATTCCACCACCAAGCACATCTTTCCCTCCCCCCACCCCCATCAACTTTCTGCTTTCCATAGGGATTGCTCCCAACGTAACTTTCTTGTCCAGTCATTCCTCCCCACCAATCTCCTTCCTGGTACCTATCCTTGCAAACAGACCTGGCCCTACACCTCCTCCCGCACTAACATTCAGGGCCCCAAACAGTCCTTCCAGGAGAGGCGACACTTCACCTGTGAGTCTGTTGGGGTCGTCTATTGTTACCAGTGCTCCCAGTGTGACCCAGCATTGACTGGGAGACCGCTTCACCGAGCACATAGGCTCCGTCCGCCAAAAAAGGAGGGATCACCTGGTGGCCACCCATTTCATTTCTACTTCCCATTCCGACATGTCAGTCAACGTCCTCCTCTACTGCTGTGATGAAGCCACACTCAGGTTCAAAGTTTCAAAGGTTCGCGTATTATCAGTCTGCAACTCTGAAATTCTTCAGCTCTGGGTAGTCATGAAACCAAGAAAGAAGAGGAAACAAAGGCAGCACAATCATCAACCTCCAAATCTCACCTCCCTGCAGAAAAAATGAACAAAAGCAGAGCAGGTCATTAACCCCACCCCCCTCCCCAAATATCCCCTCCAACACAAAAACCAAGCAAAATGGATCAGGCACATCAACCCCAAATCCTTCTGCCCACACAAAAACTGAACAAAACAGGTCAGGTGCATCAATGCCCAAATCCTCCTCCCTGCACAAAAAAAAATAAACAAAATCTTGAGGAACAACATCTTATATTCCATCTGGGTAGCCTCCAACTTGATGGAATGGACATTGATTTCTCAAACTTCTGGTAATTTACCCCTCACCCCACTTCACCACTGCCATTCCCGTTTCCCTCTCTCACCTCATCTCCTTATCTGTCCATCACCTCCTCTGGTGCTCCTCCTCCCTCCCTTTCTTCCATGGTCTTCTACCCTCTCCTAACAGATCTCCCCTCCTCCAGCCCTTTATCTCTTTTACCTATCAGCTTCCCTGCTCTTTACTTCACCCCTCCCTCTCTCCGGGTTTCACCTATCACATACCATTTCTTCCTCTCCCCACCTTCTTCATCTAACTTCTCATCTTTTATTCCATGACTGGTGAAGGTTCTCGGACCAAAACGTCGACTGTTTACCCTTTTCCATAGATGCTGCCTGTCCTGCTGTGTTGTTCCAGCATTTTATGTGGTATCTGAACCTTTGAGATAAAATAAAATAATTTGATTTTAAACATGGTATGCACTCCTTAATTTCAGTAGGCTGAATTCACCCAGACCGTTAAGGGTTAAGTTCGCCACATATGTTATGTATTATGTTGCACGCTATTATGTTTTGTGGGTGGGGATTTTTCTTATATATATACACGACATCACCATTTGTTAGAGGGGGAAATAAAGTGTACGGTAGAAATTGTTACACTTGGCGTCGATTTTTGTTGACACTCCTACAACATCTAAATATTTTTATTTTAAACATCTAACCATTGCAGCATTTCTGGTGTAAAAAATATTATTTCCTTGTTGCACTTTGGCTCTTTTGTCAGTCTCTTCATTGTACACCCCTTTTCCTGAGAACCATTCACCCTTGGGAACAGTTCTTTCCCACCAAAATACATAAAATCACATTTTCTCTATTGTATTCCATCAGCCCACTTTCTTAACCTCTCTGTGTGTCTTTGCAAACTTGATGCTTTCTTCCACGGTCCATTCACCCGCCAAGATTTATATCAGCTAACTTTAATGCATTTCACTATGTCTAATTATCTGAGTCACTGATACCAATTCTGAATCATGACATTTCCTGCACTCTCAAAGGGTGACACTGTGCAACTGAAGTATCTGGAGTACTGCACACAGTTTCGGTTGCCCCACTATAGGAAGGATGTTAAGCTTTGGAGAGGGTGCAAAAGAAGTTTACCAGGATTCTGCCTGGTTTAGAGGGCATCTGCTGTCATGAGAGGCTGGGTAACTTGGGTTGTTTTCTCTGTGGTGGCAAAGATCTGATAGAGATTTATAAGTTTATGAAAGGCATAGATAGAGTAGACAGGCAGTATCTGTTCCCAGAGTTGAAATGCCTAATACCAGGGGGCATACATTGAAGATGAGAGGGGGTAGGCTCAAAGGGGATGTGAGAGGTAATTTTTTTTTACTCAGAGAGTGGTGAATGCCTAGAATACGCTGCCTTGTATGGTGCTGAAATTTTTAAGTTTTAAAACCCATTTAGAGGTGAAGAAATGCTGATCTGAATCCCTGGACCCAGTAACTACTGTGTAAATCCAGTGGTTAGTGGGCTGCCTCTCCTAATTTTATCATAACTAGTTATATAGTGCAGATCCATTCATTTGGAAGGGATTGCTAATCTTATTTAAAGTTCAGCTAAATGTTTTTGTTACAATTGTTTTGTTTTTTTAACTTTTTAAAATTGTCTCTGAGTGGTTTAGTATGCCTTTTGTCATTGGAGACATTTCAAAATGGAGAACCAACCCTTTGACATCACAAGCGGTGTGCTAGGTGTGGTACCTTAGGATCGAGCACATAGAGGCCTGGTCGCCACTTGAAGCCCAATCTGCTTATAGGCCAATTGTGGAACCAAGGCATTGAAGTTGCTGGCACCTGCAGGAGATTAATGCAGGGCTAGAGTGGAAGGATGAGCATAGGCAATGATAAGTCAGATAAGCCAACATTTTGGGACTACTGTATTGCTACTCAGTTGATTGCTTTAGCCATTCACCTAAGATCCTGATCTTTGTCTGTATTTTTGCTATGATCTCTGAAGCAAATGTGTGAAATAACTTTACTTTGAAGTAACGAGTGAGAGATGAGATCATTGAGAGCGGGACCCATTTAAAAGCAACAAATTTCATTGGGAGTGAGTCAATAAAAAGAAAGAAAGTATAAGCAGAGTGGCCATTGTGGGAGCGGCCATTGTTGGAGTGGGCCAGGATTAGAGTGAGAGGCTTTGGCTTAACAGGCCTTAGTGCCTTAGTGAGAAGAGGCAGAGGCCAAGGCTGCCTCTGAGTAATTTGAAAATAATTTATTGTAATTATAAAACTTAGACTCAAGAAGTTCGAGCCAAAGGTGTAATAAACTCAGTGAGAAGAGGCTGAGTAAGTGACCTAGGTGGGAGGCGAAACTCAAAGGCTTCAGGCAGGTAAGCGTGGGCAAGGTTTTTTTGTTGTTGTCTTAGTCTTTAATTCAGTGCAGGCAGGATGGTAGTAAGGGCAGGAGAATGCTCCTCCTGTAAGATGTGGGAATTCAGGGTACCTAACGGTCTTGCTGTTGACTATATCTGCAGGAAGAGCACACAGCTTCAGCTCCTCGCTGACCAGGTCGAAGAACTGGAGCTGGAGCTGGATATACTCAGGACCATTCGAGAGGCTGAATAACTCATAGATGAAACACCTACTGAGGTAGTCACACCCAGAGTGTGGGCTCAGATAGTAGATGGGTGACCACTAGGAGAAGTAAGGGGAGTAAGGGTTCCCTTGTGGCCATTCCCCTCATCTTATTGGGGTAGAATGGCCTATCAGAGTACAGCCAGGCCATTGGCTCTTTGGCAACCTCTAGGCCTCAGAAGGGTACGGTAAAGCCAGGCAGAGCAGAAGAGGTAGGGGGTCGATAGGACAGCATAGGAGATTCCGTGGACAGAGTAGCCAGGATAGCATGTTGCCTCCCAGCTGCTAGGGTTCAGGATGTCTTAGAGTGGCTGCAAAATATGTTCAAGAGGGAAGGTGAGCATCCAGAAGTCGTGGTGCACTTTGGCACCAAAGATATAGGTAGGAAGGGGGAGGAAATCCTCTGCAGTGAGTATAGGGAGTTAGGAAAGAGTCTGAGGATCAGGACCTCCAAAGTAGTAATCCCTGGATTATTCCTGGTGCCACGTGCTAGGCAGGGCAGGGAAAGGTTGATATCACAGATGGTTGAGGAACTGGTGCAGGGGGCAGGTTATCGGGTTCTTTATCATTGGACAGGGGTGACCTGTAAAAGAGGGACGAGTGGCACCCAAACTGCAGGGGAACCAAATTCTGGGCTGGGAAGTTTGCTGGTGCTACTTGGGAAGATTTAAACCAGTTTGGCAAGGGGATAGTAACCAGACTGCTAGGTCAGAAAGTGAAGGGATGGGGAGGAAAGTAGATGTTAGGGTCAGTAAAAACAGACATGAGAAAAATAATAGATATGATGGGATGGATAGTTTGAAGGGTGTGTGTTTTAATATTAGGAGTATTATGGATAAAGGTGATGAACTTACAACATGGATCAGTACATGGAACGTTGATACTGTGGCCATTACAGAGACTTGGTTGAGAGAGGAACAATATTGCTTCTGTAATATCCAGGGTTTTGATGGTTTAGAAAATATGGATAGGTGCAAAACAATAGGGTTGTTGTCATGGGAAACTTCAACTTCTCAGTTATAAATTGGGAGCTTAGTGCAATTGGTTTTGATGAGGCAGAATTTGCTAAGTGCATCCAGGAGGGTTTCTTAAATCAATATGTTGATAGTCCAACAAAAGAACGATGTTGTAATAGACTTAATGTCGGGTAACACTGGATGACAAATGTTTTCAAAAGTGTTGCTTCCTCAGAATTTTTTTTGTTTATGTTAGACCACTTGAAGCTGAACACAAATACAATTTCAGACTACTTGTATCACGTAGTGTGGTGAACTACATATACCTGTCTGGACACGCCCCCCTTGCTGACTGCTCCTGTGGCTCCGCCCACGGACCCCGGTATAAAGGCGATTGGGGACTCCGCCCTGGTCTCAGTCTCCAGGATGCAGTGTGGTGGTCAATTGCTGCTTGTCCTTTCTTCCAGCCAATAAAAGCCGATATCTCGCCCCACGTCTCAGAGAGTTATTGATGGTGTATCACGTAGGAATTTGGAGAAATGAGAAATCAACTTCTATGGAGTATAATGTGTATAATTGCATATTGATGCTGACACTTTGCAATGGTTCAACTAAGCTAAAAATGCTTTGTTGATGATTTACATCTGTACTCCATGTATAAGGCTTCTTACTCTAGTGTCCAACAATAATCAGCCAGCAATGATGGATTCCAGTTGCCTGATCCTGTATCTCCATGACTGCAATGTCCTGGTGAAACCTTTCACCATTCATCACTGACAGTGCCAGGATTTGTAGGGATGAAACCTAAATGGGAATGCAGAAAAAGAATCTTTAGTGACATGTTGCACTTCATGGTTTTGTATACATGAAGCATGTAGTTTGGTGCTCTGTAGTTGCCAAGAAAAATTTCATCAACATCCTTGAACGCTTTTCATGTGATTTTCTCCGGTCCCACTTGAAGTTCTTTGAATTGCCTGTCATTGATGTCCTTTTTGATTTGTGGTCCAATAAAAATGTCTTCCTTAATCTTTGCATCAGCTATTTTGACTTAAATTATGAATTGAAATAACCAATATAGGCAATATTAAAAAACATTGCATGATAGGGAAATTTCATAGTGATTTTCATGATCAGCCAACCACAAATGCAAAAGATACACACAGAAGTATTCAGGAAGCAAAACTATTGTTCTTCAGTGTAATGAGCCTGGCCAGGTGACCAACCATTCAGTGGATTAGAGAACAGTGACCATAATTCCTGAAGCTTTAAGACAGTGATGTTAAGGATAGATATGGACCTCGATGGAGAATATTAAATTGGACCAGGGCAAAATGTGAGAGCATTAGACAGGAACTAGGAAGAGTTAATTGCGAACGGCAGTTTTTGGGCAAGTCCACATCTGATATGTGGAGGGTGTTTAAAGGTGAACTGCACAGAGTATGAGACAGGTATGTTCCAATCAGAAGGAAGGACAAGGATGGCAAGGTAAGAGAACCTTGGATATCGAGAGAGGTAATGAATTTAGTCAAGGAGGTAAAGGAAAAGTATGTAAATCTTAGAAAGCTCTAATCAAACAGAGTCCTTGAGGATTATAAAGAAGCCAGAAAAGAACTCAAGAAGAGAATCAGGAAAGCCAAGAGAGGTGATGAAAAGTCCTTGGCAAGCAGAATTAAAGAGAATTCCAAAGCATTCTATACATCTAGTAAACACAAAGTACACTGCAGATGCTGTGGTCAAATCGACACATACAACAAGCTGGAGGAACTCAGCAGGTCAGGCAGCATCCGTTGACTGCTCATTTCAACGGATGCTGCCCGACCTGCTGAGTTCCTCCAGCTTGTTGTATGTGTTGATTCTAAAGATCTATGAAGAGCAAAAGCATTACCAGGAAGAGGGTAGGGCCACTCGAGGATAATGGGGAGGTGGGAAAAATTTGTTTGGTTGTGGATGAGGTCCTTAATGAGTACTTTACATCAGTACTTACTAAATAAATGGATGTGGAAGATAGGGAGATCACTGCCAAGTATAGCAATATCTGCTAGGGCATTTCAAAGTAAAGGGGGGGGGGTATGGTAGTGTTGGGTCTCTTGATGAGTATTATGGTGGATATGTCTGCACAGTCTGATGGGATATACCCCAGGTTATCGAGAGAGGCAAGAGAAAAGATTGTTGGGGCCTTAACCAATATCTTCATATCCTCTCTAGCCACAGGTGAAGTTGTGGAAGATTGTTGAGTAACTAATGTTGTTCAATTATTCAAGAAGGGAAGTAGGGATAGATGCTATAGACTGATGAGTCTTACATCGGTGATATGGAAGTTACTGGAGAAAATTCTTAGGAATAGATTCATGAGCATTTGGAAAAGCCATGGCCTAATTAGGGAGAACCAGCATGGCTTTGTGCGAGCAAGTCATGTCTTACTAACTTGATTCACTTCTTTGACAAGGTGAAGAAGGTTATTGATGAAGGTAGAGGAGTTAATGTCAATTACATGGATTTTAGTTAGCCCATTTGACAAGGTCCCTCATGAGATGCTCATCCAGAAGATTAAGATGCATTGGATCAATGGTAAATCGGCTGTCTGAATTCAGAGCAACACACACAAATGATGGAGGAACATCTCGGTTTCAGCTCAAAACATTGACTGTATTTTTTTCCCATAGATGCAGCCTGGCCTGCTGAGTTCCTCCTGCATGTTGTGTGTGTGTTGCTCGGATTTCCAGCATCTGCAGATTTTCCATCGTTTGTGTTTGGATTTGGAACTGGCTTACTCATAAAAGACAGAGTATAGTAGTTGAAGGAACTTATTCTAGCTGGAGGTCTGTGATGGGTGGTGTTCCTCAGGGATCTGTACTGTTTGTGATGTATATAAATAACCTAAATGAAAATGTGGAAGGGTGGATTCGTAAGTTTACAAATGATATGAACATTGGTGGTGGTGTGGATAGTATAGAAGACTGTCAAAGAATATAACAGGATATAAATCAGTTGCAGATATGGGTGGAGAAATGGTAGATAGAGTTTAGCCTGCCTAAATGTGAACTGTTGCCCCCTTGGTAGGTCAAATGGAAAGATACAGTACTCTGTTAAGAACAAGACCCTGAACAGTGTTGATAAGCAGAGGAATCTTAGTGTCGAAGTTCATAGCTCCCTGAATGTAGCTACACACATTGCTAGAGTGGTTAAGATGGTATATGGCAGGTTTACCTTTTATAGTCGAGGCATACAGCTCAAAAGTCAGGAAGTCATGTTGCAGTTTTATAAACTATGTTTAGGCTGCATCTGGATTTTTGGTGGCCCTATTACAGGAAGGAGGTCGAAGCTTTGGAGAGGGTGTGGAAGATGGTTACGAGGGTGCTGCCTGGTTTAGAGGGCATGTGTTATCACGAGAGTTTGGACAAACCTGGGTTGTTTTCTCTGGAGCAGCTGTGGGTGAGGGAAGCTCTGATAGTGATTTATAAGATTATGAGAGGCGTTAGATAGAAAATATCCTTTTTCCAGGTTTGAAAGATCTAATACCAAAGCACACACATTTAAGACGAGGGGAGGTAATTTCAAAAGAGGTGTGAGTGGCAAATATTTTCATTGAGTGGTGGGTGCTTGGAATATGATGGTGGAGGCAGATACATTAGAGACTTTTAAGGGATGTTTAGATAGGCACATGAATGTGAGGAAAATGGAAGGATATGGACATTGTGTAGGCAGAAAGGATTAGTTAGTTAGCTATTTGATTATTAATTTGATGGTTCAGCACAACATAATGAGCCCAAGGGCCTGTTCCTGTGCTGTACTGTTTTATGTTCTATGTTCCCTCTTTAGCTTAATATCAAACATATTTTTTAAAACTTCCATACAATAAATCAAAACCTTGGTGTTGAAGCAGGTAGAGACCCACAATTGGCACATTGAGATGATTTTCAGCCATGAAAGTTTCTGAAGTGGGACCTTTGGATTGTGGTTTAGATATACAGCCTAATAATACTCATTTTCAGAGACGTGAGTTTGTTTAGACTCACTTGAGTCATGGCCTTTCTGTGTATGGAATCATCTCAATTTAAAGAGCATAATTTTTACTGAAGTTTTGCACTGTGTATAAGGAGCTTTGAATTAATATCCTGCTTATTAAGCAGAAATAGTGAATTAAGTAAATATTTTGACTTTCCTCTGAAAGTTCGTTTGACTATTATACCAGGAGAAGATTTATTAGTCAGACATTGTTGGTCATTTATTTTAATTCTTTATTTTTTTAAGTTTAGAGATATGGTGCAGAATAGCCCCCCCCCCCCCCCCTCACCAGCCCTTTGGGCTGCTAACTTTAACCTACTAACCAGTATGTATTTGGATGAGGCAGGAAAATGAAACATTCTATGGTGAGGATGAACAGAGGAGGTCAGGGTTGAGTTACCAATGTCAACGCCCCGAGTTTTTAAAATCAGAACAAGTCTACTCCGAGACAAACTAGGAACACTAGATATCTGAAACTGTTGAATTCACTGTTAAGTCCTCAGGGTTAGAACATATCCAGTCCAAAGTGCTGTTCCTCAAGTTTCTGCTGGCTTCAGTGTAAAGTGCTAAAGGCAGAGAAGTTAGAGGGATACTGAAGAACAGAATAGAAGTTGCAGACTCCCAGAACCACAATTACCTTGGCAAACTGAAGGAAGGGTGCTACAAAGCAATAACCCAACACGCATTTAATTTTTTAAAAAACGTAAATAAGATGACATTGCGAGCACTAGATGCAGGGATTAAACTGGAAGTGGAATAAATATGTTGCTGTTTCATCTTAGAGCAGAGGCTCCCAATCTGGGATCCATGGACCCCTCTGTTAATGATAGAGGTCCATGCATTAAAAAATTGGTTGGGAACCCTGCCTTAGAGGAATATTTGGATCACTGGATGATTGAGAGTGAAGCCTTTTATGTCTCCTCTGGTTGCTTTTCCCACTGTTCTGTCTCCAAGATTAACATTCTAAGAGTGGTCTTTACTCCCAAAATGGGTTTAAAGTTTCTGACCTTCCTTTAGTTCACTACTTAGCAAAATTGAGTGATGCAACGTGACAGGAGGCAGGTAGGGAGTATCTTTAAATCATTGTCCAGATTGAGTTTATTACTTTAAGAAAACAAATAAGAAAGAAAGCCGCACTAATAAAGCATCTTTTATATCACTTTTGGATATCTGAAACATTTTACAGCTAACAGCACACACAAAATGCTGGAGGAACTCAGCAGGCCAGACAGCATCTACAGAAAAAAAACACAGTTGAAGTTTTGGGCCACATAGATCATTTTCCATAGATGCTGCCTGGCCTTCTGAGTTCCTCCAGCATTTTGTGTGCATTGCTCGGATTTCCAGCATCTTCAGATTTTCTCTTGTTTGTGATTTGATTACAACTAACAACATTTTTTGAAGCATTGACACTATTGGAAAGTAGACTACATAACTGCCAGTCTTTGATAGCAATTCCAAAAAGCAACAGAGGACTTGATTTTAGTTATGTTAAATCAGGGATAAACATTGACATGGACAGTAGGAGCAGCTTACTACCCTATCTCAAAATAGCACCATGAGGCTTCTTAAAAAAACATTATATGGTGGTTTAATGTATCAGCACTTCTGAAGTGGCAGTATTAATTTGTATGTTAATCTAGTGTAGTTTCATTATTTGAAAGGCATTGTTGACCTTAGTAAGTTTTGCTATTTTTTTCTATCTTTCTAGATTTTTATAATTTAAAAAAATCAATTTTGAGTGGTTTTGATTGCCCTTTGTCATTGAGGACATTTCCAGACAGTGAAACAGGCCTTTGATTCCATGAGTGCTGTGTTAGGGGGTGAAATCTCAGGATCTGCCTTAAGAACACAAGAACAATAGAACTAGTATCAGGAGTGGGCCATCTGAGCCTTTGAACCTGATCAGCCGTTCAATTAGTTTATGGCTAATCTGGCCAATTTTGCTAAGTAGTGAACTAAAGGAAGGTCAAAAACTTTAAAGCCGTTTTGGGAGTAAAGATCACTCTTAGAATGTTAATCTTGGAAACTGGACAGTGGGAAAAGCAACCAGAGGAGACATGAAACCCTCTTTCTTAAGGCTTTGCTCCCAACAATCTAGGGATCCAAATATTTCTCTAACACAGAGGTTCCCAACCTTTTTTTATGCCATGAACTCCTATCATTAACCAAGGGGTTCATGGACCCCAGACTGGGAACCTCTGCCCTAAGATAAAGCAGCAACATATTTATTCCACTTCCAATTTAATGTATGTAATGCTCACAATGTCATCGCATTTACATTTAAAAAATATCAAATGCACATTGGGTCCACTTACCACTTGCCATTTAACCGTAACATTTAATTCCCCTACTGTGCAAAGATCTATCTAACAGTATCTTAAATATATTTGGTGATGTAGCCTCTACTGTTCCACGTGTAGAGAATTCCACAGATACACTACTCCATGGGAAAAGCAGTTTCATCTCATCTCCATCTGAACTATACTCAGTGACAGGTGAGGTGCTATGTTCTCTAGTTTGTTATCTTACTTAGAACCAGTGGAAACAATTTTCCTGCCATTATCTTATGTAGCCCTTTCATAATTCAATATGTTTCCATAAGATCTCTTCACATTGAATTCCAGTGAGCATACTCTAGTCCAGGAAACTCAATCTCCCCTCTTAGGCTAACCCGCTCATTTCTGGAATCAATTTGGTGAACCTCCACTGCAAAGTCAGTATTTCTTTTCTTAAGTAAGACCAGAACTGTTAGCTGCCTTAATGACTATCACCCAGTAGCACTCACATTGACAGTGATGAAATGGTTTGAGAGGTTGGTCATGACTGGACTGAACTCCTGCCTCAGAAAGGATCTGGACCCATTGCAATTTGCCTATTGCCACAATAGGTCAACGGCAGATGCAATCTCAATGGCTCTCCATACAACTTTAGACCACCTGGACATCACAAACACCTATGTCAGGATGCTGTTCATCGGCTATAACTCAGCATTTAATACCATCATTCCCACAATCCTGATTGAGAAGTTGCAGAACCTGGGCCTCTGTACCTCGCCCTGTAATCAGATCCTCAACTTCCTAACTGGAAGACCATAATCTGTGCAGATTGGTGATAACATATCCTCTTCTCTGATGATCAACACTGCCGCACCTCAAGGGTGTGTGCTTAACCCACTGCTCTACTTTCCATATACCCATGACTGTGTGGCTAGGCATAGCTCAAATACTATCTATAAATTTGCTGACAATACAACCATTGTTGGTAGAATCTCAGGTGGTGACGAGAGGGCATACAGGAGTGAGATATGTCAACTACTGGAGTGGTCCTACAACAACAACCTGGAACTCAACGTCAGTAAGACAAAAGAACTGATTGTGCACTTCAGGAAGGGTAAGACGAGGGAACACATACCAATTCTCATAGAGGGATCAGAAGTGGAGAGTGTGAGCAGTTTCAAGTTCCTTGGTGTAAGATCTCTGAGTATCTAACTTGGTCCCAACATATTGATGCAGTTATAAAGAAGGGAAGTCAGTGGCTGCATTTCATTAAGAGTTTGAAGAGATTTGGCATGTCAACAAATACGCTCAAAAACTTCTATAGTTGTACTGTGGACAGCATTCTGACAGGCTGCATCACTGTCTGGTATGGGGGGAGGGGCTACAGCACAGGACTGAAAGAAGCTGCAGAGGGTTGTAAATCTAGTCAGATCAATCTTGGGCACGAGCCTACAAAGTACACATGAGATCTTTAGGGAGTGATTTCTCAGAAAGGCAGCATCCATTACTAAGGACCTCCAGCACCCAGGGCATGCCCATTTCTCACTGTTACCATCAGGTAGGAGGTACAGAAGCCTGAAGGCACACACTCAGCGATTCAGGAACAGCTTCTTCCCTTCTGCCATCCGATTCCTAAATGGACATTGAACCCTTGGACACTACCTCACTTTTTTAATATACAGTATTTCTGGTTTTTGCACGTTTTTAAAATCTGTTCAATATATGTGTATTGTAATTTATTTATTTATTCTTCTTATTATTTTTGCATTTATCATTATTTTTTTCTATATTATGGATTGCATTGAACTGCTGCTCCTAAGTTAACAAATTTCACATCACATGCTGGTGATAATAAACCTGATTCTGATGCTGAACTGCATTCGATAAACCAGTGTGATTTCACCAGTACCCTGTAAAGATTCAGCATATCTTGCCTGCTCGAATTTTAACTCTAGAAATGGAAGTCAACATACCCTTTGCCATCTTGATAACCTGTTGCATCTGCAAACCAATCTTGCAATTCATGTACAGGTACTCCCAAGTCCCTTTGCTAACAGCACACTGAAATCTTTTGCTATTTAAGTAATAATCCGATCTTCTATTTTTCTTTCTGAAGTGGATGGCCGTACATGTACCAACATTGTACTTCACCTGTCTATGCCTGTCTGGTATGGAGGGGCCATTGCACAGGCATAGAAAAAGCTGAAGGAAATTGAAAACTCCGCCAGCTCTGCCGTGGGCACCAGCCATCCTAGCATCAAGGACATCTTCAAAAGGCGATGCTTTAAAAAGGACTGGCCCTCTTCTTATTGCTACAATCAAGGAGGAGGTAGAGGAGCCTGAAGACACACACTCAACATTTTAGTGACAGCTTCTTCTTCTCTGCCGTCAGATCCTGAATTGACAATGAATGTATATATACTACTGTAAAGAGGGTTTCTTCTTTTTTGTTAACTAGCAGGAATGCTAATTTACTGATAACGAGAATGGTATTCCTTTGTAAACCAAATGGGGATTAATGTTCTTTCTTCTGAGTCTGTAAGCTTTTGTTGACGGGCTTTTGGGCAGATCGGCGCGAGGGGGTCGAGAGAGAGGACGCAATGCTCTAAGCTGGGCGAGGATCGGACCCCAAAGGGGGGGTCCGAGGCCGGGAGATTCTCCGGGGGGGGGGGGGGATGAAGCTAGATGTGCTTGGTTGACCACTCGGAGGGTCCTGAGCGGTTTGGAGAGTCCGAGGAGTTCGGAGGGTCCTGAGCTGCGAGTCGAGGAGTTCGGAGGGGATCGAATGGTGGCCAGAAGACTTCAGAAATTGAGCTCCAACGGCTGTGCACGAAGTGGTTTGGACTTTGATAAGTTTGGCGCCTTTTCTTTAATTTTCTCTTCATATATACTGTATCGTTATTAATCACTTAGTTATAGTAACCTTTATAAATTGTACTCATTTAATCGCATATGGTGTACTGTCTGTTTTTGGGTGAGGCGGGGACATCACACAGCATCCACACCAGCTGATTACCCAGTTTGGCGGGGCCGAAGGCTGCTCCCCCTAGACAAGAACGAGCTGATCGAGCCTGAGGCGACCCAGGGGGTTACACTACCTCACTATATATTTTTTTGCCTCTTTTTGTACTCATCGTCATCATTATCTGCTATTTTGTATGATGTGGGTAATCATGTTCTCCATGACCATGATTGTTCTTGGCAAATTTCTCTCCAGAAAGCCTTCTGCCTTCATCTGGACAGTGTCTTTACAAGATGGGTGACCCCAGCCATTACCGATACTCTTCAGAGATTGTCTGCCTGGCTTCAATGGTCGTATAACCAGCTGCTCTTATGACCACTCAGCACCTACTTGCCATCCACCACCTACTCCCATAGCTTCACATGAGTGAGGTTGGTAAACAGGTACTACATTTATACCTGTACCAGAGAGGAGTGACCATCACGGAGAACAAGTGAAATTGGATCTCGCCTCGGATCCCGACACCCTGTCTTTTCAGTCTACCTGATGGTGTTTAACTTGATCAAGCTATGGAACAGCGAAAGGCTCTGACATCCTGGAGAGAGGAGTATACACCGCGGACAGTGAACGAAAGCGGATCTCATCTCTGATCTGGGCCGGCGTTTAAATTGTCTAACGGTGGATCGTACCTTGCACTATGTCCCGGCTAATGCATAGGACTCTATTGTAAATTATATTAAAATGTATTGTAATATACTGCTCCCACAAAACAACATATTTCATGACATAAGCCAGTGATATTGAGCCTGATTCTGATGTATCACTCTGCAGACTTTCCGCATCCTCTGCACAATTTGTTTCTCTACTCAGTTTAGTGTTGATGACAAACTTGGATATGGTACACTTGGATATGGTACACTTGGTTCCTTCTTCCAAATGGTTGATGTATATTATCGGGAGCCACCTGGAAGTCTGATTTCCACTATGAGCCCAATGTGCTTAAGGGATAGTTGTGGGAGCAAGGCATTAAAGTTGTTGGCACCTGCAGAAGATCAGATAGACTGCACACTGGTGCGAGGTGGAAAGAGCATGTACACCGGTGTGAGATCAACTTACAAAAGTCAGCAATGTGGGACCTTAACCCAAAACTGAGATTTCTATCAACTGAGCCACAGCTGAGTCCTCGGGACAGCTTGGGTTGATAATGTTTAACTTACTAACTGAGCATAAAGCCATTGCTTTTGAGTCATGTGTGACAGAAGTGAAACTCACATGATTTCTATAGGAATATCTGACCTTGAACACCTGTTTTACTCATTTGTTTATTGAAAATTTGCTTCTTGGGTTTGACATAATATTAAGATCAAATCAAGTGGATAGTAAAACTTAGATATAATTGAATATTTAGATATGTCTACTGGCCAGTAATCAAGCAGCCTACAACTGTATCAGTATGTGCTAATACTTCTAACAATGCTTCCTTGGCCATTCTGTTATCTTACTACATGTCATTAACAATCATCTATTAAAGTATGACTTTTTAACATTTCATACATTGTTATTCAGTTAAATTTATTTAATCTATTCTTCTAATTCAGGAGCATAGTAACAAAAGAGATTCTATAGTGTTCCATATCTTATCATCCAAGGTAAACTTACCTTCACAGGCTGGTTAATGAATGTTGTCCTTGAGCTTTTAGGGAATGTTTTAATACTAACATGGATTAGCACAGATAGCGCCAATGCATATATATGTGCAGATTTATTAGAAGCATTGGATAAAGGTAATGGTTTGCTCAAAGTGAAATTTCTTTATTTAAATATTTTTATTGTTTTTCAGCAAAAAAGCTGTCCAGTGTGTTTTCTATCAGTTATAAAAAGCAACTTGTCTTTAGGATATAAAATTTGCCTTCTGGAATGAATGTCTATTACAGAAATCACCTGATTTCTCTTTTTCTTGATTTAGCTTGCAACAACAGTTATAAGGTATGCTGATAATTCAAAGTTCAAAGTAAATTTATTATCAAAGCACATATATTCCATCACATACAATTCTGAGATTACTTTTTTTTGTGTGGGCGATCACAGTAAATACAACAGACACAGTAGAATCGATGAAAGGCCACACCTAAAAGGGTGGACAACCGAAAAAAAACCCTAACAAACTGTGCAGATACAAAAAAGAGAAACAATAATAATGATAAATAAGCAAAAATATTGAGAACATGAGGTGAAGAGTCCTTGAAACTGAGTCCAGTTAAGTGGGAAGAGTGATGGGGTGAGTGAAGTTATCCCCTCTGTTTCAAAATTCTGATGGGTGAGGGGTAATAACTGTTCCTGAACCTGGCAGTGAAGGTCTTCAAGCTGCTGTACCTTCTTCCTGATGGCAGAAGAGAGCATGGCCTGGACCGTGAGGGTCCTTCATGATGGATGCTGTTTTCCTGCAACAGCGCTTCATGTAGATGTACTGAGTGGTAGGGAGGGCTTTATCCGTGAAGGACTGGACCATATCCAGTACATTTTTGTCGGCTTTTCTGTTCAAGGGCATTTCAGAATCCTTTCCAGGTTGCGATGCACAAGTCAATATTCTCTCCACCACACATCTATAGAAGTTTGCCAAAATTTTAGATACCATGCCGATTCTTTACAAACTTCTAAGAAAGTAGAGGCCCTGCTGTATTTTCTTCATAACGACACAGGATGGATCCTCTGAAATGACAACACTGAGGAATTTAAAGTTGCTGACCCTCTCAATCTCTAATCCCCTGATGAGGACTGGCTCATGAGTTTCTGGTTTCCTCCTCCTGAGGTCAATATCATCTCCATGGTCTCGCTGAGTGAGAGCCCTTTGTGGCTCCACTTGGTCAGATTTCCAATCTCCCTCCAGAATCCTGATTCCTCACCAACTTTGATTTGGCCAACAACAGTGGTGCCATCGTCAAATTGAAATATTGTACTAGAGTTTGCAAGAGCACTTCACGTAGATGTATTCAGTGGTGGGGAGGGCTTTATCCGTGATGGACTGGACCGTATCCAGTACATTTTGCAAGCTTTTCTGTTCAAGGACATTTGAGATTCCTTTCCAGGTTGTGAGGCACAAGTCAATATTCTCTCCGCCACACATCTATAGATGTGTCATAAGTATAAAATGTGTAGAGCAGGGGTCCAAGCGTACAGACTTGTAGTGCACTTGTGCTGAGGGAGACAGTGGAGTGCTGTTGTTGTCAGTCAGAACTGACTAGGGTTTGCAAGTGAGAAAATCAAGGATCCAGTTGTATAAAGAGGTATTAAGTCTTGGGCCTTGAAGTGTTTGATTAGTTTTGAGGGGATGATAGTATTGAATGCTGTGGTGTAGTCAATGAAGAGCATCCTGATGCATACATCTTCACTGTCTAGATGCTCCAAGGTTGAGAGAAATGCCAATGAAATGGTAACCGCTGTTGATCTGTTGAGACGGTGGGCAAATTGGAGCAGATCCAAGCCGCTTCTCAAGCAGGAGTTGATTTGTTTCATCACAATCCGCTCAAGCAATTCATCACGCTGGACGTAAGTCCAACTGGAAGATAGTCATTGAGGCAGCTACGACATTCTTCTTAGATACCGGTATGATTGAAGCTTGCTTGAAGTAGGTGGGCACCTCAGGCTGCGGAAGTGAGTCATTAAAGATATCAGTGAACACTCTAGCCTGTTGGTCAGCACAGGTTGTTAGTACTCAGCCAGGTAGCTAGACTGGACCTGATGCTTGCACATCCCCCTCAAAGACTGAAAATGCAGGGTCATCGGGGGCTTTGGGAGATTGTGATGGTTCCTCCTTGTTTCGATGTAGCTAACGTACCTATATTTATGAAAGGAATTTGACAACGTCCGTTGTAAGTTGATACAGTTTCAGACACATTGGTGATGTTACAATTATTGTGAATCCTTTCCCCTCATTACTAATCAGATTTGCACAGACCTTCATATGGGGAGTAAATATGATTGCATGAATTTCCTTGGAGAAACTCCTAGCATTACCAGGACTTTATGGAACTTTAAGTTAGTTAAACAACTTTAAGTTAATTACCAGATTGGATGTCATGTCATAGAACATACAATAGAACAGCATAGTACAGGTCCTCTGGCTCATGATATTGTGCCAATTGCTTACCCTAGTCTAAGATCCATTAACCCTTCCCTCCCACACAACCCTCTATGGCATGTCATTTCTCATCATTGACATTTGAGAATAATTCAGTCCCCATTTGAAGCCTCAACCATTGACATTATATTATATCATAATCAACCTGCTTTATGTGAATTGGGACAAATTTGTGTGGAATTCATCTGTAGGACAGAGTGGGTGAGTGGTGTAAATCTGGAATGTCACAATTCCACTGCAGCTACTAGAATGTGATGACAATGTGAAGTTTATGCAACTGTTTACATTTAAAATATTGTCATGGAAATCTCCATTGCAAAAAGTTGGTTCACAGAGAAATATTTTTTAAAAAAAATAAATTACAGTTTGCATTGTCAGCATCTTCTGTGAACAATATCATGAGGGAACTGAATTTTTTAATCATGGAACACCCATTTTAAGCCTTTTGCATGGTTGGGTAATTACTACTACAAATAAAAAACATACAAAGGTAAGCTGGATTTTTAGGTACAGAGAAGCTTGACCTCTGAAATTCTGACATCTTCTATGAGGCAAGGCAAAACACTAATCCTTCTGCAAATGTGTACCATCAAAAATGTTTGAAACATAGCATCCGTTGGGACAGAGCCTCCTACATTCCTCCAAGACTGTGTGACAAGGGCAAAGATAATTGATGATACCTTCTCACTAAATTTATAGCAACTCCCTCCTGAGAAAGTTAGTGAGCAGTGAAGCTGTATTTCAAGTACTGTTTAATGACCTAATAAATTTGAAGAGCTTTTCCTAAAACACTTCCACCAGCTGCACTCTATACCACTTCCCTCCAATCATATCCATTATGATTATTCTAACATGACACATCAAGATTTTGCTTAAACTTTGTTTAGTATACAAAAGAATACACAATTCTCATTCAACTCACGTTTAAAGAAAGAAAGAGGACTTATTTTTTCAGGCATACTGTTAATCTTTTATGTTTTCAGATTAAAGATGAACCTACAACTATTTTGTATGTTATTTTCAAATAATTGAGTTAAATTAAAATTTCAAATAAAATTACATAACTTGCTCATTTGCTATCTCTAACTGTCCCAATTCTCCAAAACCTAGGCAGTAAGATTTTCCTTTCATGCAATATACTTTGTGTAATTCAATCTAAACTATTAATAGTTCCCTTCTGAGCTTGAATGTGTACCCTGTTATTGTGCAGTTCACAAATATCAAACATATTGAGAGTGTTTAGTCTAAATATACCCTTTGGGATATCGAGATTTAAAGAAAATCCCCCGTTATGATTTGAACAGGAACCACATACTTCTTCTCACATTCCAATGAAAAAGATTGCTTCTCCAGAGAAGTCTACTCTATATGCATGGTGATGAAAGAGGAAGCATGTGTTGGGTGAACAATAAGTCCATTTACTGGAAACTATAAATCCTGATCTTTCAAACTATATAAATAATATTCTGACTTGATATATGTCTCAGACTACAAACTATAGGTCAAGGTTATTGAGTAAAGTTAACAGAAACAAAAAGAAACAATGGCATACAGAAAAATCATTGTTTCACTAATCAAACATTTCAGAGTCCTGGTCTTTACAGATTACTGTAATACTTTGGAACAATTTGCACTGTGTGAATTTTATATGTGAAATTAGATACTTACTACATTCTCCATTAGCACTAGTTCATTCCAGGTTCCTGATGGAGCAGAGATTAATCTTTACTTTCAATCATGTCAGAGTTACAAAGTTTACCTAGGAAATTGTATATCCAATGGCAACTCAACTTACTTCAGCTAGCTGTAGAAAAGGGACTGATTGCAAATCTCTTACAAAGGATGAGAAACATACAGCTTGCTTTGGAGACCAAACTCACAAATAAACAAATCATAAATCACAATATTATCCTATTAAAATTTGACAATCATTATAGAGATCAGCAAACACCGATGCTTCAATAAAACAAATAACAACCAACGCTTCTTTTAGAACAGTCAAGGATCTTTGAAGAAGCAACCATAAAAGTCGAGGGCAGGTCTAGCTGTTGATAATCCTTCCTGCCTTTCCAAAGGTTACCCAGTTGCCCACTCCAATCATTAACTTGGAGGACTCATTTTCCCCCAGGAAAGAGAAACAAACACAACTGAAAGAAAGTGGTAGATAGCTGTTAAATTAAAACTGTTAAAGACAATTTAAAATTGTCATGCACCAACCACTCTCTCGGGTCACGTAAAAAACAACTGCTTCTATTGTGAATAAACTAGATTCAGAATCACTTTCATAATTAGATCTATTATCACTGATAGACAACTGTTGCTTCACAGCATTTATTACAATGCAAACAAAATTTCAAGATTAAGCCAGTAGTGCCAAAAAACATTAGAATAATAAGGACTCAGCAGAAATCTGATAGCAGTGAAAAAGAACCAGGAAACATTGAAAAAAATCAGCCGGTTCAGGAGCATTTGTTGAAAGAGGAACAGTTCCAGGAATCTTGAAGGAGCGATACATCAGAAAGGTGGCATGTTATTAAGGACCCCCATCACCCAGGACATACCCTGTTGTCATTGCTACCATCAGAAAGGAGGTACAGGAGTGGCTTATTCACCTCTGCCATCCAATTTCTGAATGGACATTGAACCCAGGAACACTACATTACTTTTTTTATTTTTATTTTTGCACTACTTATTTAATTTAACTGTTTAAAATATACATACATACTTACAGTAATCCTAAGCTTTTTTCTTTCCCTATTGTTACGTTTTGTTCTGCTGCCACAAGGGCAACAAATTTCATGACATATGTGGTGATATTAATCCTGATCCTGAGTGCTGCTTAAAGTCTGAGCCCAATAGGTCTCAGAACAAAGAGAGACAACTAGTTAAGACAACAGAGAGGATGGGGGAGAGCAAAGGATGGCATAAAGGGCATTTCTCTGAATTAAGGTTGCTGTTTAGGGGCAGACAGATCCTTTGTTTCTGTAATGAAAAATCTCAGACCTGTAGCATAAGAAATTTTTCCTTTTACAGATGCTGGCTGGCCTGCTGTATTTTCCAGCATTTTCTGTTTTTATTTCAGATTTCCAGCATCTGCTGATTTTTTTTTTCACTTACATTGCATGGTCTTGAACAGGTATCAGTTTCAATACTCAAAGGTAGTTCATCTCTGCTGGGCCTAGTCGACTTCCTGCAGTAAAGTGATAAAGTTTGCGGCTTTTAATTTAGCTACCTACTGAAGCTTATTGGTGACTTAAAGACAGATTCGGTCATAAGTGTTCTTGGTGGATGTACAAGATTTCAAGGAATGGATGAAATAGTTGGTCAATGTTAAGAGCAATAAAATTCTCTGTAGGAAAATGTGAGTTCACTTACTTTGGATCTAAAAAGTATAGGGATGAATGATCTGTACATAATAGTACAGCTAGAAGTAGTGGGAGGCCCAAATAGGTTTGTTCTATCCAAAGGCATTGAGAACTCCAAAGAGGTAATACAGTAAAGAAAAGCCCATGTGTGTAGCTGAAGCTCGTAGTTTCTAATATGATAGAGCTATCTACAGAAAAATGCCCCTTGTTGTAATATATAATACACCAGCTGTACCAGAGACACACTAAACAAATGCCACAAGCAACATCATACGAGAACATTACAAGGCCAAGTCACCACATGAGGCACAAACCACACTCTGATCAAAAATACCCTTGAAGTATACTACTTGAGAGCACAGAACCAAATAACTGGCATTCACATAGCGTCATAATTTAGAAAATGTGATGAAGTGTTTTTACAGTGGAGTGAACCTACCAATGCTGAGCCAGCTGAGGTGTAGTTTGTCCAATAGTTTGATTGAAGATTAAACAGAATAATATCAGATTGTGGGGCTCATGCAGTTAACGTTATTCATCAGATCAATACAGGGCAAGGGGCTGGAGTCAGTGTTAGAAACTATTGGACTGTAATTTGGCAAGATGGGAAGGCTAAAGCTGTGAAGATACTTAAATAGATGGCTGAGGATTTTAGATGAGGCACCTGAAACTGGTTGTGCTCACTTAGACCTGGACTTGACCAGTCCTAACCTGGGATCATGTCTGAGTCCAAGCACCCTTGATCTACCCATTTTGGGCTAGTGATAGAGAGGGCAAATCAAGAGAAGCTTCACATGTGGTCGAACAAATCCAGAATACCAAAGCTCATGACATTTCACAAATATATGGGCAAACAGCATAAAGATATTGACACAACTTAAACACATTAAAAGGCAATAAACATAAAGAACACCATCCACAGCTTAGAAAGAGAATACAACCACATACAGATGTTCTGGAACTGCATTTGTATTAAAACATGTGTTGATGAGCAGAAATTAACTGGAACATTTCTGCGAATGTTAAACTATTTAAGTTAATTGTGAGTTTCTGAATAACCACTGTTTTATGTTCAGTCTATGATGTTTGTTGTACTATTGTTATTAAAAATTCTGCTTTTCTACATTCATGTGGCATTGCTTGCATACACTTCACAGGGGTGAAGAAACCCGACTCAAAATAGCTGGAAAATTTAAAGAAGTCCAAAATAACAGTAGAAACATGATTTTTCTTATGACATATTTCTCCTAAATAAAAGGAAGACTACTTCTCTGGCAAACTCTTAAGAAAATGTAAATTATCCATCGATTGGGAAAACAACATTTGGGAATTTACATTGTACGTTGTCGTTTCTATGCAGTAACAGCTGTTATCTCCTTTGAATGCCTGTCATTAAAAGGCAGTACCAGTCATACGACGCTGTGTTAACAAAGTGTCCACATGCTGAAATAGCTAATGTTTAGCTAACTGCCCAAAGCTGATGCACTCCAAATAAAGCTGACACGATGATGGTCATTCTCATCCACACCATGGCTCCATTTAACCTTCTCCATGGCAACCACAATGCTGATCACAGACTACCACCTTGTTAATTACTTCTCATGATGTCATCCCCTTAAATAGTTCAAGAGAAAATGATTTGAAAGTTTGCTTTTCGATAGGTCAGGGTGAATAATCAAAACAGGCTATTCTCAGGCCAGGAGGTTGAGGCTTGCAGTGTGAGCAGTAAGTTAAAGGATGAGGATATGATAGTCAGCACACAGGCCTAGGGACTGAGCAATAGCTTTAATGAAATGTTGTCAAGGGAGCAAATCTGAAGCATGTTTCAAGTCAAGTTGACTCTTTTGTCATGTGCCCAAGTACGATAAAATAATTACAAAGAAAAACTGCTTGTAGCAACACATAATGTAAATTACACGTAGAATTATACATACAGTGAAAATAAATCTGCAAAAGCAAGATCTTTGTGCAAAGAAAAACACATAAATATTCTATGTCTATATATATATACTGTACATTTATAATATTGTGGCGACCCACTTCCCAGCACACTCGAACCGGCTCACAAAGTGGCGCGCACCGGCATTGAGGCCGGTCCCAAAAAGGGCGCCAAGTCTGTTTCACCAGCAAAGGGAAAAGCCTGCGCGCGGGACGGGACTGTGAATACGCGCCTCCTACAGCATTCCTGCCTGGGGAAGGCGGGATCATGAAGGCTTTAAAGCAAGGCCGCGAAGTTTGAATAAACCTCTTTTGCAACTGCAACTCACCGACTGCGTGTTGTTATTTCAGCGCTGTGTGTAGCACACCACTACAATATATTCTATACTAGATATAAGATAAAAGTCTGCTTGGAAATTTAAATTGGGTGTTAAAAAAAGAGCAACAAGAGAAATATGTACACATTGTCCAGGAGAAATGGCTGTAAGGCCTGATCTTTGTAAATCTGCTTCTTTGAAAGATTCTGAAGGCAGGAAATCCAACGCTTCGAGCCTCACCAGGGGAACCAGCAGACCAAACATCTGTATAGAAATACGACACTTGTCAATGACAAATCAAACACCTTACTCTACATAAACTATAGTTCAGCAAGGCCATGTCTGGTCAGTTCAATTGCAAAATTAAAACTAAGTCTGCCAGATTTCACTGAGGGCAACCACAATTCTCTGCTGCTTTATTTTGGGTTTGATTTAAATAACCACACCCACCCACCCCCAAAACACACACGCCTCCCAGGAAGATAAAACGCCATTTTTAAATTCTGGCCCTAGAAAATGGAACTTTTGGCAACATTTTTAAAAACGTGTAAGTCCTGTGTTGGAGTGACTTAACCTGCATTAGATTATGCTAACAATTATTTCCACATGAAATTCTGCCCAGTGGGAAATTAGGTTAGGCAGTTTTGTTGCTATTTGCCTTAGTATGTCTGATGTTTCTCTAGAGTTTGACATGAACTCATTGACCTCACAAGTCAGACAAAGCACATTTCCTTCTATAACAACATAAACTGGATTTACAATGTGCAACGTTTGCCTGTTGGTTAACAATGAGGAATACAAAATGAACCCCTATTGCTTTTATATCCATTCAAACTGATGCTCTGCTGACATTGGGGTACTTGATATAACAGCTTTAAAACTGACTACAGGTACGTCAAGTGTGTTACACTGAATGAGGAGTGATTAGCTCCTGAGATACTCACCTAATGGCCATCTCAGAGTTGACATCAGTGGTGATCTGAAATGATGACTATCCATTTCCCTTCACAGATTTTGCCTGACCCATTGAGTTCTCCAGAATCTTGTCTGTTGTCCCAAATTACAACATCTGCTGTCTCTTGTGTCTCCACTAACATGGCAATGATTGGCTAGTCAGAGATCTCAAGGGATAAAGTTAAGAGATGTCATCTGTAAGGAGACCATATCCACAGAGTCTTCATAAAAACCTGGACTCCTCCAATGAACAATGTGTTAACAGGCTTGGGTTTTCCATGGTTGTCAGTACTGACTTCCTACAGGGAGGTCTTCATCAAAGTCTTGTGTCTGGACAGCTACCAATGTGGAAGTGTGGTGACCTACATATACCTGTCTGGACACGTCCCCTGCTGACTGCTCCTGTGGCTCCTCCCACAGACCCCTGTATAAAGGCGATTGGAGGCACTGCTCTTCCCTCAGTCTCCAGGATGTTGTGTGGTGGTCTCTTGCTGCTGACAGTGCTTTCTTCCGGCTAATAAAAGCCTATCTCTCGCCTCATGTTTCGGAGAGTTATTGATGGTGCATCAGAAAGTCAAGTTCACATTGACCTGCAGAGTTCTCATTTCAAGATGGAAGTCTGCCATGCCTCATAATTTGCTGCTCACCAGTGAATCAGACAGATCACCAGTCCTGTGCTTACATGGTGATATGTAACTTTCCTCTGGCACAGGGAGTTGCCTCACCATGAGCACAGGAAGCCACTGACTTCACTCAAATGCGACGATGGATTCCTTTAATGAGCCTGATCTTTGCATCACCAGCAATAGTTTCCATTGCCTCAGTATTCAGGTGGTGCTGAATCACAAGAAAGCGTCCTTGAACATTTCTGAAAAGCTCATATGATGTGTTCAGCCTCAAGGAGAGCAAGCTGCCGGAATGATTCAGAATAGTTCTAGACGGTCCATGAACCCATCAATACTACTTCACTGTTCCTCTTTTGCACTGTTTTTGGTAACTTATAGGAATTTAATGTCTTGCACTGGTACTTCTGCAAGAAAACAATATATTTCATGATATATGTCATTAAGGATTCCCCCATCACCCAGGATGTGCCCGGTTCTCATTGCTACCTTCAGAGAGGAGGGTCAGGAGCCTGAAGGCACACACTCAATGATTCAGGAACAGCTTCTTCCCCTCTGCCATCCAATTTCTGAATGAACATTCAACCCATGAACACTACCTCACTACCTTTTTATTTTTTTACTTTTGCACTTCTTATTCAATTTAACTACAAACGGTTTGTACTTTCTTACTGTAATTCATACATTTCTCTATTATTATTATGTAGTGCGTTGTACAGCTGTCGCAAAGACAACAAATTTCTCAATGTATGCCGGTGATATTAAAGCTGATTCTGATTACAACTTTGAAGATACGTACCTTCCATGGCCAGCATTATGTGGAGGTATGGATCCTGCGGACGAGGGTGACTCTCTGCACCCCATGCCCCTTTCAACATAAAATACAGAGCTGTACAGCATAAAAACAAGCTCTTTGGCATTCAGTACATATCAATGCTGACCATCACACCTATATATAATGCCTGCCCTGCACTAATTCTATATCCCTCTATACCCTGCTCATTCAAGTTCCTGACAAGAAGCCACTTAAATGTTGCTATTGTTTTTGACTCCAACACCTCCCCTAACAGCACATTCCTGATACCAACTACACTGCATGAAAAATTTACTCCTTAGATCCCCTTTAAATCTCCTCCCTCTCACCTCAAACTTATGCCCTGCTATTTTAGACATCTCTACCATGGGAACAGACCCCTATCTGTATAATTCATAAATCTACACTTTAGTGGCTATTTAACTGGGCACCTCCTGGACCGAGTAAAGTGGCCACTGAGTGCATGATGGTGGCTTTCTGTGGCTCTACCCCGTCCACTTCAAGGTTTGATAGAAGTTGTTTGCACACCACTGTTGTAACGTGTGGCCATTCGAGTTACTCTTGGCTTCCGGTCAGTTTGAACTAGTCTGACTATTCACCTCTGACCTCTCTTATTATCAAGGCGTTTTCACCCACAGAACTGACTCTGACTGGATTTCCATTTTGTTTTCCGCACCATTCTCTGTAAACTCCAGAGGCTGTTGTGTGTGAAAATCCCAGGAGAGTAGTCCCAACATGATTCTACAGTCAATTCAGCCACACTTTTCTCATTCTGATGTTTGGTTTGAACAGCAACTGACCGTGTGTCCATGCTTTAATGCATTGAGTTGCAGCAGCCACATCGTCAGCTGATTAGATATTTATATCCATGAGCTGGTGTACGGGTGTACCTAATAAAGTGGCCACAGAGTATATATTTCGTGATTATGACATCTCTTAGCCACTTTTGCTCCAGGGACCCAGACTATCAAACCTCTCTTTATAAATCCAGCCCTACCCCCAGTCCAGGCAATGTCCTTGTGAACCTTTTCTGTGCCCTCTCCAGCTTAATACCAGCCTTGTACACTGAGGCAACCAGGTATACACAAGCAACCTATATTTTACTCTGAGTTAGATAATCCATAGAGACGTTGTGGAAACTGCCTGGGTCTTCTGACCTTGTGGTTCCTCTGTACATATCAGGATATGGTCATTGTCCTGCACAATTAACAATCTCAAGAAAGCAGTCAGTGCCAGCGGGAGGCACATATACAGAGCTGGAGCCTGAGGGCATGAGGCAGAGGTCAAGGTAGACAGAGCTAGGCCAAGAATGCTAGGAGGACAGAGGAAGTTCTGGTCGAACGCAACAAATCTCATCTCCCAGAAAAGCTGAAGAAGGAGAGATTTACTGCATAGGCAATAATGTTCTCCCTGAAGGACAGATAATTTTCACAAGGAGCCTGTTAAATGTTAGTACTATGTCTGGACAAAGTTAACCTCCCCACACTCCAAACTTAACATCAGCAATGGTTATCAGTCAATTGAGCCGTATGGCATTCTCCTTTGCAGTTTGAACAAATTTCTGATCTTTTTGCTGAAGTGGTTCACATGTTACAGCACTGTAACATTTGACCCACAATGCTGTGTCAACCCTTTAATGTATTTTAAGATCAATTTAACCCTTCATTCCCACATAGCTTCCATTTTTTAAATCATCCATGTGCCTATCTGAGAGTTTCTTAAATTCCCATAAGGATCTGCTCTACCACCACACCCGGTGTGCATTCAGTGCACTCATCACTCTCTGTGTGACATCCCTCCTATACTTTCCTCCAATCACCTTAAAATTATGCCCCTTCTTATTAGCCATTTCAGTTCACCATTTACAGTACATTAGTCTTTCACAACAGCGGTTCCCTATTCTCTGTATTTAATCTTGCCATAACTCATGAGGAAGTGAAACCCAATTCTACATTGAACAATGATTCTCAAATACGGAGGAGACAGCAGGGGCCAGGGTCCTCATGTGGCACAGGATCTCTTTCCTGGCCTTTATCTCACGGATCAGAATGCAAGGTATCTTTCCTTAGAGCTGCCTAACAATCCCGGTGTTTAACTGAGCCTGAGCCCATGTGGAACATCATAGTGTGGGTGTCGGCCATTTTTACTCTTCCCAATTTATTATTTGGCAGAGTCCAATTTTGTGTCGGTGTTATCTACAACATATCATTAGTACACCAAAAAAGGATGAAATCTAATTTCTAAACACTGATATTCTCATTGTGTCAGTAATTTTGAAACAGCATTTGCCATTGAATATAGACTCAAAAGCACAATAATCCATAATTCCCAATAATTCAAATAAAGGATCATATAGTAGAATTCAGTATTACATTTGCTCCTTTTATTTTGTTTAAGGTTAAAGAGTAATTGATAATACATTAAATACAGTCCAGTTATTGTGGAACTATGCCATAAAATATTGCAGCTACATTATTTTTTGGAAGAATCAATAAATAACCAATGATTGAGATGGTACGTGTAATTAGTGTACAAGGCTGACTAAACACAATGAGTTTCCCACATAATATTCCATGACTTGAGAACAGCGAGTTCTTCTTGGAATGTGTCCATGATGGTGCCATTGACCCAATGCAAAAGCTGGGCTGTGATGTTGGAAACCTGCTAGTTTAGTGTTCCAGCAGGATGTAACTGAGAGAGTGGTCGAATCGAACTTTCCTCCAATGATGCGTCTGGTTACCATTTAATCTCATTCCGGCGTGGGCATGTAAAATCAGAATCAGAGTCTGGTTTATTATCACTGACAGTGTGTCATAACATTTGTTGCTTTGTGGCAGCAGACTTAAAAATTACTTTGAATTACAATGAAACAAAAAATTATTACATAGTGAAAAAGCAGATTAATGAATACAAGAGATTCTGCAGATGCTAGAAATCCAGAGTAATACACACAAGATGCTGAAGGAACTCATTAGGTCAGGCAGTATCTATTGAAAGGAATAAATAGTTGGCACTTTGGGCAAAGTCCCTCCATCAGGGAGGAATACTGAGATACTTATGCCCTGCTCGGAAATCTGATGTCAGAGTTGAAGAATCTATCCCTGAAACATTGAGTGTGGCCTTGCCCACCACTGAGCACATCCACATGGAGCTCTGTTTGCGGGAAAGCAGCATCCATCATCAAGAACCCCCCCCACCCCCCCCCCCCCCCACCACCAAGGGCATGCTCTCTTCTCGCTGCTGCCATCAAGAAGGTGGTACAGGAGCCTCAGGACCCACACCACAGCATTCAGGAACAGTTATTACTTCACAACCATCAGGCTCTTGACCCAGAGGGGATAACTCCATTTACCCCGTCACTGAACTGATCTCTCAACCTACTGCCTCACCTTCAAGGATTCTACAACTCAATATTATTTATTTATCATTATTATTATTTTGTGTTTTTTCTAGTTTTGCGTTTGCACGGTATGTTGTCTTCTGCACATTAATTGTTGTTGGTCCTATTCAGGGCAGTCATTCATTGATTCGATTGTGTTGCTTGCATTTACTGTGAATGCCTACAGCAAAATGAATCCCAGGGTTTGTATGGTGACATATGTGTGTTTTTGATAATAAATTTACTTTGTACTTTGAACTTCAGGCTTCTGTACCTCCTCCCTGATGTTAGTAACATTAAGAAAGCATGTCTTGAACAGTGAGGGTCTTTAATTATTGATGCACCGTCTGGAAGCATCACCTTTTACAAAGGTCTTCAGTGGTGAGGAGGGTTGTGCCCAGGATAGAGCTGGCTAAGTCTATAACCCTCTGCGGCCTCTGTTAATCCTGTGCATTGGAACCTCCATACCAAGTGGAGATGTAACCAGTTAGAACGCATTCCAAGGACCATCTGTAGAAATGTGTTAGAATCTTCAGTGACAAACCACACTTCCTTAACCCTAATGAAGTGAAAAAGTCACTCAACGGTTGAGGTGGCAAGAAGTTTTATTAATTGCTCACAGCCCAGGAGGCCTTTTGCCCATCAACTGTGCTGCCTCTCAGAGAAAGCTGATCAATTCCACTCCCCAGTATTTCTCTTTAGCCTATGAAGTCTCATGCATTCATTAGTTCCACTTTGCTTTTCAACCAACCAGCACAGCTTCGGCATGTTGGAGAAAACCTGTGATGCCATGGAGGCTGATGCACCATCAATAACTCTCTCTGAGACGTAAGGTGAGATATCGGCTTTTATTGACAGGAAGAAGAAACAAGCAATGGTTGACCACCATACTACATCCTGGAGACTGAGAGGCCAGGCTCAGACCTCAATCGCCTTTATACAGGGGTCTGTGGGAGGAGCCACAGGAGCAGTCAGCAGGGGGCGTGTCCAGACAGGTATATGTAGTTCACCACGGTACTGTACTATGTTCTATGTAATTATACTGGGGTCTGTGGGAGGAGCCACAGGGGCAGTCAGCAGGGGGTGTGTCCAGACAGGTATATGTAGTTCACCACAGTACTGTACTATGTTCTATGTAATTATACCGGGGTCTGTGGGAGGAGCCACGGTCTGTGGGAGGAGCCACAGGGGCAGTCAGCAGGGGGCGTGTCCAGACAGGTATATGTAGTTCACCACAGAGTGGGAGTATGAACTCCACACAACAGCACCCGCAGTCAAGATTGAACACAGGTCACTGGACGGGTGAGGCAACAGCATTTTCTGCTGCATCATTTACTGCCTTTTGAATTCAGATTGGATGGTTGGCATCCACAAATTGAGGCATCCCTAATTAATCTGCTGAAGCATTGATTTAGGATGCATTGCTGCTGGCTGAATTACCTTCTTGCAAATATTGATCAAGGTAACAAAATAAACTCTTTATGTTGGGATAAAATATGGAAGTACAGAAACAGAAGAGAATGAAGATCTTTATCTTATCTACAAGGTTTCATGTGGAAATGCAAACAATACGGAAAGAAGAATAGGAGTGAAAAGCTTAGTGTTGCACAGGGATTTATTTTGAACTTGCAGCACAATTGGCCAGTCTCTCTTTGGCCAACTCACGTAGACTGGATCAGAGTCAAACCCAGTAAATCTGCTGAAAGAAAATGAGAATTGCATATCCTGCCAAAAAAATAAGTTTTTTCATGTGATCAAGAATTAGGAGGGTGCAGTAAAAGCTCTCTTGTGAAGTGATCTCACCTTTAGTACATTTTCATTTGTGATGCAATATTTTTTCTGATGTTGCTTACTAGTTTAGTTGCATATCAGTTTCTAAGGGTTTAATCTTAGGTTATGGTAGATTCCAATCTAAGTAACTAGGCAATTGTTAATGCAGCAAAATTAATTGGCAAAATTTCTGAATTGACATTGATAAAAGGTCTATAAAGGATAATTCATTTGCAGCACAAATCTTACAAGGTGAAAGCAAAGCCTCTTAGATGTACTTTAAGCTTAACTTTCAAGACAGTTGACATCTTAACTCAAACTTTTGTTGATTGAAAAATTAATTCCATATTATTTCGTTTGACCTTTTGCATTGGATGCACAATGGTGAAAACATTTAGAAACAAATGATCACATCAGAAATTATGACTGGTTCCTATATTTCCAAATACTCAAAGCTTTCATAATTTAAAAGTAATTGTAAATCAAAGTACTTAACTGTGATTGCATTAATTGGCTTTTTGCTTTTTTTAAATAAGAAAAAAATATCCACTTTTAGTTAAACTGGATGAGAGCCTAAACTGAGTCATCATTAAAATTTCTTAGGTTTTGCCATGAGAATTTATCCCAGGTAAATATTCAGTCAAATTAAAAAGAGCAAATTGGAAAGGCTTGTCAAAAGGGCAATATTATGATAGTCATGGGAGATTTCAATATGCAAGTAGATTGGGAAAATCAGGTTGGTGCTGGACTCCAAGAGAGGGAATTTCTAGAATGCCTGTGAAATGGGTTTTTAAACCAGAACATGGTTGAGCCCACGAGGGAATCAGCTCTTCTGGATTGGGTGTTGGCCAATGAATCAGAATTGATTGGAGAGCTTAAGGTAAATGAGGGAGCAGAGATCATAATATGATAGAATTCACCTTGCAATTTGAGAGGGAAAAGCTAAAGTCAGATGTGTCAGTATTACAGTGAAATAAAGGGACCTACAGAGGCAGGAGAGAGGGTCTGGCCAAAGCTGATTGCAAGGGAACCCTAGGAGGGATGGTGCCAGAGCAGCAATAGCTGGAATTTCTGGAAGCAATTTGAAAGGCACAGGATAGACACATCCTAAAGAAGAGAAATTTTTCTGAAGGCAAGATGATGCAACTGTGGCTGACAAGGGAAGTCAAAGCCAGCGTAAAAGCCAAAGAGAGGGCACATAATAGAGAAAAAATAGTGGGAAGTTTGAGCATTGAGGAAGCTTTTAACAACCAACAGAAGTCAACTGAAAAGTCATAAAGAGGGAAAAGATGGAACATGAAGGTAAGTTAGTCAATAATGGCAAAGAGGATATCAAAAGTTTCTTCAGATATACAGTATAGATTAAAAGAGAGGTGAGAGTAGAGATTGGACTGCTGGAAAATGACAATGAAGAGGTAGTAATGAGGGACAAGGAAATAGCGGACAAACTAAATAAGTATTTTGTATCAGTCTTCAATGTGGGAGACTCTAGCAGTATGGATAATTGGCAGGAGGCATAGATGGGAATAAAGGGAGTCCTCTCTAGTTGGCTGCCAGAGACTAGTGGTGTTCCATAGGGACCTGTGTTGGGACCACTTCTTTTTACATTAAATCTCAATGATCTGGATGTGGAATTGATGGCTTTCTGACAAAGCTTTCAGATGATACAAAGAGGTGCTGGTAGTGTTGGGGGAGCAGGGAGGCTGGAGAAGTACTTAGATAGATTAAGAATGGACAAAGAAACGGCAGATGGAGTACAGTGTTGGGACGTGTATAGTCATGCACTTTGGTATAAGAAATGAAAGGGCTGGCTATTTTCTAAACTTGGGAGTCCTTGTGCAGGATTCCCTAAAGATTAATTTACAGGTTGAGTCGATGGTGAGGAAGGCAAATACAATGTTAGCATTCTTTTCGAAAGGACTAGAATAGAAAAGTAAGTATGTGAGGCTGAGGTCTTATAAGACAGTGGTAAGGTCTCATGGAGAATCGTCAACAGTTTTGTGCCCATTATTGAAGAAAGGGCCTTGGAGACATTGGAGAGGGTTCAGGGAAGGTTCAAGACAATAACTCTGGGAATGTAAGGGTTACCATATGAGGACCAATTCATGGCTTTGGGCCAGTACTCACTGGAATTCAGCAAAAAGCGGTGGGGGGGGGGGGTGGAATCTCAATGAAACTGATCGAATGTTGATTGAGTGGATCTGGAGGGGATATTTCCTATGTTGGGGGAGTCTAGGGCCTGAGGGCGCAGCCTCAGGATAGAGGGGTGTCCTTTAGAATGGAGATGAGGAGGAATTTCTTTATCCAGACAGAGAAGAATCTGTGGAATTTGTTGCCACAGGTGGCTGTGGAGGCGAAGTCATTGGCATATTTAAGGCAGAGGTTAATAGGTTCTTGATTAGTCATGGTATTGTTATGTACCCGTGACATGTGACAGTGGTGTACTTGTCACGTGACTGGTGTTGAAGCTATACTGGACTTGAGGTAATGGTCTTGTGATGGTGGAGTGATGTCATTTTCCCCACCAGTAGAGGTCATGTGACAGGTTTTTTTTACAGGGTATAAAAGGAGGACCCCTCCCTGTGAGGAGGGGCAGTTCGTGGCTGGATTTGCCACGTTGACTTCATGCCACTGTGTGATTTAATGTTATGACGCAGTTTAGTTGAAAGATGAAGTTTCATCTAATGCCTAAAGTTTAAAAGGTCATTGCCAGCAGTTTCTGTATATTACTGCTAGTTGAGAATCAGTGGAGAGTGAAGATCAGAGTTCAGGAGTTAAAAGATCAAGGAGAATCGATTTCGACGGTAAAACAAGTTCGACCTTGTTTGATCCCTATTCGGAAGGAATTCGTTGACTGTTCTCGTGTTAATCCCTGTGAAATAGCAGAAAGGATTGGGAACAGTTCTGTAAAGGAAAGGTCAGTGCCTTTAAGCTGTTTCATTTGTCCATCTATTTAAATTCTTCGTGGGAAAAGTTTGATTTGGGAACCGAAGCAACACGACATGAAAGAGAATTTAAATCGTCTTACAAAGTCTCTCCTTTAAATGGACTGTGAGCATTTTGAACTTTTGCAATACTACTTTGAAGAACTGTTTTTGCAACATCGCTTTAAGAACTGTTTAAGCTTCATTGCTTTAAGAACTGTTTAAGCTGCCACACAGCACCTGATTTCCGGTTACGTGAGTTTTTTTTTGGGGGGTTTGTTTTTCAGTGTTTAATAAATGTGTTATTTGTTATAAAAACCCCTGCCTCACTCATATATTTATTGTTGCTTGAATCCGTAACAGTATGGAGGGTCAGGGGGAGAAGGCAGGAGATTGAGGCTGAGAGGGAATTGGATCAAGCATGATGAAATGGCAGAGCAGAATCGATGGGCCAAATGGCCTAATTCTGTCGCTATATCTTATGGTCTAACATCAGATATATGTGAAAATGCTGTTGATTTTGTAGTTTATTTATTTATATTTCATTTATTTATTTTGTATTAAACTGGATATAGCTCTACGATTCTATTTCACAACTGTCTTTCATGTCCACATTGAAATCCACTCTTCTTTGTCTTTAAGAATGTCAGTCCAATAATTAATACTTTTTTAAAACAGCAGCAAAAAGATCTTGGTTTAAAATTGTTCAAGATCCCTTGACCACAAAATTTCATTTTGTTATATATTAATCTGAAGATAAGGAATATTTGTCAAGTTTTTGCCTGGTACCGTTACAGGATAGGATTTTAAATATAAAGGGCAAAATCTACGCAGTGAAATTCATTGAACTATACAGCAAGTCTGTACCAACTCCCTGCATATGTTTCATGTATAGCTGTACTTTAGCAATAATCTCCTAATTGCAAAGCACCACTTGGTTATAAGCAATAGAAAAATACATAAATAAAAAGAATGAAAAACTTACAATTTGACAGTTTTAATACTTGCACATACATAATGAGATGGTTTTGGTTGTAAATTACAGATCCTCTTACTGCTTTCTAGACTGAACCCAGGCTGACTTTCCAAAGGATCTGATGTGTTGCCTCTTGGATGATGTGTGTCAATGAGTCCTCATCTGAATGCAAACTATCCAAAGGCAATACTTTAACAAACCCTAAGTTTTTTCCTAGTGTCCAGGCCAATAGTTATCACTCACTCAATATTACCAAAAGTCTGAATATTCGGTCATTTGCAAATTGCTACTGGCCGGAGATTGCTGTGTGCAAATTGGCAGCCACAAATGCGTGCACTTGAGAAATGCTTCACAGTGGTAAAGTGTTCTGGGATATTGTGAAGAGGTCAAGAAAGATGTGACCTCAATGATTTCTGTAACTGCATGAATTACAAAGAAAGCATGACAATGCCTTTATTTCCTTAGAGGTTTGCGATGATTCAGCATCACATCTAAAACCCTGACAAATCCATGTAGTTGTGTAGTGGAGAGTATATTGCATCACCAATGCCTTTGAACAGAAAATCCTACAGAAATTAGTGGATACGGCCCAGTCCATCATGGGTAAAGCCCTCCACACCACCTACACAAAACACTGTTGCAGGAAAGCAGCATCCATCATTAGGACCACCCCCACCCAGGACATGCCCCCTGCTTACTTCTGCTATCAGGAAGAATCAAAATCAGAATCAGAATCAGACTTTAATCGCCAAGTACCTGTGCACATACAAGGAATTTACTTCCGGCAGATGTTGTCTCTCTGCTCATAACAATAATAATGATAAATATAAATGAAAATATAGATTATACATACAAGTAGTGCAATCCAAGTAATAGTTAGCCGACAGTTAACCGGCAGTTAACTGTTCAGCAAAGTGACCGCAGTAGGGAAAAAACTTCTCCAGTGCCTATTAGTCTTAGTCTGGAGGGATCTGAAGCGCCTACCAGACGGAAGCAGTTCAAACAGTCCGTGCGCAGGATGCGAGGAGTCCTTTATGGTGTTCCCCGCCCTCTTCTTCAACCTGGAAGAGTACAGGTCCACAATAGAGGGCAGGGAGGCTCCAATGATGCGCTCGGCAGTCCTCACTGTGCGCTGTAGTCTGGTTCTATCCTGCTTGGAAAAAGGTACAGGAGCCTCAGGACTCCCACCATTACTTCTTCTCAACCATCAGGGGATAAATTCAACTCAACCTCACTTACCCCATCATTGAAATGTCCCCACAATCGATGGACTCACTTTCAAAGGCTCTTCATCTCATGTTCTCAATATTTATTGCTTTTATACAGTATGGGCTGGGCTGATCAAACCCAAAAGGCCCAACCAGTTCAAGTGCCCGGCAGATGTGGTAATATGTGTACAAGCACAACAAAGTAACTTAAACCTAATTTATTATCATAAAACAAAAAACACAAATAAGTCACACTAAATACTATGTAGTCAATCACAAAGATTTCTGTAAATATTTCAGGGCTCACGATTCTCAGCCGCTACTTGGTCATCATCGTTGTTGGGGGATCTCTGAATTCCAACTCATAAAATCACCCTGGGTCCATTCTAGGCACCTATTGATCACGATCCTTAGTCTACATGAGATGAGGGAGAGGTGCCTCAATAAATACGGTTCAATCCACAAGCACTGAGAGACAGGCAGAGACAGAGACATCCTTTGGTCTTTTGTTCTTATGCCACTAGTGCCTGAGGCTATTAGCAAACAGTTAACAAACCTATAGTGTAAGTATTCAACTGCTATTAACAAGCGTTTAACAAATCTACAATGTTTAATTTGTACAAGCACCTTGCCTTTCACGCTGTCACAAAGGACTAAAGAGTTAATTATGCAGACTTTCAGCTATATTTTTACAAAATTTAATACAGCACAACACATTTATTTATTATTATTATTTCCTTATTTTTGCATTTGCAGAGTTTGTTGTCTTTTGCATGCTGGTTAAATGCCCAATGGTGTGGTCTTCCATTGATTCTGTAATGGCTATTATTCTATGAATTTATTGAGTATGCCCACAAGACAATGACTCTCAGGGCAGCTGGATGAGGCTCTGGCAGAGTGAGCCCAGGTGGAGCTGAAAGGAGAAGGAAGGGTTGAGTGTAGAAGAACCTGAAAGACTGCAGGCAGTCAGAGCTCCAGTGGACTTGGATGAAAGATGGCAGTGTGGGGCTGAAAGGACAATGGCTCGGCATACGGTGTGTAGTCAACCTGGAGCAGGGGTGGGCAGAGCAATGAACCTAAGAGTGTACAGTAATATTTGGCCGCAGGGTGAAGGATGTGATTGGAAGCGGACTGCTCAACGTGAAGAGGGTTTGGACATGGCAAGTGAAGCAGAAACAACATGGGTAAAAAGGTTTAGTGTAGATTGGTACAAGGGTGGAAGGGCCTAGTACTGTATTGTATGTCATTCTGATTAGTATTCTCGGAGTTCATGAGAGAATCCTTGAATCATAATTATTAGATGCTCTGCATTTAGATTTTCCTGCAATAATTCCTCTTTTGCATTGCTAGAGTGTATGCTTCTGTTGAGTGGACCAGGTTGCAGCAACACGAAAGGATGTTAGAAAGCCATTGGCTAAAAGATTCAACACCACCTGTTATGGAGCTATGGAGCGAAACCCATTTCTCCTTCCTACATTTCCAGTCACACTATGTTATAAAGACTGAAAATAAGACTGCTCTTCATTCATTCAAGCTGTCTCTTTGCATGGGTCGAGTCACTTACAGTATTCTGGATCCAACATTCAACCTCATGCCTGGTTCCACAGAAGAAGTCGATCAGAAACTTGGAGTATTAGGAATAACCACCCTGCTTTTATGTTCCTTCATAATTGAGAAAACCATGTTGGAATAGATGGGAATTCCAACTCATCAAGGGTTTGGAGAATTTCTCAACAAAGGCAGGGATATAACATTACAAGGACCTTCACTGCACTTCCTCCAGAGCAGTGGTTCCCAAACACTTTTTTGGATTACAGTCCACTTGGCTCCCAGGCCACATCGTCAGTGCCCACACCCTCTCCTTCTGGCCATTACATAAAAGCTATAATTTTGATATACAATGCGCAGTGAAAGAAATAGGAACTGCAAATTCGGAGCAGCGACAAATACTTGCAAAAAATATTCAAATCTACAAATAAATTTATTTATTTAATTACAGTAAAAACAATGCTCATCAACAGTTTGAGAGCTTACATTTGTAGTCTACTACTTTATTACTGTTTCATCTTTCAATGAGATGGATGAGCTTGGTGTGGTGATATCAGCTTTCAACGTCAGGGTAAATGTCACTGAGAAGGAATCTCGGTTCCCCATGTTCAGTAATTTGCGGCCTGTTTCATCGCTTTGAAAGAAGTTGGGCTACTGCACTGAAACCACACTGTACTAAATGTGGTGCTGGAAAGGCACTTGACCTTTTTCACAGTTCTATGATGGCATTCAGAGATTTCTTTCTGCAAGAAAAATTCTTGATATGATTTTTTGAACCTCGGCGTCAGCTCAAAACAATTTTGTAGCCAGATCAATTCCTCCTCCATCTTTTCTGCTAATTCCTCATTACAAATGTTCAGAAATGGATTTTTTTACCCCAACTGGAATTTAGGTTGAGAGAAGATCCTGAAATTTCTTGGATATGTCTTTATCCAGCTCACTCAGGTGGGAACAGTATACTTGAAGATTATCATCTGGTATTCTTTCTTTCTCTTCCAACTCAGAGAGGCCCAGAAATCAGAAAAGGTTGCAACAGCTGATGTTACACTTAAATAGGGTTAACTTGGACAGAAGTACGGAGCAGACTGATGTGAGTTTAATAAGGTTCACATCATTTCCTTGCAACTAAAGACGGATTTCATTAAACTTTGCAAATAATTCTGACAAATAAGCAATGTCATGCCTAATATTCTTGTTGATTCCTGGATGAAGGATTAGAGTCTTCAAAGAATTTTATCAGTTTTGAAAAGCGCATAAAAATGTCTCATCCAGTTTTCTTTTGAGAGCCATCTGATTCTGTGTGCAACAGCAAACATTCAAACAGTTCATAACTCTCAATACAAAGCTCTTGTAATAGTTGAGAATTGAGTGCATGGGAATTGGTTTCATTTACTGCTGTGATAACTGTATTTAATGATTTATGCAGTCGATCGCATAGGGTTTTTTGCAACAAGATGCTGTCTATGAGTTACACAGCGAATGGTAAATTTGCTAGCTACGGCTTTTTAAAGGAAGTAATAACTCCACATGGCATCCTGTCATTGATGTGCCCCATCTACTGCACAACCAAAAATGTTGGTGAGTGGAATGTCTTTCGCTTTGAGAAGCTTCTCAACAACCTGAAATCTTGACTCACCCTTTGTATCTGCAGTCAATAAAGGAGAAAGTTATGATATCATCATAGCTCAGGCAAAACCTGACTCTCTGCCTGAATGGACATAAAGTGGGAGAGTGACACCTTGGTTTGGACGTGGGCTAGAGACATGCGGTCAGGACCATTTGAAAAGGTGGATTCTGAACTTTACCCCATTAAGTGCCGTACCTTAATTCACAGGAACTGCATCACTGTGTGACTGAAGTATGAGATTGTACTACACTATGAACAGAAATAATGCACGGGCCAGGTCTGGAAAAAACACTATTTCTTCAGCCTACATTTCTCATGTTATGCTAAATACAGTAAGGTCACATTGCTTTTCAACAACTAACATACTTCGAGCACATTCTAACAGAATGATGGACTAGCAAGAGATGAGATATTTATCTGATCATTGTAACCAATTAGGAGGCACTGAGGATCAAATGCTTATAAAAAAGGGTAACTCATTTCTTATATTAAGCTTGTAATCCTTCAGCCGCCCCACTTGCTACTGAGCGCACCCCCCACGGACATCTTTATCACCTTAGAAATCTCCACCGCCCCCACAGGTTGATATCACCACTGTTCTAGAGTGATGATGAGAGTATGGAGAGACCAGTGAAACTTCAGGGCAACTACACATTTTGGTGATCATTGCTTGTGAACTAATGATGATATTACATAAAGAGTTGGTGCGTGGCCTAGTGGGCAAGGCATCAGACTAGTAACCTGAAGGTCACTGGTTCGAGCCTCAGCTGAGGCGGGGTGTTTGCTCTCCTTGAGCAAGGCACTTAACAACACATTGCTCTGCGACGTCACCGGTGCCAAGCTGCTTGGTTCCTAGTGCCCTTCCCTTGGACAACATCGGTGGCGTGGAGAGGGGAAGGCCTGCAGCTTGGGCAACTGCCGGTCTCCCATACAACCTGCCCAGGCCTGCACCCTGGAAACTCCAGGCGCAGATCCAAGGTCACTCGAGACCGACGGATGCCACCACCAAGTGCATAAAATTTGGGGCAGTGAAGATAGGTAAGGAACAAGGAATATTTACTTGTGATGGATTGGAATGCTTTTCTGTTTCAAAATGCATTCTAAATTCAGCACCAATAATTTTTTTAGATTAATACTGGATATCTTCCCAGTGATGCTCCCTCTGCATTACAATACCTGCGGTATTTTTCCTGCACTTACTATTGCAAGGCAATGTATTTTTTAAATAGTCTTGAATGGTATTTGAGATAATTAAGAACGTCATATGATATGAAAATGTTAAGAACGTGAGAATATTTACTGACTTAAATTGTGGAATATATTGTTCCCAGCCATCAATAAAAAAGTACTTGCTGATTAATTCTTTCTCTAAAGGCATGTTGATTTATAAATATTCACCAGGAAAGTTGCAGCATCTTATAGAACTGGTGGTGTCTTTAACGAGGTAATAGTATGGGACTGTAATAAGGGTTTGTTATATTGATGACTCTGTATTTACTGATATTTGCAGGTTCGGCCATCTTCTCAATTGTGACCTGTCTCGTTATGTTCCAGTGGCCCAAATCTTTCAGTGAAATGTTGGCATTTCTGCACAGGAAACTGCTAACATTTCCCTTTGCAACTGTGGGTTCAGGACTCCCAAGATAAAATTGAAATCCTAAACTGCTGATCATCAGGAGATACTCGAATATACGTAAAATTCAGTGTGCATCACAGACTTCAACAGATTTTCCACCATGTCCACAGGGAAATCTATCCGCTGAGCCTGAAGCAGGTCAGTGCAGGCAAAGGAACAGTGTAGCCATTCAAGGAATGGAAAACAGTTGTGAGAAAGGAGATTAAGTCAATTTACAGCTTTTTAAAAATTTGTTTGAGTTACTCTTAATATGTGTAATTAATTAATTAATTAATTAGACTTCTTCATACTTCTTTCCATTGCAAAAGCAAAGTCCATTGCTATGGCTGAGAAGGGAATGTGGCCTTCATGAACTCTCATAGATCAGAAATAGTTGTCACATGCTCCCAGAAACTTATGCTCCATTTACTGATACTGCTACGTGCTTAATATTTCAGTAATATTTAAGTAATATTTTAATATACTGTTTGATTAAGCATTCTTCTGTGTTTAAATAATTCATAGAGGTTGTACGTAAATATAAATAAATTGCATATGTCCTGACACTACCATATGATACGTGCGCACCTCGCTTAAGGTAAACATGAAGTTAGACTCATATTTCAGATTTCTGTGTCTTACTTTTAATTAGTTTGATGTTTTGGAGTTACAAAGCATAATAAAGGCAATGAGGTATTTTTAAAATGATGAAAATTCTGATAATGATGAGAGTGACACAGGAGAAGCTAAGCATGAAAACTAATCAGTAAAAAACACTATGGCTGACACCAGATGTGAACAGCAAATTAATTAAAATGGTATTAGACACTGGCTCGGCTGTTTCAGTAAATCCACAAAATGAGTTTGAATGGCATTTCGAAGATACTGAACTGAAACCTGCAGATATCCAACTAAGAACTTACACTGGAGAAAAGATAACTCCAGTGGGAATGACATTCGTAACCACGAAATACACAACCACCAAGCCACATTGGGTGTGTACGTGGTAAAAACAGCAGTGCCTGCATCGTGGGGGTGTGATTGGCTGAGACAACTACAACTTGATTGAAGATCCATCCGCCACATCCCTGCAATAGAGTCAACTGAAAGGGAGTTAAGAAAAGTACTGGATGATGCCACAAGCGTCTCCATGAACTGTTGACCAACAGAGGACAGTCAGGTGTGGATGCCAGTCTCTGTGTTTTTGGTTGGAAAGCATATTGGACCAGAGAAGGACCTAAGGTGCTCAGAATAAGTGTGAAACTGATGAAAACTGTGGTCTGACTACAACAGGTTTTGTAGGCATCATATCTGAGAAAGCTTCTGATATGTTAATGTCAGTTACTTGAAAATGTGGCTTGCTTATAAACTGGAAGAGAGCTCAAGGAGCTTCAAACAAATTGCAACCATTCGGCTTTTGTGAGAATAACGAACAGAACCTACACCGCGAGGATTAAGGTTATTGCATGAACTTCAAGAGGAGACAACAAAGCTGCTTGTAAACGTAGAGGCAAAGACCAAAGCCCAACTGGATGAATGGAAAGCCCAAAAAGAAAGGAGCCAACGGAGAAACGAAAACAGAGGATTTATCAGATGACGTTGTGGATGAGGAAACCAAGAGGAGAGATCAGGTTATAAAGCTTCAGGATCAGCTTCTTCCCCTCTGCCATCTGATTTCTGAATTGACATTTTTGTACTACTTATTTAATTTAACTATTTAATATCTGTTCTTACTATAATTCACATTTTTCTCTATTATTACGTATTGCATTGTACTGCTGCCACAAAGACAACAAATTTTATGACCTATGCCAATGATATTGAACCTGATTCTGAAGTGAGCAATAGAAGGATTCATAAGAGAATACTCCAGTGAACTAAATGCACCTTCTCAAGATCAAGATGCACAAACCAGGAAAAAGGAAGAAGGAAGGTGTCAGAACCACACCCAACAGTCTCAAAGTCAAATCCTACAACCACCATGGAGGAGGCTCCAAAAACTGAGATTCTTTCAAATCCACAAGTCTCACCTGTCAGGCAGAGTGACCTCTCCCTCCCCCCACCCCCCAATCAAGAAAGATTTTATCCCACAAGAGTAAGTCTCCTCAGCGATTAAATCTTTAGGCCTGAATGGGGTAATTTAAATTTACTATGCTGTGGGATGTCCATATAGTAATTGTATTATATATTATAATGTATACATAGGATATCTATATAAGTTGAGACGCATTTTATATTAAGTTGGAGTTTGCAGCTAAGCAGGAAGGAGTATTGTGTATATAATATTTCAGTAGTAGTTGAGTGACATTGTAAATATGTTGTTTGTTTAAGCGTTCTTTTTCATTTAAATTATTAATTACAGGTTATATGTAAAAATAAGTGAATTGCATATGTCTTGACGCTACCATATCATATATGCGTGCCTTGCTTAAAGTGTGCACAAAATTAGACTCACATTTCAGACTCGCGTGCCTTCCTTTTAATTTGTTTAATGTTTTGGAGTTACAAAACATAGGGGGTACCAAGCATTCAAATTCCTCTACGTGGACAGGGTGGATAGCTAGTCCTGGCATTCCATTTATGCACAGGAATAGCTTTCCAGAGGCTTGGAACAGCTGTGGGAAATCCCTTGCACAGCCCAGCCAGTGAACGAAAAGCTTCAGAGCTTCATTAGTCAAAGTCTTCCTTCTTGAATGTAAACATTTCCTAATGACAAACTAAGCAGCATGAAATATGAATGTTGGCCTTTGACAGCTTTTAATAACATAACATAACTGTGTTAATCCTCTGCAGGTTAGACGAACGGGTTACATCCAAACTAAATAAAAATGTAAACAGGGCCCCTCTCAACATGTTGCAGACATTTCCCCAAGCTCCTTAAACGTCAAGTAGTGTAATCATAGAGTGAAGTTATTATACATCCTCCCTGCTTGCATAGAGGAATAAAGATTTACCAAGGAGACTTGGGTGCAAACAAAGAATTATGTGCTTATACAAATATTCAGTTTAAAAGCTTCCACAGAGTTGCAATCTGTCTCTGACACAATGAATTTTGTAACATGCAAGTTTAGTCTTCTAACCTTTGTATTGGTTGGTTTATGGAACTTACAATTCTGACTGATTTTGATTTTCTCCATTTGCTGTGGTAACATTGTTTTAAAACAGTGCCTGGATTGTTTCAGTAAAAGTTTTTTAAATGAAAGGAGCAGTTAAATTTACATACCTGGGAACTATAAATGACCCTGACATGGTTGAGAATGCAGCCTCCACCGAGACGTCTGCAACGCCATAGCACCCGCAGCTCGTCCACACCCCTGGGAACTGGCTGAGTTTGAGGAAGGTGAGGCTCACGGTGCCCCAAAGCCCTGATTCATTTTATAACCCGCTCAAGATATTGTTCAAATCTGGTGAATCTCCAGATTGGGCATCGATGCTCCCTGGGTTATCTGACTTTGAGCAGCAACTATTGGCATTACAACAGGCAATCTATTTCTGATTGAGCAGTTACTACCTTCAAATGAGAACAGTGTCCATTTTCTATAAGGAAAAGATTGAAAGAGTGGTCAGGATGTTAAACCATGGGGTTAGAAGCTGCTTATAATGTTATATCTGCTAAAATTGATCAAAGCAGCTCCCATTCAAATGTCTGTTTATCTGACATATAACCTATGTTCCCTAAAAGAAAGAGAAATTGTACATGCCGATACGCAGTATTTTGAATGGCACAAGGAACTGCATGTAAATTTTCATTTAAACTTCCTTCAGCTGCTCTTGGAGTTCACTTCAAGAATGGGCTGGGCAAAAGAGTTTGATAATCTGATCTAATGATCACCTTTATCTGTAATGTCAATGCGATTCCCAACTGACCAATAAGGTCTTAGAATTCCAAGAACTCATGAAATTTCTGCTGGGTGCCTGCTAATAAGTTCAAAGTAAATGTATTATCATACATATATGTCACCATATACAACCCAGAGATTTTTTTGTGGGCATACTCAATAAATCTATAGAATAATAACCATAACAGAATCAACAGAAGACCACACAAAGAAAAAATAATAATAATAAGCAATAAATATCAAGAACATGAGAAGAAGAATCCTTGAAAGTGAGTCCATTGGTTGTGGGAACATATCAATGATGGGGCAAGTGAAGTTATCCTTTTTGGATCAATAGCCTGATGGCTGAGGGGTAATAAACTATTCGAGATCCTGATGGTGTGAGTCCTGAGGCTCCTGTACCTTCTTCCTGATGGCAGCAGCCAAAAGAGAGCATGTCTTCGATGGAGTGGGTCCCCAATGAATGATGTTGCCTTCCTGTGAGAGTGTTTCATGTAGATGCACTCAATGGCTTTACCTGTGAGGTACTGGATCGTATCAAAGAATTTCTGTAGGATTTTCCATTCAAAGGCTTTGGTGTTTCCATATCAGGCTGTGATGCATCCAGTCAATATACTCGCCATCACACAGCTATAGAAGTTTGTCAAAGATTTAGGTGTCATGCCAGATTTCTGCCAACTCCAAAGGAAGTAAAAGTGCTGCCCTACTTTCTTTGCAATTACACTTTTGTGCTGGGCCCAGGACAGGCCCTCCAAAACAGTAACATCAAGGAATTTAAAGTTGTTGACCCTTTCCACCTCTGATACTCCGATGAGCACTGGCTCACGATTTCTGGTTTCCTTCTCCTGAAGTCAGTAATCAGCTCCTTGGTTTTGATGACGTTGAGCAAGAGGCTGTTGTTATGGCAGTACTCAGCCAGAATTTCAATCTTCCTCCTACGAGGGTGATTGATATGTTCGTGGCCTAGGGTAGAAGGAGTCAATTTTAGAAAATCTAACACATTTATTTTTCAACATAGTCCCCTCCTACGTTTACACATTTAGTCCAGCGGTTGTAGAGCATATGGCTCTTGTTACATGCACATACAGGTCAACTCTTTGAGTTATTATGCAGAAAGTTAGAAGTTAATAACTCATCTCCTTCTACCCTAGACCATAAACTTATCAATCACCCCTGTTGTGGACACTTTCTGGAGGTCCAAGATCCATATGCTCTACAACCACTGAACTAAGTGTGTAAAAGTAATAACATTATGATCTGGAGTCAGAAGGGCAATGAAGCAGTGGCTGTGTTGTTTTCCAATTAAGTTGTCTGTCTAAGTGTGGTAACAGGATGATTTTCATCAGACCAGAACTTGACAGTGTAATTCCCCCAAATAACATACATGTTAAGTAAATTTTCTTAATCAATAATTTATAACACTTGACAGTTTGATTTGTGAAGTTGGGACTCCTTCTAGATTTCATAGCTTCCTAAAATAAGAACCATACATCTTCTGCTGTTAGCCATGACTAACCATCACCTTCCATGGGCTGAGGTAATCCCAGAGTGCTCTCTCAACTCCTGAATTGTCAGCCAGCTAGAGACTGATGACAACCGACAAGAAGGAAGTTTCCCACCTCTGGTGACAGAGAGTCCAGAATGAAAAAAAAAAATCAAATTACCATTGGGGAAAATGGTGGTAATATCTTGATGAAGGGTCTTGGCCCAAAACATTGCCTGCTTATTCCCCTCCATAGACGCAGTCTGACTTGCTGAGTTCCTCCAGCATTTGTGTGTGCTGCTCAAGATTTCCAGCATCTGCAGACTCTGTGTTCTAATGAGTTGCATGCCAGTTTATTTGGCTCCACTTTGCATGTAAATTAATGAGATATTCTTTGCCTATACACACTTAGCTGATTCCCTTTTAAAAGGCTTGAACAATAGTAATAACACTCCATTGCTGGGGAAGGAATAAACAACAAACACTCTCATTTCTGATTGCTCCCTCGTGCCATTGAAAACATACATTGAGATATCCGGTTAGATCATACATTGCTTTCAGGAAATAAGTGTTAAGTGCCATACTCACTAAAGCCTCTCACATGCTCTACATTTGATCTGATCTTAGTTATACCAGATAACCTAAAATTATGCCAATCTGTTTCTGTTTTTAATAATTTGCTATGCCTGATCATTCTGTAATAATTGCTTCTGAACTAAATACAAGCATTTGTGATTTTGAAAACCGTCCCATCTTTGTGTAATTTAGATGATTTATGTCCTGATTTAGAGCCTCATTTCGTGGTTAGAGTTCTGATTGTGCTGAAATCTATCAAGGAGCATTCTTGTTAAAGCAATTCAAATCTACTCATATAAGGCTTACAATTCGCCATAAGAATAAAGGAAATCATGATGAATCATTACAACAGACTGGCTTGGCCATAACTATAATATTGCATCCATTTCTGGACAATGATGTAAACACATTTCCCTCTTGCCTCCCTCTAGCACCCCTCCTCCTTCCCTTTCTCCCACTGTCCACTTTCATCTCCTATTAGTTCCCTTCTTCTTTGCCTTTACTCTTCTACCTATTGCCTCGCAACATTTCACTTCATCCTCCCTCGCCCACCTACCTCCGCCTCACTTGGTTTCACCTATCACATTTTAGCTTATACCCCTTCCACGCACCCCCAGCCACCTTCTTATCCTGATTCCTCCCCTCCTTCTGTCCAGTCCTGATGAAGGGCTTCAGCCTGAAACATCTATTGTTTATTCATCTCTGCAGAAGCTGCCTGAACTGCTGAGTTTCGCCACCATTTTGTGTGCGTTAACAGCAATGTAGAAGCTTTGGAGAAGATGCGGAAGAGTATTTCCAAAATTATTTCAGGGAGGATGGCTTCAGTTATGTAGATAGAGCGTAAAGGCTGAGAGTTACAAGAGACTGCAGGTGCTAGAATCTGGGGCAACAATACAGGGTCTGGAGGAACTGGAGGCTTTTTACTGTTGTAAAAGCCGGAGATGCTTTCCCTGGAATGGAAGAGACACGACGGGATTTGGACAAAGATATTTAAATTAAAGAAGGGTATATTCAGATTTAGAGTCAGAATTGTTCCTGTCGGTGGCGGAGCCAAGAAGTAGGAGACATAAGAGGAGAGTGATAGTGGCTAAAATGACATTTTTACGAAGGGTGTTGTGGTGAACTATGTGCCTGTCTGGACACGCCCCCTGCTGACTGCTCCTGTGGCTCCTCCCACAGGCCCCGGTATAAAGGCGATCTGAGGCCTGACGCTCGGCCTCAGTCTCCAGGACATGGTATGATGGTCACTCACTTCTGGTTCCTTCTTCCAGTCAATAAAAGGGGATATCTCGCCTTACGTCTCAGAGTGAGTTACTGATGGTGCATCAGGTGTGTAGAGTATGTAGTGTGAGTCTTTCTCCAGAGAGCATAGGGAAATGCAGTGTTGGTGGTTGTAGAACATTCATCTGTAACATTCAAAAGGGAACAGAAGTCACTTTGTCACTTTACCATTTCTTGCCAGAGTCACCTTACGTTCAGATACTCCTGCGCCTAGCGTCAGTCTGTGTATATAAGCTAATCTTACATCTATACGACCGCACTCAACAATTCCTTATACGTTGTGTTTTTTGGATTGACTTTATGTGTTTTAAGCTTATTGTGTTTTTTAAGCTGCATCGGATCGATCATTTTGTTCTCCTTTACACTCATGTTCTGAAGAAACCCAATGAACAATTTTGAATCTTGAAAAATATCTGAAGATTGAGGAAAGGGTGTGATGCTTGGACCAACAGAATGGCTCTTACATTATGAGTCAAAGGGCTGATAGGCCTCCTGCCTTGCTGTAATTATTTTGTGGTTTGGTTTGCTGCAAAAACGATGATGATAAAACATTTTCATTGGAAGTACTGTAATTACAAAATTATGTTAATTATTATCCCATTGTGAGTATTACATTAGGTGCTTTAGTATTAAATATTGACTAAGAAGTATGACTCAAAGTTGAGACACAGGCATATACACTATGTATTTTAGTAATATTTACTCAAGCCTGAGAACGTTCAATGGAATTAATGGTACATGAGGAAGCAGAAAGGAGGGATGGAATGAAGGGAGTGGGATGTGGGATGCTATTTCTAGGCCTGGCCCTTCTGAGAACAATATTCCCTCATGACCAATACCTGATGCTATAGAACCAGAAATATCCTCTCCTTGTGGCCTTATACAGTCCTGGAGATTTGGGTGGCAATCAGTTGTGTAGTGCGTTGTGGGAGGGTGTGCAGGTCTGGCGTGGCATGGAGCCAGTTGTAGGTTCAATCAAGCTGGAGTTTTTCAGCTGGGGGTGTTGAATGGGATGTTCAGGAGTTGAGGAAGTAGGGTTAGGTGTGGTTAGGTGTGGTAAAGGTGGCCGATCAGTCAGGAGATGACTTAAGACAGTCATTACTTCAGATAAGTGGAAGCAAGACAGGAACCTGCAGATAATTTAAATTCACATCAGAGAGGAATATGCTAAGTTGAAGAAAATGATAACAAGTAACTTAGAAAATAATCATCAGGGTAGGCTGGAATCAATTTGGCTTTGCAAAGAAGAGATCTGATTTGAAAATATGCTACCTTTCTTGAGTTTGTTTCTAGCAGAAGCAATTAGGACAAATCAGTTAATGTAGTTCTTTTGACCCTTAGAAGATGTTTGAGAAGATAACACAAGAAATGATTAAACAGACATTATTGGGCAAGTTGAGGTCTGGTTAGCGGACAGAAATCAGAAAATAGGAATAATTAAGTTGCTTTCAGATTGGAAAGTTGAGGTTAATGAGGTGAGTATGGAATGGTGCTGAGAGCCCACAGTTTACAATCTACCTTAATGACTTGGATGAGGGGATTAAGTGTAAATAATTCAAGTTTGCCATTGGGACAGTGCTAGGTGGCAGAAAGAGATATGGCAAAGATTCAGAGATGCTTCTGAGCAATACAGGTGGGCTAGGTGAATAGTTGAGGATGCGGTAGATGCACATCATGTACCCCAGTGGAAGAACGATCCAGAAGTGAGATATTTGATCTCAATTGAATTTCACAATAAAGCTTTTGATATACTTCTGTTGCCTGGTCCTCCTCTCCAATAGCGTTGCACCACCTGACAGAAACTGTTGCCTCCCACTGACATTTTAGAACGTAACCTAAACTGTAAAACCTGAAGTCTAAGCAAATTAGATTATTGTAAATGATCTAGTATTTTATTGCTTACATTTTGATGTAATTCCCTGCCATTTTGTTGACTACGTAAGTTAGAGAATAATTTCCTCTCATATTTCCAGTGTAAGTGCTGAGGAGCAGTTGAGCACAGTATACCCAGTGATTTCCTTTTCTTTTGGCCACTACAACCGAGGGACTTGAAATGAGTTGTCCTCTCCCCTTACACACGTAATGCAATGGTCTAAAGAGGCCATCAGCCCACCCCAGCCTTATATTTCATCTCCTTTGATTTCTATTACTGCTGAAGTCAATGGAAATAAAAATTGAGTGAGGTGTAGAACAGGCCGTCCGTTCAAAGGCAAAGCAATGCTCATTTACATCAAAGTGCTATATGTCACATTACTCCCATATCTTTTAAATTTTGCTATGCATTCTAACATGGTAGAAAGATTAGCTTTATTTGTCACATGTACATCAAAACAGACAGTGAAATAAACCATCCACATCAAGTCAAATCAGCAAAGATTGTGCTGGACAGCACCCAAGTGTCACCACACTTTTGGTGCCAAAATGGCACGACCACAGCTTTGAGCTCCCGTTCGGCGATCGCTGATGCTGTAAAGCGAAGCACAAACTGCTGTGCTACCATGTCACCCGATGTCATGGTGCGGTTTGTCTCCCTGCCCCTTGGGAGACTGTTGTCAGACTGTCAAAGATAAGTTAAGTATTTTATGCACAAGTACACCTATGTACAGGTGCAATGGAAAATGTGCAGCAGCATCACAGGCACAAAGCATCATACAAATCACAAGAAATTAACACATTATGCACAATTTTTACAAGAACAACACAAAATCAAAGTCCATTTTAGAGCAAAGTGATCAGAGTGGTCATACAGTTACTGTATCTGTTCCTCTGTGCACCTGTCTGACTAGAGCAGCAATTGCCAAAAACGGACAGGTCCCTCTGCAAAAGCATGAATCCAGCTTCACCGCATATTTGTGTTCGAGAAGAGGAAATCAGCTCTCTTTGCATTTGATCCTAGAACTGTTTTAAAGAAGGGAAACTGGATCAGTAGAATTATTTAAAAATATTTTTTTTAGTATGGAATGCTGGAGTTAGCACAAAGATTTCTGAAGCACACTCTGTTGACTGCTGTCTATAAGTTGTTGTCCTGGCAACTGGCTGTGTCACGCTGCTTTACACAACCGAGCACTGTTCTGCAGACAGGCCCTGGCTACTCTTTCAAAGAATGGAGTCATCCCAGCCTGATTATGGGGTCCTCTATATTCGGCAGAACTTGGGGTCTGTGTAAGTGGCTGAACCATCAATGAAAAACCGCTGGTGACACGACCAGGCACAGCGCACATCAAAGATTGTGTGGATGAACAATAGCCGCAGTGATGAGAGCAAGAGAGATCAGAATCTGTAAGGAAGCTAATTTGGGCTGATGAATGGATGGAAGGAAAAAAAGCAGTCAAAAATGTACAAAAGCTAACAGAAATAAAATGAGCCTTCAAGATGTTAGAGCTGAGGCTTTGGGGAATTTTCAAAAGACGGGAAACAGATGATGAATGAATGATTTTCTTTGATTGTCATTCTCCAATCTTCTGTACTGTGGATGTAAGGAGCACCAATCTTCCTCTGTGAGCCCACAGACTGAGTGGTGTCTGCTGCCATTACCTTCACATAAACTGAATAAGGATGTTACCCTGCTTTACATACCAGATGTTGTAGTTTGAAACAACTGAATCTGCTTGTTGAGATAGGGTAACCTTTGGCTTCTAATCAAGTGCCAATTCCACATAATCAAACCACCCTTTATTTTAGCTATCCATCTTCTCTGAGCAGAAGGTACTAATTGAAGTTCCACTGGTATTTTGTAGGCAATGACCTGAACAGTTTTGGAGGATGTGAATGTGGTGATGCAGTAAAACAAAGATTCCTGGTGAAAAGTAACATGATATAGATTCACAGAAAAGTACAGCACAGAAATAAGCTCTTCGGACCATCTAGTCCACGCTGAGCCATTGAAGCTGCCCCGTCTCATCAACCTACACTCGGACCATAGCCAGCCATCTCCTACTATCTATGTACCTATCCAAACTTCTCTTAAGTGTTGAAATGAAGCTGGATTTCACCACTTGCACTGGCCGCTCATTCCACACTCTCATGACCTTCTGAGCAAAGAATTTTCCCCTCATGTTCCCCTGAACATTTTCACCCTTCACCCTTAAGCCATGACCTTTGGTTGTAGTCCCACCCAACCTCAGTGGAAAAAGTCTGCATGCATTTATCCGATGTATATGACTCATAATTTTGTATACCTCTGTCAAATCTCCTCTTAATCTTTATGTTCCAAGGAATATGTAACCTGTATAGAGTCCATGAAGGTGATGCCGTTTTGCCTTACTTTGATATACTCTGTATCATCTCCAAAAAAAAAAATTGCATTTAAGATCTTCCCTATCTTTTTTGACTCCATGCTTGGATTACCAATTACCAATTTTGTTCCTTGCAAACCTTTTGTTCTTAACATATCTGTAGAATTCCTTAAGATTCTCCTTCACCTTATCTACTAAAGTAACATCATGCCTTCTTTTATCCCTCCTGATTTTATTCTTAAGTGTCTCTTGCATTTCTTATACTCCATAAGGACCTCATTTGTTCTTATCTGCCTATACCTACAATGCACCTCCTTTTTTTCTTAATCAAGGCATCAATATCTCCAAGTTTCTCTACATCTGTTATCTTTACTTTTTTATTCCGACAGGCACATACACGCTTTGTACTCTCCAAATATCATTTTTGAAGGTCTCCCACTTCCCAAGTACACTTTTGCCAAAAAACCTGTCCCAACCCACAGTTGCCAGATCCTTTCTGGTGCCATCAACATTGGCCTGTCTCTAAGAATCACAGCCATGGACCAGGCCCACCTTTTTGCATATTTAGTTTGAGATTAATAGCATTGTGGTCACTGGATGCAAAGAGTTCCTCTACACAAACCTCTGTCACCTGCCCTGTCTCATTTCCGAATAGCAGATCAAGTAACACGCACGCTCTCACTTGGACTTCAATGTATTGATTTAGAAAACTTTCCTGAACATATTTGACAAACTCTATCGCACTTAGTATAGGATTTGCAGTCAATACGTGGAAAGTTAAAATTACCTACTACAACAACTTCATGTTTCTTGCAACAGCCTGCAATCTCTCTGCAAATTTGATCCTCTAAATCCCCCAGACTGTTGGGTAGTCTGTAATATAGTCTCATTAACGTGGTCATAACTTTCTTATTTCTCAGTGCCACCCACAACGCCTCAGTAGACGAGTTCTCCAGTCTGTCTGAGTGAGCACTGCTGTGACATTTTCCTTGACTACTAACGTCACCCCTCTTCTTTTAATTCCTCCTGCTCTGTCACGTCTGAAACAACGGAATCCCGGAATACTGAGCTGCCAGTCCTGTCCCTCCGGCTTACAAGTCTCACTAATGGCTAAAATATCATAATTCCAGGTGTTGATCCAATGCCCTGAGCTCATCTGCCTTTGCTACAACACTTCTTGCATTGAGATATATGCAGCTCAGGACATTGGTCACACCATGCTTACACTTAAGGTTCCTGACTTTGAGCTCTTAACATCTGTCTCCACAACCTCTCCCCTTACTGTTCTGACACTCTGGCTCCCATCCCCCTGAAACTCTATTTAAATCCTCCCATATGAGACATAAAAATAGATCGTGAATCTTCTGCATCACTGGTAACATATAGTAAATTCAGTTCTTCCTCACCTAATACCTGATACTGATATGCTGATATTGTGAAGATAAAATAACGACTTTTGAATGGAGTCAATACTTCCAGGAAAAGCAGGAGAAAACTGGGAATAAACAAAGTAACTAAAATCAGATTAATTGCAAGCTCTCGTTAAAACGATCTTATTCATTTGATGGCCAGAAATGAAATATTTAATGACAGTTTAATCCTTACCAGTGGAGGCAAACACGTCTTTGCCACAAAATACTTCTGGAAAACAGTTTACATATGCCTTAATTAAATTTAACTGCAGATTGTAAGGAGAAGGATAGCACTCTAAAGTGGATTTTGCTTTTTGCTGTGGTGAAACATTACTGACACTGTCTGGGAATGGTTCGTTCAGCACCTGGAACTCTGCAGAGAATAATTGTAATCTTTCCTTCACCAATGTATCAAAGTGCAAGGCCATTGAACAGTAGTGTACAGAATCTCATCAGGAAAAGTTGGATTTACAATAAAAACTCTTCTGAAGGACACATGAGACATCATGTTGGCTTTTAACCATACCAAACGTTTTTGTGATCTTTGCTGCTCTTTGACATCTGCTCATTAGCCCATTATTTCCCCTCAATGGTCCCTCACTACCCCAAATTCATAATCTGCCACCCCCCCACCCCAAACAAAAGTTTTACCTATTCGGAGTTGGTGCTTTCAGCATGAAGGCCATACCAGGGGAAAGTAAGCTCTTTTGTTAAGAAGGCTGCTGCATGAGAAGGACCGTCTTGACATAGATGAAACAGCAATTGAAATGGAAAAGCAAACCTCAAATTTTGGTGCATGGAAGATCAAAAAAGTAAGATCAAATGACACAAATGGAAATGATGAAGAGCACATGGAGAACAGACATTGGTGAAAAGAAAAATTCAAAGACTTTAATAGATGTTTATTTCAGGAAAGATTTGGGGTAAATCAAAGGCATTTAAAATGGAAAAAAGAGGAAAAAAACAAAGCTCTTTCAAAATAGTTTGATATTTAGATTCTGTGCACAGGCTCCTGCAATTTATGCTATTCAACTTGATTTCCATATATTCACTGGGATTTTTTTCTTTATTCGATGGATTTGGATGCCACTGGAAGTTTGGTATTTCTTGCTCTTTCCAAATTATCCTTGAGAAGGTGGTGATGAGTCGCTTCCTTCAATTGCTGCATTACATTTGATGAATTTGTTACCGTGGGACGACTGGAGGTGCGGTCCTATGATTTAAGCTCACTGACGGATTTGCGGTACATTTTAGATTGGTGTGTGACCTGGTTAGCAACATTGTGATAATGGTGCTCCCAATTGCTTGCTGGCTTTGTTCTTCTTGGGGACTGATGGTAGCGTAGTGATTAGCACAACACTTAACCATACCAGTGACTTGGGTTCATTACCTGCCACTGGCTGTACATTCTCCCTGTGACTGAATGGGTTTCCTTGGGGTTCTCCGCTTCTCTCCACATTCCAAGGACATACCATTTGGTAGGTTAATTTGTCATTGTGAGTTGTCTGGTGAGTTGGGGGATTGCTGGGTGGCACAGCATGAAGGGCCTGAGAGGCCTACTCCATGCTGTATCTCAATAAATAACTAAACAGATAAATAAGCAAGTAAACATTGTGCTGGTGGTATTCCCAAGTGCTTGCTGGCTTTGTCTTTCGTGGTGGTTGTCGTCGTGGCTGTACCTCGAGGTCGAGGATGATCACGTGGTTCACAAAGCAAAGATGCTGTGTGTGTATTTCTTTAATGCGTACTTGATGTTTCACTCCAAGAAGCACACGATACTTCACAAATCAATCAACTGATTCCAATGGCATGGAAACCATGACGATTGGAGCTGATGGATTTGTTGCAGCCTTCATCCGCCTTCACAGCCGTTGATTTCAAAGTAACTTCATCCGCCTGTTCCACCATTGAGGTCTTGGTTGGATTGTTCTTTGTCAGGGACCTCACCCTCGACCTTACCACCATGGGTGACCCTACCAGGAGCATAGCTCCAGATGGCATCGCTTTCAGGATCTCAGGACCACACAAGCTTTTCCACCACGACAAGGTGGCAATCCACGGAGAAGTCTTGGTGGTCGGCTTCGCAGGTCATGGAGGAGTGGTGGAGTAACCTGGATAAGTAACTGCAGCAAACTTTGGTGACAGTACATACAAGATCCACTGTGTATGGATGGCAACAGGAATTAATATTTAGAGTGATTACTAGAGTGGTAATAAAGTGGATTGCTTTGTTCAGGGTTGAATCAAGCTTCCTGGGAACTCATTCAGGTAAATTGAAAGTATTTCAAGATATTCCGAATGGTAGATAGATGAAATGCTTTGAAATGTTAGGAGGTAACTGACTCAGTGTAGGATAGCAAGCCACTATTGTTGATACGATGGTATTTATGTAGCTTGTCTGTTTAAGTTTTTGATCATGGTGAATGTCAGGGTATTGATGTTGAAGGTACAGCGATAGCAGTACCACTGAATGTCAAGGGTATGTGGTTAGACTCCTTCCTGTTGGAGGTGCTCATTGCTTGGCATTCTTGTGCTGTGAACATTGTCTGCCATGCATCAACCCATGCCTGAATGTTGTCCAGGTCTTGCCGCCTGCTCTCATGGGCTTCTCCAAGCATTGGGAATGGAATTGATCCATCTGCAATAGACAGCCAACTTTTCCACTGCTGACCTTGTAGTGGAAAGAAGTTCTTTGATGAAGCAATTGAAGATAGTTGGGCCTAAGACACTGTTCTGAGGAATGCTGGTGATTGACTTCCAGCAGACACAATCATCTTCATTTGTGTAATGCCTGACTCCAATCACTGGAGCATTTACCCGTGATGCTCTTCGATTTCAGTTTCATCAGTGACTCCATGATGCATTCTGTCAAATGTTGCCTCAATGCCAAGTGCAGTGCCTCTTAGCTCACCTCTAAAGTTTAACCCTTTGTCCATGGTTATATCAAGGTTGTAATGAGGTGTGAATACGAGGGTCCTGGTAAAGCCTACTGGGCTTCAGTTAGTAGAATATTTGTAACACTTGATTACACTGGCAGCTTCTATCATTTGCTGCTGGAAATATGGGCAGTAATTAGTCAGGTTGGATCTCACCTTCACATTCGAACACTACCTGTGAACAGGATAATGCTGGGCAACTTTCCCTCCTGACAGGTAGATGCTGGTGCTGTAACTATACTAGAATAGATTGGCCAGAGATACAGCTAGTTCTGGAGCACTTGTGTCCTGTGTTACAGCTAAGATGATATTTAGATTCCATGCTCTCTCCTTTTTGTTAGGTTCACAGGAGATGTCAGGGTTAAGTTTTTTACACAAAGAGTGGTGAGTGCATGGAATGGGCTGCTGGTGATAGTGGTGGAGGCGGAAACGATAGAGTCTTTTCAGAGACTCCTGGACAGTACATGGAGCCTAAAAAATAGAGGGCTATGGGTAACCCTAGGTAATTTCTAAGGGAAGGACATGTTCGGCACAGCTTTGTGGGCTGAAGGGCCTGTATTGTGCTGTAGGTTTGCCGTGTTTCTATGTCATGTGGAATTAATTAAATTGCTCTAAAATTGGCTTCAATAACAATCGGGATCTCAAGAGAAAGCTGAGGTGGATCAGCTATTCAATTGGTCAGTCTGAATATAGCCTGACTGCTTCTAGCCCTTCGTTTACACCAATCTTGACTAGTTCTCTTTCCACCCAGGCTCCTCTAAAAATGCTATTCCCTTTTCTTAGTTCCTTCGTCTCTGCCACATCTGTTCCCAGGATAAATCTTACCTTTCCAGGATATCAGAGATCGACTCCTTCTTCCTTCTTCAAGGAATCTCCTTCCCCTCCTCCACCAATGATGCTGCCCACATCTGTATCTCCTCCATTTCCTGGACATCCGTGCTCACCCTTCCTTCCCACTGCCTTAACAGGAAAAGGGTTCCTTTCGTCCTCACCTATCACCCCATGAGCCTCTACATCCAATGCATAATTCTTCACAACTTCCGCCATCTCCAAAGGGATCCTACCATCAAACATAGTCACCCGCCTCCACTTTCCACCAGGATTGCTCCCTTCATGATTCCCTTGTCCATTCATCCCTCTCCACCAATCTTCCTCCTGACAACTATCCCGGCAAGTGACAGAAACCCTACACTTGCCCATTCACCTCCTCCCTCACCTCCATTCAGGACACCAAACAGTTCTGCCGGGTGAGGAGACACTTCACCTGCAAATCTGTTGGGTCATCTCCTGTATCCAGCGCTCCCAAAGCATTGTCCTTTACATTGGTGAGACCCAATATAAATTAGAGGACCACTTTGTCAAGTACCTCCAGTTTATTTGCAAAAAAAAGAAATTTCCCAGTGGCTAGTGATTTTAATTCCTATCTCCATTCCCTTTCCAACATGTCAGTCCATGGCCTCCTCTTCTTCCATGATATGGCCATTCTCAGGGTGGAGAAGCAACACCCCATTTTCCTTTTAGGTAGCCACTAACCTGATGGCATGAAAATTGACTTCACCTGCTGGTAATTTCCCCCTCCCCTCTTCCCTTTTCTTCTATTCCTCACTCTGGCTTCCTAACTTTTCACCTCATCTGCCTACTACCTCTCCCAGTGTCCTTCCTTCTTCCTTTTCTCTCATGGTCCACTCTCCTCTCCTATCAGATTTTTTCATCTCCAATCTTCTTCCTTTTTCATGCATCATCTCCCAGCTTCTTACATCAACCCCCTCCTCCACCCACCTGGCTTCACATCAACTTCCAGCTCCCCCTCGTTTTATTTTGGCATCTTTCCTCTTCCTTTCCATTCCCAATGAAGGGTCCAGGTCAAAAACATCAAATGTTTATTCATTTCCATAGATGTTTTTTGACTTGCTGTGTCCCTCCAGCATTGTGTGTTGCTCTGGATTTCCATCATCTGCAGAATCTCTTGTGCTTCAATCCATTAGTGCAGATTCCCCTCACCTCACGAACAGGAACAGTGGAGTACAATATTCACAGGTAGTCAAGGTAACTTGAACTCCACAGCTAGGCTACTATGTGGGGGAAAGAACAGGTGACCAAGGGTTCAGATGTTGTTTCTCACTCACTAGCAAATGAGCTTCTAAATATACTATAGTGTTTAAAATTCTGAAGAAAATGGGCTCCTATGAGTGGAAAAGCTGGGTGGATGAGGTGGAGTAAACATCTGAAATAATGCATCTACAACAATGAGAGAACTGCACTCAGGTCTGGTTACCACACATTTGAACAAATTGTAAAGAATGCAGGAAAAAATTGTCCAGTTCTGAAAGTTTGCAGATGCTGAAAATCCGAAACATCATACGCAAAATGCTGGAGGAACTCAGCAGGTTGGGCAATGTCTATGGAAATGAATAAGCAGATGGAAGGTGATGGGTGAAGCCAGGTGGGTGGGAAAGGTCAAGAACTAGAGAAGAAGAAATATGACAGGAGAGAAGAGTGGATCATAGGAGAAAGGGAAGGAGGAGGGGACCCGTGAAGAAGTAATAGGCAAGTGAGAAGAGGTAAAAGGTCAGTGTGGGGATTAGAGAAAGGGGAGGGTGATATTTCACCTGAAGAAGAAATCAATATTCATGCCATCAGGTTGTAAAGTCCTTGGAATGTAAAATGTTACTCCTCCACCCTGAGGATGACATCAACTTGGCACAAGAGGAGGCCATGAAATGACATGTCAGAATGGGAATGGGAATGGGAATTAAAATGTTTGGCCACTGGGAATTTCCAATTTTGTCAGTTGGAGCACAGGTGCTTGACTATGTTGTCCCCCAATTTATGACGGATCCTCCAGGTAAGCAGGAACTATTCATCCCTCACATCTTGGATAGGTACATGGATGAGAGAGGTATGAAGTGATAGGGTCCTAGTACGGGTAAATGGGAGTAGGCAAAAGACCAGGTCAGCATAGACTAGATAGGCTGAAGGGCCAGTTTCTGTGTTGGAGTACATTATGACTCTACGTTTCTGCAGATGCTGGAAATCTTGGAAACCACGCATAAAATGCTGGAGGAACTCGGCAAGTCAGGCAACACCTATGGAAGGCAAATACACAGCTAATGTTTCAGGCCAAGACCCTTCATTAACCTGCAGTGGTTGGAGAATCAAAGTTTTTTCAGGGGCACTTAGAACATGCCTTGTTCCAGCATTTGAATGAACATGTTAGCCTTGGCAGTGAATTAAAAGGCTATTGTGCTGGTGCTTTTCTATCCATGATACCACTCACCCGTGTTTTATCTTTAATGCAGTTAATTTATAAAGCACGACTGACGTAAGAAAACATCTCAAAGCTTTTCATTTTGGGGCATGAAAGTAAAGGATGTTCACAAATACAAAGATTTTTGTGTGCTGGCGAATGAGGATGTAGGAGATTGTGTGGGCGAAAGAGGTGCAAGATGTTCAAGTTTGCTGACGACACCATTGTCGTAAGCCAAAGCAAAAGTGGTGATGAGTCAGCGTATAGGAGGGTGATTGAAAATCTGATTAAGTGGTGCCATAACAACAGCCTCTTACTCGTCAGCAAGACCAAGGAGCTGATTATTGATTCAGGAGAAGGAAACCAGAGGTCCAGAGTGGAGAGGGTCGACAACTTTAAATCCCTCAGTGTTATCATTTTGGAGCACCTGTCCTGGGCCCAGCATGTAAGTGCAATTACGAAGAAAGCACAGGAGACCCCCTACTTCCTTAGGAGTTTGTGAAGATTCAGTATGACATCTAAAACATTGACAAACTTCTATAGATGTGTAGTGGAGAGTATTTTGACTGGCTGCATCACAGCTTGGTATAGAAACATCAATGGCCTTGAATGGAAATTCCTACAAAAATTAGTGAATACGGCCCAGTCCATCTCAGATAAAGCCCTCCCCGCCATTGAGCATATCTACTTGAAACACTGTCACAGGAGAGCAGCATCCGTCATCAGGGACACCCACCACCCTGGACTTGCTCTCTTCTGGCTGCTGCCATCAGGTAGAAGGTACAGGAGCCTCAGGACTCACATCACTAGTTTCAGGAACAGTTATTACCCCTCAACTATCAGGCTCTTAAACCAAAGGGGATAACTGCACTCAACTTCACTTGCCCCATCATTGTAATGTTCCTGCATCTTATGAACTCACTTTCAAGGACTCTTCATCTGATGTTCTTGATGTTCATTATGTATTTATTTAATATTATTATTTCTTTCATTTTGTATTTGCACAGTTTGTTGTCTTTTGTACACTGGTTGAATGCACAAATTGGTGTTGTCTTTCATTGATACTGTTATGGTTATCATTCTATTGATTTATTGAGTATGACCGCAAGCCAATGAATCACAGATTTGTATATGTTGACATATATGTTCTTGGATAATAAGTTTACTTTGAACTTTGAGGAACAATACGTCACTTTTATCACAAACAAGAGAAAATCTGCAGATGTTGGAACTCCCAGCAATGCACACAAAATGCTGGAAGAACTCAGCAGGCCAGGCAGAGTACAGATGACGTTTTGAGTCGAGAAGTTGTTTGTACTCTTTTCCATAGATGCTGCCTGGCCTGCTGAGTTCCCCCAACATTTTGCGTGTGTCATTTTCATCCCTTGGCCATCCCTGATAACTAACTGACATTCATCTCAACTTCCTCACTTGTTAAAGTTACTTCAGTCCTGAAAGCAGGCCCCCACAGGATGTATATTCTGGGATGCATTTTTGCAATCCAACATAATTAAATAATTTTGTAATTTTTGTAAATAATGGCACATTTTTATAGATTCAGCCCCACTGTAAAAATCATACGCAATATCAATTCTTTGCAGAGAATGAATTGAGAAATCCTCCTACAAAATGAGGCATAATTGAACTAAACTATTTTGTGTTATATGAAATACATGAAATAACACGGCCCATAGATCATAAAACAGTACTGTTATGCCCGTACCCAACTCTGAGGGGCCGAGGGGTGCAGGGTGGCCCCCTCCTTTTTGAGAATCGCAAGATCGTTACTAATTCAGGTCAGTAGACCCAGGAAATGAGAGAGAGATGTTTAGAATGTCCTGGCCCTCAGCGATATAAAGCCACGGAAAAGGCCATTGTCTCTTGGAGACGGAATTGTGTATTGAGTACTGTGCTTCGTGGAAGCCCTCAGGCAACGTGGGCTGGTTGGGGGATGGCATCATTCCACCCTGATTGACATCTGAGACCCCGTGAGTGGGGATAAAAGAGGGAACGGCCCCTTGACACGCACCAGGAGAAACGCTAGAAGTCCCGTGACAGCGTTTAATAGCGACAGCCGGTGGAGGGCCCACGTGTGTCCTTTCCCGTTGCCCCGGGATTGAGGCCCTACCACGGAAGGTGGCTTAGCTAAGGAAGAGAGCACCACCGACGCCATTTCGAAGGATCAACATCATAAAACGGAAAACGGGCAAGTTCTAAACCTCCGTCTCTCTCTCTCCAACCAAAAGCTGCCGCCAGAATGAACTTGAGTGACTTTTATATTTCCATCGGACAATACATTATCCCCTAGACAACGATAGAGCTATTTCTTATTGATTATTATTATACCGCTCTTTTAGATTTAGTATTGACGACGTATATTATCTGTATGTTTGCATTGATATTATTTTTGTGTATTTTTATCAATAAATACTGTTAAAAATAATACCATCAGACTTCAACGGACCTCTCTATCTTCACTGGTAAGTGACCCAGTTACGGGGTACGTAACAGTACAAATAGGGACTGGCCCTTCAGCCCACATTGTTGGCTGAACTACTGTATAATCAAATAAACTACTCCCATCTACTGCACATTCATATGCTTAAGAGCTTCTTGAATGCCTCTATCACATTTACCTCATATGTATTTGCCTCTATCACCACTTTACGCGGTGCATTCCAGCCAACTCTCAGTGTGTAAGAAAAAGTTTTGACCCACACACCTTCCTTGGACTTCCCTCCTCTTACCTAAAATGCATTCCCTTTGGTATTAGACATTTTAACCCTGGGAAAAATACTGGCTGTCTACTCTCTCCGTGCCTCTCATAATCTTATAAACCTCTATCAAGTTTCCACTTAGTGTCCACAAGTCCAAAGAAAACAACCCAATTTTGTCCAACCTCTCCTTATAGCACATACCTTCTGAACAAGGCAAAGTCCTGATCGGCCTCTTTCTGACACTCTTCAAAGCTTCAATATCCTTCCTATAACACTGGAAATCAAAGATTTTGCTTCCTGAATAATTTTGGGTGTATCTTATGGATTTTGGGCTGCTGATCATGAAGATCACCATGAAATTTCCCTATGACGCACCATTTCTTGAAATCGCCTACATTTGTTATTTCAATTCACAATTCAAGTCAAGATTAAGGAAAGCACTTTTGCTGGTCTCCAAATTAAACTGGTCATCAATGCCAAAGAATGTCTCGTGGGCCTGGAGAAAATGGCATGGAAGGCATTCAAGAATGTTGTTGAAAGTTTTCTTTGCATCTACAGGGCACCAAACTATATGCAGTTGGTTGACGACATGCTTCAAGCATACAAAATCGTGAAGTGTAACGTATCACTAAAGATTCATGTGGTGAACTACATATACCTGTCTGGACACGCCCTCTCTGCTGACTGCTCCTGTGGCTCCTCCCACAGACCGTGGCTCCTTCCACAGACCCCGGTATAATTACATAGAACATAGTACAGTACTGTGGTGAACTACATATACCTGTCTGGACATGCCCCCCTGCTGACTGCTCCTGTGGCCTCCCACAGACCCCGGAATAAAGGCGATTGGAGGCACAGCTCGTTCCTCAGTCTCCAGGATGTTGTGTGGTGGTTGTTTGCTGCTTGTGCTTTCTTCCAGCCAATAAAAGCCTACCTTAACTCACGTCTCCGAGAATTATTGATGGTGCATCAATTCATTTTCTGCATTCCTGTTTAGACTCCTTCCCTGAAAATCTTGGTGCTGTCAATGACAAGTACGGTGAAACATTTCATCAGGACATTGCAGTCATGGAGAAACGGTATCGCGGCAACTGGGATCCATCAACACTGGCAGATTACTGTTGGACATTTAAACAAAAAGTCGCAGACACTGAGTACAAATGAAAATCATGAATGAAGTATTTTTAGTTTAGTTGGACTATTGCAAAATGTTAGCACCGTTATGCAATTAAACAGATTATATTCAATAAAAGTTAATTTCTTATTTCTCTAAGTTCCTATATGATACAAGTAGTTTGAAATTCTGTTTGTGTTCAGATTCAAGTGGTTTATCATAAACAAAAAAATTTCTGAGGAGGAACACTTCCGAAAAAATTTGTTGTCCAGTGTAGTAGAGCAACCAGAATGCAGTACTCGAGATGCAGCCTAATCAGAGTTTTATAAAGCTGCAACATAACCTCCCAACTGTTGATCTTAATTCCTCAATGAATAAAGGCAAAATCCTTTGTTCACTACCCTATCAACTCTTGTAGCCACTTCAGGGAGCTGTGAACTTACATCTCAAGATCCCTCTGCTCATCAACGTTGTCAAGTGTTTTGCCGTTGGGAGTGTGCTGTGCCTTTATATTTGATCTCCCAAACCATTACACTTTACATTTAGCTGGGCTAACCCCCATCTGCCATTTGTCTGCCCATATCTGGACTGATCTATATCCTGATGTATACTTTGCCAGTCTTCTCTGCTATCTGCAATACCACTAGACATCATATAGTCTGCAAACTTTCTAATCCACCCATCTATGTTTACATGCATTTATATATATCACAAACAACAGAAGACCCAGCACAGATACCTGTGGAAAACCGCTAGTCATAGACCTCCAGCCATAAAATGTCCCTTTGACCATTACATTCCATTTTGTTTGGGCAAGTCAGTTCTGAATCCAAGTGGCTAGTTCATCATGCATACCATGCCTATTACTCCTTTGGATAAGCATTCCATGAAGATCCTTGTCAAACTTGCTTCTAAAATCCATGTATACAATATCAGCAGCTCTACCTCATCAATGACCTTTGTCACCTCTTCAAAAAACTCCACTAAGTTAACAAGATATAACTTGCATCGCACAAAGCCATGCTGACCGTCCCTAATTAAGTCATGGTTTTCCAAACGCTTATAAATCCTACCCTAAGATTCCTCATACTTCTCCAGTTTCATTTTCAGTTATCTAGCATCTGATTCTTATTTTCATAAAGCTTTCTGCCCAGTGAAACTGCTAAGATGGCAGCAGGCTCCGATGCTACGAAACTAACCAAAGGCGTTAATGTCTTTTTAAAATGTATTTTGTACGATTGCAGGACCCTATTGAACATTAAGAACTTTAAGTTCTGCTGGTCTACCCCATCAGCAAGTTGCTCTTTGCTGGAGAAACTGAAGGAGCTGGTCTTGGTGCAGACCATGCTGTTGCCTGTCACAGAGAGGTGTTGGAGTCGGTGTGCAGTCTGATAGTGATTGTCTCAGTTGCATTTCTTGTGATTGCAAGTCCCTCGCTGGGCGTTGGTAATGCGGAATGCTGCAAGTTCAGTTCACTGGTTTACTCACGAGACTGACAATGGGAGAGATATGTGCCCCGGGTCGCAGTGAGACCTAGGCCTCAAGCCATGGTGCAGCCTTTTTGCAGGTGTCCAGGACAGAGGATTCAGAGTTAGTACTGGAGGCTGTGTAGTGCAGCATCCAGGCTGGAGGCCACTGTTCTCTCCAAGCTGTGCGGGTGCACTGCTGCACAATGACTGGGACGCTCCAATGCATATAGCCTCTGTCGCTGCGCAGCTGGAATTTTCTTGTATATAATGTTTATAAAATTTGAAGTTATGCTAATATCATTTTGATATTTATGTTAATATAATTATCAAATACCCTGTAGTTAATTATGTATTCATGAATTAAAATTTTCAAAGTAATAAACATAACATAATCTTTACTTTGAAACATTGTAGAGCTCCAACAAATTTACATTTTCAGTGTTTCAAGTTACAACACTGTTACAAATTATAACAATAAACACAGAATGGAATTTGGTAGCTCTTTGTTAATAAATTGCCAGCCTGCTGAATGCTGATGCCACCTAGTCAAAACAAAACAGGCCATTGTGCCTGTCGATTGTTTTGACTGCATGATATTGTTTACTTCTGTTGTGAATTGTGGATTGTGTTTGTTTGATGTGCATACTAAAAGAAAAAAAACATTTTTTTCAGGCTGTGCAAAAATTTCCTGCTCGGAGCAATGGCTGCCCAACGCAAGCTGTAAAAAAATAAATAAATAGAGGGACCATTGCTGGTGGTGGTGCCGTGCTCCAGTGTTTGTTCAGAGGTAGATTAGGCCTCAAGCCGTGGTCTGGCCTGTTTGTAGCTGCCCGAGAGAGAGGCATCACTGTTGGTGCTGGAGGCAGTGTGGTGTGGTGTCCATGCTGGGATTAGCATTGTCCTACAGTGTTTGCTCAGCAGAAGACAAGCTGGTTTAAATAATATTAACAATATCTATTTCAAGTCATCTACAAACCCAGGACATTCTCTAGTTCAGTGAGATGTCCATCAGTAACACTGTGGCAGTACTCATTTCACTGTGTTATTAGAGGTGCATGCACGTAGATTGTAAGTAATTGTACTTAAGAATCAGAATTTATTGATGCTGATTTTTAAAAAAATTGTGTTGGCAAGGCCAGCGTTTATTGCCCATCTCCAACTGCCTTGGAAAAAGTGGTGATGAGATGCCTTATTAAATGGTCCAGTCCTTTTGGTGCAGGTATTTTCACAATGCTTTTGAAGAGGTGGTTCCAGGATTTAGATCCAGTAATAAGGACTGCTGATATATTTTCAAGTCAAAATGCTGTGTAACTCAGAGGGAAGCTGCACATGATGGCACTCCCATCTGCCTGCTGTCTCTGCCCTTATTAGTAATACAGATTGTGGGTTTGGGAGATGCTGCAAGGGTCCCTGGGCAAGTTATTGCAATGTTTTTTTCCATATAAAACACAGTGCAGCTACCGTGCATCTGTCAATATTGAATTTGTTCCAAATTAATGGAGTACTTCATGTGAAAATGTGTTTCAGCATTTCTTCAGAACAAGCATCCAAGTTACTGCCAACTTCTCTCACTCCTTTGTTAAAGGCCATACCCTGTACCTTATGGATTTCATTGTTCTAACCTTATGGTTTTACATGGGTACTGTTAACAGCCGCAAAGATACATGGAGTCAGGGATGAATGGCAGTCACAACGCTTCTCTTTTCTTTCCAAGTCTCACACAAACACTGCATTCCCTGATCCCTGTCCGGAGACATCCTCCACACACTTAGACAGTAGCCAACAAAGCTACCGCAACTAAAGCTGGTCACCTGTGGAACAGGCTATCAGGAGTGCCTGAGGATGTTTCAAACTTTGAGATAGAAGAAAAGCAACTGAAGGTCATGAAATTATTTGGTCTGAAGCACAAATAGCCTGAGGACTTCACTCGTACAGATGACTCTGCAATCAGCATACAGCAGCTTAATTCTACAACTCACTATTTATTGAAATGTTGCATGCAGTCTGTACTTTGAGATAAAAAATAACTTGTTACAATGTTCACATTCTTTTTTCTCAACCTCAGTGTCTTCATACTGAGATAGATATGGCCTGCCTTTAGGATGTTAAAGCACTGGTATTCCCACAGTCTCGCTGTCTATGTAATACTATTATCAGATCCTTGAAGTTACTTTACTACCTTGAACTGATTATGTTATCTTCATTTCACTGCTGATGTTCATTTTTTACTCATCCCAGTTGCTCACACTTTTTAAATGTATGCTTTTGTTGCATCAGGATCAACTATTTTGTTGAACTTGCCTATTTTGTAGTTAACATTCTACTATTAAATTTTCTTGGGGAGCAAACATGAGGAAATCTGCAGATGTTGGAAATTCAAACAACAGCACACACAAAATGCTGGTGGAACACAGCAGGCCGGGCAGCATCTATAAGGAGAAGCACTGTCGACGTTTCGGGCCGAGACCCTTCGTCAGGACTAACCGAAAGGAAAGATTGTAAGAGATTTGAAAGTAGTGGGGGAGGGGGAAATGTGAAATGATCGGAGAAGACCGGAGGGGGTTGGATGAAGCTAAGAGCTGGAAAGGTGATTGGCGAAAGTGATACAGAGCTGGAGAAGGGAAAGGATCATGGGATGGGAGGCTGCAAGACAAAGAAAGGGGGGGGGGGGAAGGAAGCACCAGAGGGAGATGGAGAACAGGCAAACAACTAAATATGTCAGGAATGGGGTAAGAAGGGGAGGAGGGGCATGAACGGAAGTTAGAGAAGTCAATGTTCATGCCATCAGGTTCCTGAAACATCGACAATGCTTCTCCCTATAGATGCTGCCTGGCCTGCTGTGTTCCACCAGCATTTTGTGTGTGTTGATTAAATTTTCTTCAACATTTCATGGTGGATACTTTTATTTTAATCAAAACCACTGTTTGTGCATCACATTTACTTCAATGATTGTGATGTATTGTTGCTAAGCTGACTTATTGCTCATGATGAATTGTACATTGGCCTCATGGACGGTCAGATTTTAATTTATTAAAAAAAATGCACTATTAATGGGCGGAATCCAACTGAGTATTCATAGTTCCTGGTATTTTTCAGTGGAACTCCCATACAGTTTCAGCTCTCACATGCAAATGCAGTAGTCCCAAACTTCCTGACCAATATCTACCAGCCATTTCCTGGTGCAGTCTGTTACTGGACTCCCTGCAGGGTGAAAAAGTTGTGCAGAATTCAGCTGAGCTTCCCCTGCTAGGAAACTTGCGTTCAAATCCTTTTCCAGATTACTGTAGGTGTTCAAGTTTATTCATCTATACAGTGGTCACAGGGCAGTGGGAAGTTTTGTTTTGTTTTAACGCTTTTAAGTGTTGGAAATTCTTTTAAACAAGTTTAACATTTAATAATTTATTTCACCTTCAAATAGCTTTGCTGTATGCACTGACATTCAGAAATATTGAAAAATATTGGCACTTCTGGCATTTGGCAAAGCTGGGGCAAAGGTCTGTTGCTGTCAAAAACTTCCAGGGGTTTCATGGGCAGCCTACCTTCATCCAAACCTTGTCTGCTCTGAGCCCACTGATTACACTTTATAACCTGACTCTGAATGTTTTTCTTAATGTTATCCACAAATGTCCTAACTTTCTTTTAATTTTTCCTGTTTAGTACTAGTATCTATTATCACGTAAAATTCAAGCTCTGAAATAATGTAGCAATTGAGGAATATCCACCCTAGATATGTATTTAAACATAAATTACGTCTAACACCTGACTACTCACAACACTTGATGAAAATAAATATCTAAAAATTATCTTTATTTTGTCACATGCACATGTACAGTGAAATGTGTTGTTTGTGTCATCTGAAGATGTGCTAGGGACAGCTCGCTATGCTTCGGGTGCTAGCATAGTGTGGCCGCAACTTACTAACCCTAACCTAACCTAACCCATGTGTCTTTGAAACGTGGGAAGAAGTCAGAGCACCCAGAAGAAAGACACGTGGCAACAGGGCAAACGTAGAAATTCCTTACAGATCTCCTTGGGGATCTTTGACAGTGTCATGTCTAAGCAAGTGTGGAAGCCTCTTTTTCATACTCATTGAATCCAAGGTTAGTGCACAAGCACCCAAAACTGCTGCCATATGGTTGTTGATAAATACCGAACAGATCATCATGGGATGTTCACCCATCCCCACGGAAGTTCAGAGACTTGGCTGACAAGGTGGATCTTCATTGCAGATCCAACAATCTTGGATTCTGGGCTCATCAGCTGCCTTTCCTTTTCAGAAGAAGGTGTAAACCCCCTTCACCCCCTTTGGTTGCCACTCATCTGCCAGATGGGTTCAGAAAGGGCACCTAAGTCAACCTAATGCCTCCTTATTCCTCTGGTGGTGATCACAGCTTTCCTCTCTGGTCAATCATTGCTTGCACTACCATTTGAGTGCACATCTTATAGGCTCTAAAAGTCATGTTCCTTTGCTTCTGACTACATACGGTGATCCCTCTGGATGCGGTGAACCTGTCAGGAGGTTTCAAGGCAGGCTATTTTTAGGACAGCTTTTCCATCCCATTCCCCGAGTGGGGAGAGCAGGGTGTACCCTAAATAGGGCGCAGCTGCTGAAGACCTCTTTCTGCCTCAGTCCAAGAGCCTAGCGACTGAATCAAACACCCACTGCCCGATGAGCCAACTTGTGACTTGGGGCTTTCAGACTCACAGTCCTGCCCCCTCCACCACTTGCTGATCACCACTGCACTTTGCCTGGGATGTTAGGGTGAAGTACTTTAATAGAGAATGCCTATGCGTAACTTTGCCTGAAACATGTGCAGCCACCACACAATCGTTGACAGATCAGGATCTGGGTCCAGTGACATGGATTGCAAGATGGGACACTTCACTGCTTTGTGATATGTCATCATCTTCTGCCAGCTCTGCCTTTGAAGACTTGGTTGGATGGCTCTTTATCTGAACCACCCTCTTGACCTTACCACCATGCGTGATCCTACCAGGATCTTAGTGCCAGGTGGTTAAACTCCAGACGGTATCACTCTCAGGATCTCAGAAACTCACAAGCCTCTCCACCATAACAAGGTAACAATCCTCTGAGGGGATGTATAGTTAAAATACAGACTATCTTTCCCAACTCATTTGTAGAAAAAAGTTTTGATTTCTGTAAAGAGTGATCATGAGGTTATTCATTATTCTGAGATTGTGAGATTGCCTTGGATTCACAACATTTCAGCGTATATGGGATGGAACAGGAGTTAATTGCATTGAAAACAAAGGAGGCCAACCTCTCCAAAATCTCAAGGACAACTGAGTTCACATTGTTACTTGGACAAGATTAGAAGGCAGATACATTAATGGTAGTGCTGGGATATGGTTATATCTAATATCTGGGATATTAGAGATAAAAATATTTTTTTAAAAACGCGAGGTACAAAGATACAAATTTCCGTATGTAAAGAGAGTTAAATGCCTGTGCTGCCCCTTGGTAGATGAAGACACTGAAAGGAAAAACTGAGCATCTTATATTTTACCAAATTAGCTGCTGTCAAAGGGTAATGTAATGATTGACATAGCTAGAAAAATGACTTTATATGGGATTTTATTTTACCTCAAGGGTATCTAGGGAGGGTTTTTAAATACTACTAAAGTGCAGTAATAGATATTGAGATTGTTTGCCAGAAAGGGAATGTAGATGTGAATGTGAAATAAGAGCCTTGAATGACAGAAGACCTTTAATGAACTTGCCTGGGCAGCAAAGGAAAGAAAAGGTTCTCAGGTGAATAATGGCACTTAAACTTGAAGCAAATGGATATTCTTTAACAAAACAGTTAAATAATTACTTTTTTAATGTAACACCAATATTCTCCCTTAGAACAATAAATGGCTGCCTCCTACATTAAAATCGAAGACAGGGGAATTTCATACTAGGAGAACTGTTATTAAAGTTACCAACAATAATTACTGTGATCTTCATTTATGAAACTGATGTTGCTTTGATTACAATGGAGACGACTCTTGATGAATTAATGTTTACTGTGGACCAGAGAAACTGAACTGAAGGTGACTTGACTTGAAGAACATTAGTAGTTCCAATTCTGAAAGTGTACAGATACCATATCCTTTTGAAACTAGATACTAATTCCAAATCACTCATTGCTAAAAGGGAACATTTTAATTATTATCAATATTTGTTTGACTGGAAACTCAGAAATAGTGTCAGCTGGTGAATGTTTACATTACTCATTGCTAATTTGCCTATCATGCCTGTTGACTTGAGCAAATATTTTCTTTTGCAAGTCGCCCATATTATTGATTGGGTTCCTGTGAGCTTTTCCCATGATAACTTGACAGACATACTAGTCTTCCTCCCATGGCTAGGAACCTCAAAGTGATTTTTATTTTTGCACCATCAGTATAGTGTTAATTTGATCTTGATATTTACAAAGGGTCCTGGTTAATACCTTTGTTATTTAGGATATTACAGGGCTTTGCTCCTGACATATCTCTGATTCAGCTGGTAATTAAGCTTTAAGGCAGCCAGCAGATCACATTTTAGGTCCATGTGTGCCTAGAAAATAGAGTGAAGCATTCTTTGTGAATTAAGATTCCTGTGTGTGTGACTAGAACTGCATGCAATACTCCAGATGCTGCCTAACTAGAGTTTTATAAAGCTACAACGTAATTTCTTCTACTCTATGCCTCGACTAATAAAGGCAAGTATCCCATGTGCCACCCTATTAACCTGTGCAGCCACTTTCAGGAGCTCTGAAGTTAGATCACAAGATCCCTCTGCTCATCAGCACTGATAAAGGTCTTGCTTATAACAGTGTTCTGTTTCTTCACGTTTGACCTACCAAGTTGCAACACTTCACATTTGGCCAGGTTCAACTCCATCTGCCATTTCTCTGCCCAGATCTGCAACTGATCTATATCCCTTTATATTCTTTGTCAGTCATTCTCAGCCTTTTTCTGTTCACGGCTCACTGTGACTTTCATTTACTTCTGTTGCTCACACCCTCCATAGTCTCTGTTAGTTGCTAAAGCTTTTTTTTGATCAATTGTATTAATTATTCTAATATACGTTTTGCAGACATCCACGAGACAGAGAGAAACCCAAGCCCCCCTCCCATACACAAGCAGTGACCACTTGAGTGCAGAGGCCTCCGAAAGCCACGCCCACTGTCTCGATGTACCGTTCTTCCGTGACACCTCAGTTGGTGACATTGGCGAGGAACTGGATTGTCCACAGGTCTGCACCCTGAAGGTGCACATCTTCTAAGCCACCCCTGGAGACCTTGAATTCAGGCTGATTGGTGAGTTCTGAAGAGCGTGAACCCCCCCCCCCCCCCGTCCATGACAAACGCAATTTGATCACAATAATGTTACAATCAGATATAGCTGTGCAAAATCTTACTTGCTTTCCTCACAAAGTAGTCAAAAAAGACACTCTTGAAGTGGATTTGATTTGACAAAGTTGACACCCATTATTACAGCAGCAAGGGTGTCATGTAAATTTTCTTCCAATTTTTTTGCAACCAATTGCTGACACAGTGTATGCAAAAAAACGTCAGGTCAGCATTTTTTAAATGAGCAATGAATCCTCTGTATTTTCCTACTGGTGAAACAACATCATCAGTTGCACAAGACATTATATTTTCAAGCGGAATATTGTTTTCCAAGAAATAGCTCTTGACTTCTTCAAAAAAAAGTCTCACTTTAGGTATCTGTCTTAAGCTTTAAGGTTAAAGCATTTCCTCACTGGCCAGATCATCATTCAGAAGCCTAACATAAGGCATCGGACAGGCTTCAGTATCACGTTATGTGATTTCGTCAATTTGCAGGGCAAACTTCTTACAGTTGTGCAACTAGCTGTTTCTCCACATCATCTGACATTTCAGCAATACTCCTCGATACTGATGAGTTGCTCAAAGGGATGACTTGAATAGTTTCATTTGCGCTCTGATTCATAACAGTGGAAATTACAACAGAGGCTGCAGGCGGAATCAGTGATTCACTTATATTATGTGGATTGCCAGATTTTGCAACTCAGTTTGAAATCTCATCGGATGCAAGTAAACCTTTGTCTGTCTTGGCTGCCTTTTCACTAAACAGCGTTGAATGAAAATTATTTGTAGTTTTTTGAAGTTGTCTTTCTTGACATGTGATTCCTCAGTTTACAGGACTGCATGCTTTCATTTGAAAGTGCAGTCATACAAATCAGACACAGTGGCATCCTTTTGTCAATGGGGATGGAATAAAACCACGGGCAGGGTGATCAATGGAATTTAGGATGATGGTGAAGACTAGTAGCTAGTGTTGAAGTATCTGATGTTGTGGTTTTCACCGAACTTGGCAATTAGCCTGCAGACATTTCATCACCAGTCGAGGTGACATCCTCAGCACGCAGTTGTTGGCATTTCTCACAAGGAGTGCTTGCATTTATATAGGCCCTCATTCACTTGCCTCGATCCTGATTGGCTACTCCTTCAGTTGACATTTGAATTCTATTGGTTTGCATTTCATTGGCTCTTAGATGGTGTCTATTTTGATATGATAATGATGATGTGCTGCAAACCCCCCCACCCACACAGGCTAAACTGTTCTGCTGCCACATTTGCATAATCTAGCATATTTTCCCAATCATTTCATTCAGGGTTGTAATTAAATTACATATATTCATTTCTTTTTTATTTACTGTATATATTTTAGTAATATATCATTAAATCAGTAAACATCATGGCCCATTCAGAAACCCCAATTTCTTGTTTTTTTACCTATGAGAGAGCAGGGCAGAGAGAGATTTGTTACAGACTGTGTGCTTCATGGTCTTTTTTTGCCTGGAGCTGCAGTGAGGACAGGAGAGAAGATAGCTGAGGATGCTGTTGGAAGGAGCATCCCTATTGCATAAGGTGACTTGTGAAGATGAATGGCTTCAAGAAGGAAGAGCCAATACCTCCAAGGGAAAGTTCATTTATTCGAGGTGTGGTTGGAATGTGCCATGTGCTTTCACGCAGAATGTAGGTCCAGCGCGTGAGATAAAGAAGACTTCAGTATGAGTTCTATAATTTTTTTGTGGAATATGATTTGTTATTCCTTGCTGACCAACAATTGTCTATGGGCAGTATTTACTTAGCATTCACTCAGATCGAGGTTTCTTAAATCAGAACATCACAATATTCCTGTTTGGTTGATCCCCAGATGATACCGATCCTAGATGCCTATTGTTTATGAAGTGTGGCCTTCTCACCGCTGAGTCCCATGTCTGTCGATGGGACTGGCAACAAGCCTAGTTTCTGTATGAGCCTGGTGAAGGGGCTGCATATATTATCCACAACTCCACTAATGTTTGTAACATCTACATACTTACTAACCCACATTCTTCATTTTCATCCAGGTCATTTATATACATCACAAACAGCAGAGATCCCAATACAGATTCCTGTGGAACATCACTAATCATTGACCTCTAGCTAGCATAACTGCCTTCAACCATTAGCCTCAGATGTGGACTTGTAGCTGTTCCCAATTAACTCTAGTTCCTGCCTAATGCTCTCATAATTTGCCCTGCTCCAATCTAATACTCTCCTGCAAGGTCCATAATGATCATTATCTATAGCTATCCTAAATCTTAAGGTGTTGTAGTCACTGTTCTCCATCTGTTCACCACTAAAAGGTCAGTTGCTTGGCCTGGCTCATTCCCCAACACCCGGTCCAGTATAGCCCATCTTCTTGATGGACCCCATATTGATTAAAAAAACCTACATATTGATTTAAAAAAACCAACTGGATGCACCTAACAAATTCTGCCCCCCATCTAAAGCTCTTGAACTCAGAAGGTCCCAGTATATATTAGGAAAGTTGAAGTCTCTAGACCATAAGACCATAAGATGTTGGAGCAGAATTAGGCTCTTTTGCCCATTGAGTCTTCTCTGCCATTTCATTATAGCTGATCCAGTTTTCCTCTCATCCCCAATCTCCTGCTTTCTCCTCATATCCCTTCATGCCCTAACCAATCAAGAGTCTGTCAACCTCTGCCTTAAATATACATAAAGACTTGGTCTCCACAGCTGCCTGTGGCAAAGAATTCCACAGATTTACCACTCCCTGGCTAAAGAAATTCCTCCTCATCTCCATTTTAAAAGGATGCTCCTCTATTCTGAGGCTTTTCCTCTGTTCAAAGACTCTTCCACCATAGGAAACGTCCTTACCATACCCACTCTATCAAGACCTTTCATCATTCGATAGGTTTCAATGAGGTCACCTCTCATTCTTTTGAGTTCTAGTGAATACCGGCTCAGAGCCATCAAACGCTCTTCTTATGACAAGCCATTCAATCCTGGGATCATCATCTTCCTGAACCTCTTTTGAACCCTCTCCATTTTCACCACATCCCTTTTAAGTTAAGGGGCCCAAAACTGCTCACAATACTCCAAGTGAGGTCTCAACAGTGATTTATGAAGTCTCTACATTACAACCCTATTGTTTGTACATCTTTCCTTCATCTGCCTGTATGTCTGTTCCTCAATGTTTCAGTGACTACTGGGGGAGCCTATTGTACAATCCCATCTGAGTGATCGCACCTTTCCTATTTTTGAGTTCTACCCATGCAGACTCAGTGGACGAGCCCTCCATGGAGACCCCTCTGAGTGCAGCTGTGATATTGTCTCTTATTAGTAGTGCAATTCACTCACCTCTTCTACCTCCCTCTCTATCTTTTCTAAAACATTGAAACACTGGGACATTAAGCACCCATTCCTCTCGCTCAACCAAGTCTTGTTCCTTAGTTTTTCAATTCTCTGTACACTTTGGAGACTGTTGTGGATGTAAATCTCAAGAGATCAATGGTTTCTGAGGATCTCAAATCACCTCATTTGGCACCAACAAAGTCTCTAAACTCAATGTTCCATGGTCAAAGTCACTTTGATCACATTTCTTCCCTACTATGAATTTGGTCTGAATGACAACTAACAACTCTTGACCATATCTGCATGCTTTTATACATTGAGCCTCATGATTGACAGATTGGATATTTGCATTGATGTGCAGATGTCCATGTGTTCCTGATAGAGTGGTCACTAACTGTACTTTATCGTTCACTTTAGATGCCGTTAGCTTTATCTTATTCTCACTAGTTATATAATTAATGATAATACATAACTGGTTTTGAGACTCAATATTTTCATCAGTATTCCTAAAGCAACACTGTCAAATATTAGAAGTTACATACAGCCTTTGAAAACAGAAAATGGACTGTTTACATTATTTTTGGCTTTAAAATATAATCAGCAGTCTTATAATTTTATTACTGATCAGCAGCTATTAAATGTGAGCCTTTTGTAAACATTAAGATCAAATTGGCACCACACAGATGCTGATGATGCAAATTCACAGCAAATGATCACTTCAAGGATCCCAGCTTGTCACCTTGTCATGGAACTAGCTCAAACACCTTTGATGCTACAGTGACCAGTCCACATCTGTTCAATATACCCGATTGCTTTAGATGATAGGATCCCCTAAATGCTGAAACTGAGGTCCAACAATCTAAGTAAAAGACGCACATCCATTTTAGTTGGATTTCATCAGGGTATATGCAGCCTAGCCTCTGGGTGGTACCCATGGTGAAAAAGTAAAGTTGTCTCTTTCAAGTGACCCTTCAAATGTTTTGAAGAGCGGGTCTCCAGCAGAACTCATAAAAATAACATGGTCACCAGCACCCTAAAATTATAATCTTTCAACCAGTTTCAGAGTTCAGTCGACTATGCACTGAGCATCAATATAGCAACCAGTTATATAAATTATAGGAGATGTTTGTTCATCACAAAAGCAGCTGGTGTGAGGTTCTAGCAGATATGCTCCCGATTTCCTGTAAGTTATCATGACGTAGCTCAACGTTCTGGAAATAGCTTTTCCAAGATGGCTGTTTCAGTGGAATCTTCATACTTTTCTGACAACACCTCTGAGAAAGCACCAAAAAAAAATGAGGCTGAGGAGGCTGCCCCTGAACTAGCACAAGGTGAGGTATTAAAATACTAATGGCGTATTTTGTGCATTGAAACTAGTCTGGTGGAACCTCTCAGCACTCATAATGAGGGTCTTGAGAAAAACAATGGTATGCTATGACTGTACAATATTACCACACAATTTGGAAGTGCGCCTACTCCTTCTTTCAGATGGGAGAACTAAAATTCTTTCATTAACAAAAATGGCAGATGCTATACTATACTTCCTGCAGAATTTGTTAAAATTCCATCTTTCCCAGCACATACTGTTGCAATTCTACATTGCTGTCATAAACAGCATCCTTCCGTCAGCCATTAATGTCCGGCTTGACGCAGCATCCTCTGACAATATACGAAAACTACAGTGAGCTATCGGGTCAGCTGAGAAGATCACTGCCCGCAGTTGACCATCACTGCAGGACTTGTATGTGTTTAGATCAAAGATGAGGGCAGGAAGAATCACTGCAGACACTCCCCACCCAACGAACTCTCCTTTCCAAAAGCTCCTTTCTGGAAAGCACTACATGGCAATTAAAGCGAAAACTTCATGCCATATTAAAAGTTTCTTCCTCCAGTAGTTAATCTGATCAACCATTCTAGTTAGCCACCCCAACCCCTCTATCTTTTACCTTAGTCACTGCACTGCACCGTAAACAGTTTAAGCCACTTTTTATAGTGACACTTACAATGTAAATGCATGATGGTATTTATGTATTTATCTACATTTTGTTCTACTTTATATGCACATTTTAATTCTAATACATGTAAATATATATGGTGAATAAAGCTGATCCTTGATCTTTGATACCCCATCTTGGTTTACAGCTTGGTTGACAATCTGGAAGACAAAATGAATAGGTTCAACATAACTATAATGACTGATTTTGAAATGCCACAGTAATTAGTAGATTTCAGACATACAATCTGAACCCAACTATTTTGAAGTTGCCTTTGTTTGAAGTTATAATTTCTCATTTCAGGCTTTGATCATTTCTGCTCTAAATATCCACCTTACTGCCAGGCCTGTACTTAACTGCAGTCGACCAATTAGTTTGCCTTGATTTTTTTCAAGACAAAAGAAAGAATATGCATTTATATAATGGTCTTTATAACTGGATCTCTCAAAGGACTTGAGAACCAATAGCACAGCGTTTGAAGTTTAGCCATTGTGTTTTATGGAATATATGAAAAAGAGTAATCACCAGTTATGTATGTTACAATCTGTTATTACCTGCTTTAGATAAGACAATATCTCCAGCTTGCTGACTGTCAGCACAGGTGTACCTCAAGCAATGCATGCATAGTCTTCTGCTCTACTCTTTACACACATGTGACTGTGTGGCTAAGCACAGCTCCACGTAATGACACCACTGTTGCTGGATGAATCACAGGTGGTGTTGAGTCAGCATACAGGATTGAGGTAGGACACTCGATTGAATGGTGCCGCAGAAAGAACTTTTCACTCAGCACCTTTGAAGATAAAGAGCTGATTGTTGACTTCAGGAAAAGGAAATCTCCCTTTGGAGCTCCCCTCCCCTTTCTTTCTCCTGAGGCCTCCCGTCCCATGATCCTTTCCCTTCTTCAGCTCTGTATCACTTTCGTTAATCAGCTTTCCAGCTCTTAGCTTCATCCCACTCCCTCCAGTCTTCTCCGATCATTTCACATTTCCCCCTCCCCCCACTACTTTCAAATCTCTTACTATCTTTCCTTTCAGTTAGTCCTGACGAAGGGTCTTGGCCGGAAACGGCGACAGTGCTTCTCCCTATAGATGCTGCCTGGCCTGCTGTGTTCCACCACCATTTTGTGCGTGTTACTTGATTCAGGTTTTGCTGGTTAGTTCAAGATCGGAATGGTTGAAGGGAAATAGCTGACCTTGAACCTAGTCGTGTGAGATTTCAGCTTTCTGTATCTTTTGTCTGATGGCAGATGAGGAAGATAAGAGATGTGCCCTTGATGTATTTGGTGGAGTCCACTGCACTCTGCAGCTCCTTCTGTCCTGCACATTTAAATTGTCGTACCATATATGATGCAACCAGTCAGGATACTTTCAATAGCACATCTGTAAAAGTTTTTAAGTGTGTTCAGTGACAAGCTGAACCTCTTTCATCTTCTAAGAAACTAAAGGTGTTAGTGAACTTTCTTTATGATTACAACTGCCTGCTGGGCCCAGGACATGTTATGCTATGCTAGCACCCGTGAATTTAAAGCTGCCCATTCTCTTCATGCCAATCGCCAATGTAGTGTGCACGTTCATTCTCCTTCCCTTTCTTGAAGTCAATAACCAACAACTCTATAGTCAAGAAAACTTTCTGAGGAGATTGAGACAAGTGAATCTCCCCACCACCATTCTAACAATTTTTGGAGGAGCACCATTGAGAGTGCCCTGACCAGACGCATCACCGTCTCAGACAGGAATTGCAGGGCACCTGACCACCAAAGGATTAAGAGGACTGCTCAGAGGATCATCAGTGTCTCCCTTTCAATCACCTGTGATATTTATCAGGAGTACCACATAAATAGGGCCTGTAACATTGTCAAGGATCTCACCTAGCTGTCCCACAATCTCTTTGAGCCCCTGTCATCAGATAGGAGGTACTTTTGCATTAGGACAGGTTCTGCTGGACAAGAAACAGCTTCTTCCCCCAGACCAATGAGACTACTGAACCCCCTGCCACCATCGAGATCTCACCACTTATGAAAAACCAGTACCGTCATACTGTTTACTTTTAAACTTGCGTCGCAAATGCACCTTATGCTAAACATCAGTCTTCTAGAATATATTTTATTATTTGTTAATTTATTAGTGGTTAAGTTACTTCATATGTTGTGTGTGAATTATATATACTGTGTTGTGCACTTTGGTCTGGAGGAACGTTGTTTCGTTTGATGGTACACATGTATACAGTTGAATCAGAATAACCTTGAACTTGAGCTCTTTAGTTCTACTGCAGAGTGAGAGGCTGTTGTTGCAACACCACTCAACCAATCTTGCTCCGGTAAGGTGCCTCATCACCCCTTTGATTCACCCTACTGTGGTGTCATTGGTGAATTTGTACATGGCGTTTGAGCTGTGTTAGCCGCACAGTTGTTTGCGTCTAACACCCTAGGTAAGATTTTTGCTGCTATGCTGTGAGGTATTTTTATTTTAGTAGCTTCCTGTAAAAGTAGGGTGTCCTGCTAGCAGGAGTGTTTTGGCTTTTGGCTAAAGTTAAGGAGCCATGTTGTCCATCTTAGGAATGTGGTGTCAGCTAATCAGGGGGTTGTTTTGGTCCATGTTGTAACTTTCTGCCTAGTAGAACGTTGGTGAGTGTTGGGTGGGAGCAGATTTCTGAAGGACAGTAGTCTGGTTTGCGGTCTTTTTGACAGGATGCAGAGTGGGGCACAAGGGAAGATGCTGCAGAATGCAGGTTGAAGGAGAGCTTTGAACAGGTGAATGGCTCCGAGGAGGAAGGGCTAATTCTTCTGAGAGAACCAGATCATTTGAGATAGTCTTTGAGGGAAGTTCGGGCTGTGGTAGGTGCTTTCATGTAGACTGTGGGTTCCACGCCTGAGTAAAGTAATACACCCCTGACTACTCCAGAAAGGAGCTCTAATGTTTATGTGCACGTTGGGCTAGTTTAACATAAATATGCCCTTTTTCTTTCTCTGCTCTTTTTTTTCTGTATCTGTAAATTGGTAAATAAATGTTTTTATAACTTCTATGCCGATGTACAATCTGCTAATTTTCTAGTGAATGATAATTTTGCATGGAATAATATTTCTACAACATTCACTACAATCAATGTTCCTTAATCAGAACATTCCAACTTTCCCATTTGGTTGAACTCCAAGTCATACCAACCCCATCATGTGGGTATATTGCTTATGAAAGATGGCCTTCTCACCACTGAGTCACATGGCTGTTAACAGAGTTAGCTAACAAGCCAAGTTTCTATACAAGCCCTGATGAGATTGTTACATGTGCATAGAGATTAGAGCAGGAACTAAGAATTCATCCTTGAGGAGCACATGCGTCGATGGTCAGTGAAGAGCTGTTCTTAACAGTCCTCAGTGATGGAGGTATGCCGATGAGGAAGTTGAGTATCCAGTTCCAGAGGAAGGTACAATGGCCCAGGCTTTGAAGCTTGATTTTTTTTTTGGATGGGATGATTATGTTGAATGTAATGGATGAACAGAAGCTGGATGTATGAGTTCCTGTTGTCCAGCTAACCCAGGATGGATAGAAAAGCCAGAGAAATAGCATCTGAAATAGCATCATTTCTCAGCAGTACTCAGTTAGGACAGAGTGGAGAACTCGTCTAGTGAGGCATTATAGATGGAAATGGGAAATAAGAAACCCCACGTTAATGGGGTTGTATTACTGACCATCCAAAAGTCCAAGGGATTTAGAGGTACAAATTTGTAGAGAGATTGCAGACTGCTGCAAGAAACGTAAGATTATTATTGCAGGTTATTTTAACTTTCAATATATTTACTGGGGCTCCCATACTGTTAACAGATTAGATAGGACTTTGTTTGTTGGACGTGTCCAGGAAAATTTCCTTAATAAGTCTCAACTAGAGAGTGTGGGATACTGGATCTGGTATTAGGGAATGAGACGGGGCAGGTGACTGAAGTTTGTGTGGGGGAATACTTTGCATCTAGTGATGATAATGGCATTAGTTTCAAAGTAAACATACAATAAGATTGGTATGGTCGGCAGGCTGATTTTGTTGGTATCAGAAAGGATCCAGCAAGTGTGGAATGGGACAGGCTGCCCTCTAGCAAAGGTGTACTTGGCAAGTGGGAGGCCTTCAAAAGTGAAATTTTGAGAGTACAAAGCTTATAGGTACCTGTCAGAAAAAGAGGCAAGGATAACATGTTTAGGGAACCAAGAGATATGGAGACCTGGTTAAGGAAAAATAGGAGGTGTATAGCAGGTATGGGTAGGTAGGAACTATTGAGATGCTTATAGAGTATAAGAAATGCTAGAGAGCACTTAAGAAAGAAATCAGGAGGGCTTAAGGAAGGCATTAAGTTACTCCAGCAGACAAGGTGAGGGAGAATCCTAAGGGATTCTACTGGTATGTTAAGAGCAAAAGGGTTGCTAGAGATAAAATTGGTCCTCTGGAAGACCAGAACGGTAATCCATGTGTGGAGCCAAAACAGATGGGGGAGAACTTAAATGTATTCTTTGCATCTGTATTTACTTTGGAGATGGATATTGAGTCTATAGAAGTGAGGCAAAGTGGCATCAACTTCATGCACCGTATACAGATTACAGAGGAGGAGGTGTTTGCTACTCTGAGGAAAATCAGGGTGGTTAAATTCCCAGGGTCTGACAATGTGTTCCCTCAGACCCTATGGGAGGCAAGTGCAGAAATTATTGGGGCCCGAGCAGACATACTTAATACATTCTTAGTGACAAGAGCGATACCGGAGGATTGAGGGTTAGCGAATGTTGCTCCACTGTTTTAAAACAAGGCCCTAATCAGAAACTAGGCAAGTATAGGCCAGTGAGTCTGATATCAGTTGTGAAAAAGTTATTGAAAAGTATTTTATGGGACCGATATGTAAGTATTTAGATAGTCATGGACTGATTAAGGATAATAAGCATGGCTTACAGAGTTTTTTGAGGAGGTTACCAGGAAAGCAGATGAAGGCACCAGCTGTAAAAATGGGCTGAAAAATGGCAGTTGGAATTTAATTCGACAATTGCAGACAATTAAGAGGTGCTGTACTTCGGTAGGAACAACCGGGTAGGTCTTACACCGTTAATGGTGTAGGTCTTACACAGTGAACAGTGTAGGTCTTACAACCAGGGTAGGTCTTACACCGTGAGCAGTGTAGGTCTTACAATGAGGGTAGGTCTTACACCGTGAGCAGTGTAGGTCTTACAACGAGGGTAGGTCTTACACCGTGAGCAGTGTAGGTCTTACACAGTGAACTGTGTAGGTCTTACAACCAGGATAGGTCTTACACAGTGAACAGTGTGGGTCTTACACAGTGAATGGTGTAGTAGAACCATGTGATTTGAGAATACAAGCTCATAATTCATTGAGAGTGGTGGCACAGGTAGATAGGATCATATAGAAAGTGTTTGGCACATTGGCCTCATTGATCAAAGTATTGAGTACAGGAGTTGGGATGTTATGTTGAAGTTGTATAAGACATTGGTGAGATGTAATTTGTAGTATCGTGTGCAGTTTTAGTCACCTACCTACAGGAAAGATGTAAATAATGTTGAAAGACTACAGAGAAAGTTTACAAGGATGTTGCTGTGTCTGGAAGACCTGAGTTATAAGGAAAGATCCAATGGGTTGGGACTTTATTCCTTGGAAAGCAGATTGAGGAGAGATTTGATGGAGGGATATAACATTATGAGGGGCATTGATTGTTAATGCTCAAACAACAAAGACAAGATTTTCTTTCGTTTAAACAACTTGACTTCTTCTGTTTACATTCAGTAGACAAGGGCTGCCATCTTCTTACCCACAATTTACTTAACCCCTCGCATGCATGCCCATAACAGGAGAAGTGCACAACCCAACGTAGCCCGAATGAACAGAACTCAACAAGCTGCTATCCTTTTTATGTAGGTATGCAAAAAAATGTCTGTTAGTTCAGATATATTACTTTTATCTCTAGTTGTTAGACCTAATAAATTTCATTTGATACCCTATTCCCTCACTTAGTGCCTTCAGAGTACCAAAAAAGTAATTTTATATATAAATGTAAAAACTCAAATGTATTTTAGGATATGGGGATTTGTTCCAAACCTTGATGGTGACACATTTCTTAAGGTACCAAATGCCTTCTCTAAGTGACTTCAGCAGCATAAGAGCTGGTGCTCCCTTCTTTTGTGAGACAGTCCTCTAGTTATTCCTTTGTAACTGACCATAGCACAAGTTGAATTTTCTATGCTTGTACGAGCTCCTTGATGCTGCTTATCTCTTCTCCGTAACTGACTCGGTGTATTTGTTGGCATCAACCAAAGTGTTGCTGTCTCGACACAAGTTATTTGTAGAATCTTCTTCTTTGGGTCACCACGAACAAGTTCAGTATAAGCGTGCATCAGATAAGCAGCGTTGTCAATACCATCAGATGTTGCATTGATTTCTCCAGCCAGCGTACTATGGACAACTCTTCAGATTTTGATTGCCGACAGAAAGGTGAAACCTTCTCTCCTCTCCCATCAGTACAATAAAATATCCCCTCGAGTTCCTCCATCAGGCTGATATCCAAGTGAGGCTTCACTGAAAACAGCAGGCCTCAGGGAACTATCTCTTCCAAGCAGTTGGAACTTCAAAACTACTTTTTCATATTGAATTCTATGCACAATCTTGTTTGCCTCATGTAAAGTTTGTACTGTGGCACTTTCTGTGCTGGATGCCAAGTTGCAGGCATCAGGTCTACTCTGTCTTGCCACCTATAGAATCTGACCTATCTTTGATATAAGTTGCTCAGCTTCAGCTTCACTGAGGGGTGCATCCCGCTGCCGGGCAGGTGAGGATTCCATGATGATCGTCTGAAGATTCCTAACGTAGTTTTGTTGGTGCACTTGCAGTTATACCGTACCACCAACAGCAAGGATGTCTATCCTTACATAGCAGAATCTGTCATGTTTCTTGCACTCAACCTGAAGGGGTAACTTTAGCTGAAGGATGACAGTTGTGGAAAAGTACTGTGAGCCCACCCCCTCCATGAATTCATCTACATGACAGGCAGGTACTCCAGTCACTTGACATTCTAAATTTTGCCAGTAAAAAACAGCAGGATCCTCTTGTGACATCTTTCCACCAGTTTTCAATATCATTTTCTTGAAATTTTATAGTAGAGGAGTAATGCATTTGCTAGACCATAGGAGGGGAGATTGATAAGTTTGTGGCCTAAGGTAATAGGAGTCAATTTTTGAAAAACTAGCACATTTATTTTTCAACATAGTCCCCTCCTACATTTACACACTTAGTCCAGTGGTCATGGAGCATACAGATCCCTTCCTTGTAGAGCCTGCTCCTTTGTAATACAGTTTGTCCATTGGCTCATAATTCTCATCTGTAGGATGAAGCTGTGCCCTCAGTGCTCTTCAAATTCCCTCTGAACACTCTGTTTCAATAAAAGCCTTCTTTGTTGCATGCAGTGCTGAAATATGTTTCCCAACCCACTCACCATGTGGTGCCATCTAGAGCAGATGGGCACCACAACCAGTACAGAGGGGAGGCTTGGATTCTGGCTGAACACGTTGAGGTGGGATATAGCCATGGTATTCTTCACCATAGGGGCTCAGTCCAGGCCTGTGTTCCAATCACAGCCATTGCTTTTCTTTACCTTCAGCATTATTTCAATAAGCATTTGATTGTGTCACTCAAGAAGTCCATTACACCAAAGATGTATGCTGCTGTTGCTTTTGTTTCAATGTTAAAGTTCTCTGCCAAATCTCTGAATTCATCATTATTAAATTTGCCATCATAATCACTGAATACTTTCTGAGGTAGGCCATGTGCACTTATCAGGGATGGATGAAGGTTTTTACAGTTCCCGAGGATCTCTTTGTGTTTACAGTGCTACTGGCACTGAATGTGTGAACATGTCCATGATATGGAAATACCAGACTCCTTGTACCAGTTCACATAGGTCTATGGCTACTGTATTCAGATGCTAGCGCAGGCATGGGCAAACTACGGCCCGCGGGCCATATGCGGCCCGTTAAGCTTTTTAATCCGGCCCGCAGAACTTAATGAAATTATATTAATAATCCTTGTTAACGTTTTTTCCCCGCAATTCTGGCGTTTTCCCAATAGATGACGCACTCTATATACATTTGTGGCAACCCATTTCCTGGCACATCCGAACCGGCTCACAATTAGCCAGTGTTCCGGCTAAGGGAGATAGCCTACGGGGATTTGCGAGCACAGAGCTTTGGAGCCTCTGCGCCACAGGAGGCAGGTTGAGGGAGGCTTAAAAGTGAGGCTGGGCATTTCGAATAAAGTTTTTTTCTTCGACTGCAGTTACCAACTCCGTGTCGTAATTTTAGCGCTGCATGTAGCACACCGCTACACATTGACCTTTGTTGAGGTGCAACATATTACTCCACATTTGCACTTTACTCTTTGTTCGGCTCGACCTATTTGTGTGAACAGGCGTTCAGTGTCATGAACATCAACAAAGCCAGCCACAGATCCAAGTTAACTGACCAACACCTCAGATCCATCCTGAGAATCGCCACAACAAAACTAAATCCAGACTTTAATGCGTTGGCTAAAAAGGGAGACCAACAACACTGTTCCCACTGAAATTAAAAATAAGTTTCTTCGTTGTGTTATGTAAAAAATGCATTTGAAAATATTTTTTTCAATAAGCCTTACATGTTACATATCATTTCTGTTAAGTGATGGACATGAGTAGTGCGCAGGTGCACGTACGTTCTCAAAATAAAAAATGCGCTCCAGATCAAATAACGCTCTCCGCATACTGGCGCGCTGTCCCTGTTCTGTCCTTGTGCTGGTCGTTGTTGAATTTTGGCACAGAGGACAATTGAATAAGAAGGAGCAGGACAAGTAGACCTGCATCTCCTACCATTTTTGAAATAAAGACAGGCAGGAGGAGAGTGATGATGATAATATCTTGAAGGATAGCAGAATTTTCAGTGCTTTAAAATAATAACTGTTACTATTAAAAAAAGCTGTAAGCTCATTTAATTTTCAGTTTTTTAAAAGTCATTTCAATAAATAGCTAAATACCATGGGACTTCAAAGACAGATATTTTGTTGTAATGCATTTGTTCATTTTCAATTGAAATTAAAGCACATGTTTTCTACATATCCCATGATATTTTATTTTCTCTTATGAGGTGTATTACCAAAACACTATCCATCTGCTCCTGGTCCGGCCCCCCTGTCAAATTTTAGAACCCTTTGTGGCCCATAAGTCAAAAAGTTTGCCCACCCCTGTGCTAGCGGCATCCAACTTTCCAGCATGTCTGACAGCTGTCAATTATCTGCTTTAGATTGGAAAAACAGTCTGAATCTCTGTTCCCTGAACTCCTGAGCAGTTCCTGAGGCTTATCGGTTAAAGCGTGTTCAAACTGCTTGTGAAGCGAGAGCAACATTTTACATTTCTAATCTGGGATCATGTTCCCTGTAATCATTCTCATACTGATTCTGTCTTGACGAAGGGTCTTGGCCCAAAACGTCGACAGCGCTTCTCCCTATAGATGCTGCCTGGCCTGCTGCTTTCCACCAGCATTTTGTGTGTTGTTTGGATTTCCAGCATCTGCAGGTTTCCTCTTGTTTGCCTGATTCTCAATAATGTCTTTATCTAGAATCTCCAGAGCTGGTGAGCTCAAGAGACACAGGCTGCTGAAACATTGTTGTTTGATTGTTCTTCATATCCAGTACTGTTCCTGCTTTCTTTAGGAAAGTTTTACTCAAGAGTAATGGAATGCTCACTTTCAATGTAACGTTTTGTCTGCCCCATCTTTGCAGGAATTTTCGCTCTTTTGGTAGAATGTACAAACTTTCCATCTCCAAATTTGAATGCTTTGTTGCTGGGTGTATCTGTGTTCACCAGTCTATGCACTTCCTGCTGGCTTAGTTTCCTTACGTAGCTTTCAAGCCATTTTCTCCCCACACACTGCGCGTGTGCGTGCTGTATCAATAACAGCAGATTTACATCTTCAGAATTCTTGTTTGCTTCATTTAGCTTAACTTGTTTGGTTCTGTGTGGATAGTGTTCTGCTCAATGGTAAGTACTTTGACATACCACACATTTTGATCTTATGCCATACTTGTTTAGTGGATTTATGCCAGGTATTGTTATCCTCATCTGGGTACTCTGGGACCTACGCTTGCTACACTCTCATTTCTGCTCAATGAATTAGGCTGTTTCCTGATTCAAACTAATTATTTGTGGCCTTTTCTCCGAAAAATCCTCTTCAGTGCTGATTTCATAGATGTGAATGTAAGTTCTGCACATGCAGCTAATGCTGGCTGTCGGTTCATTCTGTCTAGACATGTTAAGGATAAGTTAAAGACTAACACTGCATCAGGAAATTCCAGTTTACTTCTATGCATGCAACTGTACTTTTATTCAAAACCAAATCAGCTAGTTTTCTGGAACTGTCTCTGGAAATTTTGTCAAAGTCTGAATATGCCTCATATTAAATCCAATCCTTTTCAAAAAAACAGAGTCAAGTGCATTGATTAGCACATCCATACCATTGTCTTTGTTCGAGTCCTCCACCCAAATTCCCATCGTGGTCTCTCTCACTCTTCCCAAAACGACAGTACAGCTTCTTCATCTTGAACTGCATAACCCAAGTCCATATTCCAATGTCAATTTTCCAAATTTTGTAAAACTTGTTCTCTTTGATTGCCTGTTGGATCTTATAGTTGATAACCATTCTCTGCTACTGCTGTTAATACTAAAACAACAAAGACGAGATTTTCTTTCATTTAAACAACTCTGCTTTCTCTTTTCACATTAGGTACACAAGGGCTGCCATCTTGTTACCCACAATTCCCCTAACCCCCTTGCGAACATGCTCATCTCACCTAAATGCTTACATTGCTGAAATGAACAGAACTCAACAAAGGGTAAATGCAAGCAGGCTTTTCTCACTGAGGTTGGGTGGGACTACAACCAGAGGTCATGGGTTAAGGGTGAAAGGCGAAAAATTTAAGGGGAACATGTGGGGAAACTTCTTCACTCAGAGGGTTGTGAGAGTGTGGAATGAGCTGCTGGCAGAAGTGGTGCATGCAAGCTCGATTTCAATATTTAAGAGAAGTTTAGATAGGTACATGGATGGTAGACAGACAAACAGACATGCTTTATTGATCCCGAGGGAAATTGGGTTTCATTACAACTGCACCAACCAAGAACAGTATAGAAATATAGCAATATAAAACCATAAATAATTAAATAATAATAAGTTAATCATGCCAAGTGGAAATAAGTCCAGAACCAGTCTATTGGCTCAGGGTATCTGACACTCCGAGGGAGGAGTTGTAAAGTTTGATGGCCACAGGCAGGAATGACTTCCTATGACACTCAGTGTTACATCTCGGTGGAATGAGTCTCTGGCTGAATGTACTCCTGTGCATAACCAGTACATTATGGAGTGGATGGGAGTCATTGTCCAAGATGGCATGCAACTTGGACAGCATCCTCTTTTCAGACACCACCATCAGAGAGTCCAGTTCCACCCCCACAACATCACTGGCCTTACGAATGAGTAGGGGTATGAATGGCTAAGGTCTGGGTGCAGATCAATGGGAGTAGGCAGTTTGGATGGTTTGGTATGGACTAGATGGGCCAAAGGGCCTGTTTCTGTGCTGTACTTTTCTATGACTTTATCAGCTGTTGTCCTGTTATAGTGATAGGCAGTTCGAAGTGGAAGACTCAGCTGAATATGGGCACACCTATCCCCAACATCAGTAGTATCTACAGTAGGCATTGCCTCAAGAATGTACATCCATCATCAAAGATCCCTATCATCTAGGCCATGCCACCTTCTTGCAGCTACCATCGGGCAGGTGATACAGAAACCTGAAGTCCCGAACCACCTGGTTCAAGAACATCTACAGTACACACTGGGGCAAAAAGTCACGGTGGAAGAAATTTGTCCTCGGGTACACCGTCTAACATTAGACATATTGTCTTGTGATGTATATGTTTGTGGTTAAGCTAACAAGACTGAATTTCAGACGCAGGCTGCATTGTGAAACGCTACTAAGTTTCAAGACATTTCCCCAAGGCCTACTAGAGTGAAAAGCAATGGAAAACCCTGACTGAAAGAAAAGTCAACTCACAAAAGAACAATCCCGTGTGGTGTAACAGTCAGTTGGAATGTTGTTCTCTGATCTTTTGTCTCAAGTGGTTTTGGGCTTCTGATGTGTTGAATTTTCAGTATGATGAGTCATTCCATCTGGCAAAACTTCAGTTTATTGACAGATACAGGGTCGGGTTGGAGACGCCAATGCACTTGAATTGAAAATCCTACAAGAAGTAGTGGGTTCAGCCCGGTCCATCGTGAGTAAAGCCCTCCCTACCTTTAAGCACATCTACATGGAATGTTCTTCTTCTTGAGCTGCGTAACCCAAGTCCATATTCCAATTTCATTTTTCCAGCTTTCGTAAGGCTTGCTCTTGTTGAATGCTGGCAGGGTCCTATAGTTGGTAAGCAACATTCATCTGCACCACCTAGGTTATGCTGCCATCGGGAAGAAGCTACAGGAGCCTCAGGACCCACAGCACAATGTGCACGAACTGCTATTATCCCTCAACCATCTGGCTCTTGAGCCACAGGTGATAACTTCAATCAACATCACTCACCCTATCGCTGAACTGTTCCCACAAACTATGAGCTCACTTTCAAGGACTCTTCCTCCCATGTTCTTGATGTTTATTGCTTACTGAATAATTAATTCATTATTATTTTATTTTCTCTTTCGTGGGTACAGTTTGCTGTCTTGGCACATTGGTTGGTGGTCTGTCCTGTTGAGCGTGGTCTTTCATTTACTGTGTATGCCCACAAGAAAGTAAATCTCAGGGTTGCACTTTATAATAAATTTACTTTGAACTTTGAATGCTCATCCATATGCATGGTGGGGATTGTGAAGGAATTTATCTGCACCTGCCTGTAGGAGGTTCTATGTGGAGACAATCCAAAGTGCAATTTGGTACCAGCTTTCAGTCCCAAACCTGCTCACTAATTATTTTAATTTGCATGCATTGAAAATGAATTGGGCCTGTTTTAATGTACAATGTTAATGAACAGAAGCAGTCTTTTGAAAGCAGCAACTTCACTCTCTTTCTAAACTTGAAGCGCTCTTGAACCCATGACGCTTCTTCGTGAGCCAGCAGCCTCTAACTCAGGTTCTTATTGCTGGGTAGCTTCTTCCTGGCTATCTTGATCAATATAATAGCCAGCAGGCACATAAAAAAGGCTTGGCCATTAAAGTTGATGATCTCCCATTGAATCTGTGAGGCAGTCTGCCTGCTCATAAGAATTTGAAGCTTCCCACACCCCAGTATAGAAGTGTGAAAGAACTGGCTGTGGATCAGTGGCAGTGAAACAGAGTATGATACATATGGGAACGTTTGCCAATGGTGGAGATTCCTTAAAGTTACAAACTCTGAAGTTTCCTACACAGAATATAATGCTGGGAAAGTTTGGATAATGTTGACAGGTTAACTTCTAAACATTTGAATGAAGAACCCACAGTTATTTAATGTTTGATTATATATATATATAGTTGCTCAGTTTGCATTTCATATCTGGATTAACATTGTTCTTTGGCAGTGTATAATTGCTTTCTCCTGAGGTTCTGGAAACCTGCCTCATGAAAGGCTAATGAATGACTTGTTCTGGCCTGGTTTGTGTCTCATTTGTTTGACCTGGATTAGTACATTTACTGCTATTGACTGAATGAAATGGAGAAAGCATGGTAAGGCGAGGGAGAGATGGGGGTGGGGGGTGGGGGGAGAGCTGGGCAGCTGGTGGAATCTCCTTAATCCACTTCACATAAATCAGTCTCAGATGGAAACTCCTGAACTTTTCTAACATTAAAGTAGTGAACTTACCATTCACAGAATCTTTAAATGGTAAACAATAGTAAATCAGACTGAGGGAAAATATCTCCATTATTTACAGATTGGAGCTCTTCTCATCTCCTCTCTCTGCCAGCGTTTGTTGAAGTTGATCTACCTCTTACATCTGTTCCATGTTGCACAAATGTGATGTTTTGATCCTTGAATGCAATTTATTACGAGCATACATTGAGCTATGATTTGAAAATCTCGAGCTGTACATTAATCTGCCCAACTGTGCTGATCAGTTCATCTGATAGGAACCAGCAGATTGCTGGATATGAGGGGAAAAGCTAAGAAAGTTGGACATATGAAGACTTACCCGAAAGGAGAATGCTACTACCACAAATAGGCACGTCAAAAAGGTAGTAACAATACTAATCTTCTACTTCTAGTGTCTAGGTTTCAATTAACAAAGTGGGGATATAGTCATTGTAAGGGAGAATTCACAGCACAAAACTCCCTCTAGGGTGAAGAATTGGGAACACCATGACTACCTCAGACAGGTCGCTTGTTGCTTTCTCTATTTCCTCTTGCTCCTTTCTCCTGCTACATTTTCTTGTTTCCTTTTCCCCCTTGATTTTTTTTTGTTTCTTTTTGACAAACTGTAAAGGGCTAGCTTGATCAGACCCACAGGACCCAAACCAGTTTGAGTGTCCAGGAAATGTGGTAATAAGCATACATGCTTAACAAAGTAAATTAAACTCTAATTTATTATCATAAAACAGAAAGCACAAATAAACCACACTAAATACTACATAATAAGTTAAAAAAGATTTACTCAAAGGTTTCAAAGTTTACATTTCTCAGCTGCCACTTGATTGTCAGGGGGAATCTCTGAATTCCAACTTGAGAAATCACCCTGGGTCCATTCTGGCACCCATTAATCACAATCCTTAGTCTAAGTGAAGTCCTAAGGACCCAATGGAAGGTGCCTCAATAAATAGGGGTTTACAAGCCTTGAGAGATACAGAGACAGATAAATTCTTTGATGTTTTGTTCTCATGCCACTAGTGCCTGAGGCTAGGAAAGAATCCAGAGGCTACTACCAAACATAACAAATCTCTCCTGTAAGAATGCAACTTCTATTAACAAACATTTAACAAATCTAGTGTGTAACTTGTATGGACACCATACATGCTGCAAGCTCACGAAGAGCTAAACTGTCACTTCAAACTGTTCAGACTTTCATCTAATATTTTAACAAAACTTAATGCACCACAACATACCAAAGTTTTAATTGGTTTTTCATATCTGTCCGATTTCCTCAAACTTTTTCATTTGATCTTTTCCTTGATAAGCCCAGAGTTGGTTGATTGCTGATTAAATTTATTTTACTCAAGGCCTTAGGCCCCAGATTCTGATTGGTTGGCTGGAGATGCTGAGGCTTTCCTTGGAAATGATGGGTTGAAATTCTGGGATTTTTAGGTGAGAAGTCAGTGGTTGTTGCTTTTGGGAACTGTTTAGTTTAAAGGACCTCTGCCATCCAGCAGGACAAAGGCAGCACATCTAGGGAAACACCACCAGCCACCGTTTTCCCTCCAAATCACAAAAAATCCTGACTTGGAAGTATTTCAACGCTCCTTCATCACAGCTAGGCTCGAATCCAGGAGCTGCCTGCTCACAAACACTGTGGAATTGTCTTAACCCAAACGATTGCAGTAGTTCAGTCGGGAGACTCAGCATGGCCAATAGGAATTGGCAATAGGTGCTGCATTTATTAACAATGTTCACATCCTGAAACATTAATAACTTACAAAAATTGACAGAAAAGTTAGCCTGGCTAATGTAACTTCTTTTCCAAGTTTGTTAAAATCAGTAGGATAATCAAGGAAACTGTGGAGCCTATAAGGGATCAAAATGTGGATGCATTGGTCACAGATACAGTTCTCAATGAATACTATGTAAATCTTCACAATAGAGATTGTTGATGTGTTGATGTAATTATAGAGAGTGTTGATGTTGTAGTTAAGGGGGAGCATTGAAAACGCTGGATGAGATAAGAGATGTCTACCTGCACTGCACTCTCTCTTGTAGCCGTTATATTTAATTCTGCATTATTATTGTGTTATCTTGTTCTACCTCAATATATTGTATCTGATCTGGTATGAACAGTATGTAAGACAACATTATTTTTTTACTGTATCTCAGTGCACATGACCATAATAAACTAGTTCCAGTTGTAAGGGTTTTGAAAGTTTAAGTTGACGGGACATGATGAAATAAATCACAGATGTACGAGAACACATAAGGAAATGAAAAAAATTGCAAAGCCTCATGATCCCTGACTATAGGAATGGTGTTAGATAATTACTGGACTGCACACATTGTACATCGCCTAAAAGGGAACGAATGGATAAACTGTAATTGCAGGTCAATTAGGTTAGCTGGTGACAGGCTAATTATTGGGATCTACTTCACGGGACAGAATCAACCTTCATGTAGAAATGCGCAGTTAAATTAGGGACTGCCAATTTGGAATTTGTCTGCCCAGCTTGGAAAAAACTCCTGAAGAGCCAGCAAGGAGGGTTGATAAGAGCAGTCATTTTCAACATGGAATTTAGGCTTTGGAAAAGGTCCCCCAGAGCAGTCTGATCAAAAGAATGAATGCCAATGGGATCCAAAAGCAAGTAGGGCTGCGATCTTTAATTGTCTCAACAACAGGAAAGAGTAATTGCTTTACACTCGAGTTTCTCCTCGATGCTCTGCTTTCCCCCCTGCGATCTAAAGATATTCTGGCTGGTAAGATAATTGGCTGTGGTAAATTACTCCTAAAGTAGCAGGGCAGCGAACTGATAGGTACATGAGCAGGGGTGAATGACAGGGAAACATATGGGGAGTGGGTCTGATGTTATTGTTCTGGCAAGATGCTGAAGCAGGGATCCAATCACAGACCCAGTACTATGCACGCTGTGATATTTACTGAGTAGCAAATCCAGAGGGGCAACAAAGTCGGCATCAAAGTTGAAGCACAGATCAAAAATTCCATAGAAATCTGAAAACCAGAATTGGGAAACAGGCAGGGTCAATATTTGGATGGCAGAGTTCAGACACGAATGCTGGAAAGACTCAGGAAAGCTCACTGGCACAATCTGGCAACAGACAGGTGAAAACACAGGACTGAAATACACTGAGTGACGCACCATCAATAACTCTCCGAGATGTGAGGTGAGATATCGGCTTTTATTGGCTGGAAGAAGGAACAAGCAGTGGTTGACCACCATACTATATCCTGGAGACTGAGAGGCCGGGCTCAGGCCTCAATCGCCTTTATACCGGGGTCTGTGGGAGGAGCCACAGGAGCAGTCAGCAGGGGGCGTGTCCAGACAGGTATATGCAGTTACCACACTAATATCAATAAACTATCTTTACTTCCCAAATGCTTTGCAATGACGATCACAACTTTGCCTTTTTTAATATCATCATGTACCGGGGTCTGTGGGAGGAGCCACGGTCAGTGGGAGGGGCCACAGGAGCAGTCAGCAGGGGGCGTGTCCAGACAGGTGTATGTAGTTCACCACAGTACTGTACTATGTTCTATGTAATTATACCGGGGTCTGTGGGAGGAGCCACAGGAGCAGTCAGCAGGGGGCGTGTCCAGACAGGTATATGTAGTTCACCACAGTACTGTACTATGTTCTATGTAATTATACCGGGGTCTGTGGGAGGAGCCACGGTCAGTGGGAGGGGCCACAGGAGCAGTCAGCGGGGGACGTGTCCAGACAGGTATATGTAGTTCACCACGGTACTGTACTATGTTCTATGTAATTATACCGGGGTCTGTGGGAGGAGCCACAGTCAGTGGGCGGGGCCACAGGAGCAGTCAGCAGGGGGTGTGTCCAGACAGGTATATGTAGTTCACCACGGTACTGTACTATGTTCTATGTAATTATACCGGGGTCTGTGGGAGGAGCCACGGTCAGTGGGAGGAGCCACAGGGGCAGTCAGCAGGGGGCGTGTCCAGACAGGTGTATGTATTTCACCACAGTACTGTACTATGTTCTATGTAATTATACCAGGGTCTGTGGAGGAGCCACGGTCAGTGGGAGGAGCCACAGGAGCAGTCAGCAGGGGGCGTGTCCAGACAGGTATATGTAGTTCACCACAGTACTGTACTATGTTCTATGTAATTATACCGGGGTCTGTGGGAGGAGCCACGGTCTGTGGGAGGAGCCACAGGAGCAGTCAGCGGGGGAGCGTGTCCAGACAGGTATATGTAGTTCACCACACTGAGCGATAAACAGTGAGGCAGTGGAGCACAATGAGACAGAAGTGGCAGCAAAACAGGTAATAATGAGAGCAGGTGTGGGGTGGAGTACTCAGTAATACAGGGGGTGGAGTGGGGCAGGAGTGGGTACAGGAGCACACGGGGCACGAAAACAAACAAGAGCACATGGCAATACAAAACCACAGAATAACGGCTAGGAGGAAAACACATAAAAAGACAGAGTTTAACTGGAGGTACTGACAGTACACCCACCCCCACGGACACCTCCTGGTGTCATGGCAGATGGTGCTGAGTGCTGGCGATGAAAGTCCCTGACGAGAGAGGGGTCCAGGATGTTACAGGCAGGGACCCAGCACCTCTCCTCAGGACCGTAGCCCTCCTAGTCCACAAGATACTGGAGGCCATGGTCCTGGCGATCACTGTCTAGCAGTTGAGGTACTGCGAATGCCTCTGACCCATTGATGAGCCACAGGGGTGGGGACAGGACACAGGGTGTTCCTTATGAAAGGCTTGATGTGGGTCACATGGAAGGTGGGACGAATGGAGCAGAGTGGAGGGGAGCTTGAGACGGACGGCAGCAGGGCCGATGAATTTAGCAACGGGAAAGGGACCAATGAAGCAGGGGTGAGCTTGCGGGAATCCACCTTGAGGGGCAGGTCTCTGGTTGAAAGTCACACACGCTGTCCCTGGCCGTAACAGGGGGCCTTGGAGCAATGGCGGTCAGCTTGACACTTAATTCTAACAGAGGCGCAGAGAAGGGCAGAGTGAATGAGCCTCCATGTCTGCTGACAATGGCGGATGAATGCCTCTGCAGATGGAATGGCAACCTCCTCCTCCTGGGCAGGAAACAGTGGAGGTTGGTGTCCAAGGCAGCACTCAAAGCGGGACAGACTGGTGGATGAGGACAGATGTGAGCTTATGGTATACTCGGCCCAGGGTAACTGCTGACTCCACGCAGAGGAGTTCTGGGAGATCGGACACCGCAATACTGTCTCTAGCTGGTGGTTGGCCTTCTCTGTCTGGCTATTGGTGTGTGGGTGGAATCCTGAAGACAGCTTCACAGTGGCACCCAGAAGATTACAGAATGCCCTCCGGAAGTTTGATGTGAATTGAGAGCCCCTGTGTGACAACATCTACAGGTAAACCATGTAATTTAAAAACATGCAGTACTAGTAATCTGGTTGTTCCTTTGGCAGAGGGGCATTTAGATAAAGGAATGAAGTTTATAGACTTGGAGAAACAATCAACTACTGTGATAATGGTGCTGTTACCATCTGACGGGGGAAGACCAGTGACAAAATCCAGGGCAATGTGGGACCAGGGTCTCTTGGGGATAGACAGGGGTTGTAACAGACCAACCGGTGACCAGTTAGAGTTCTTTCCTTGAGCACAGACCAAGCAGGCTGAGACGAAGTTGCAGATGTCATCTCCCATGGAGGGCCACCAGAACCACCAACTATGGAAGGCCTGAGTACGCTTGGTTCCTGGGTGACGGCTTAACCAGGAAGAATGACCCCACTGCAGTACCAGTAAGCGGACCGAGTTGGGAACATAAACACTGTTAGTGGGGCATTGATTAAGGGCTGCCTCACTCTGTTGAGCAGCTTGCATCATGGCTTCAATGTCCCATTGTGCTGCACCCACGAGGCAGTGAGCAGGGAGGATGACATCGGGTACTCAGGGATCTCAGTGGAGGGAAATCTTCGGGATCGTGTTTTCCATTCTTGGAACTGGGCTGGAAGGACAGAGTAAAATTGAATCTTGAGAAAGACAGGGACCAATTAGCTTGACGGGAGTTGAGACACTAAGCTGTAAGGATATATTCCAGACTCTTGTGACCGGTCCAGACTAAGAATGGCACCTTGGCTCCCTCCAGCCAAAGTCTCCACTCCTCCAGAGCTAGCTTCACAGCCAGCAGCTCCCGGTTTCCGACATCGTAATTCCACTCCGTGGAAGTGAGGCGGTGAGAGAAGGCGGCACAGCGGTGAACCTTCTCATCTTTGGCCGAGCGCTGAGAGAGAACAGCTCCTACGCCAATGTCAGACGCATCCTCCTCCACAAGGAACTGCCGGTTGGCGTTGGGTTGAATCAGGATGGGGGCGGAGGTGGAACACTCCTTCAGGTCAGAGAATGCTTTCTCAGCAGCAGGGGACCAGGAGGGTCTGACAGATGAGGCAAGAGCAGTGAGTGGTGCAGCCAGTGTACTGTAATTTCTGATGAAGTGGTGATAGAAGTTCGCAAAGCCCAAGAAGCGTTGCAACTCCTGACAAGTCGAAGGTTGGGGCCATTCGACCACTGCCTTGACCTTCCGAACAGAACCGCCTGAAATTACATACCCCAGGAAGGAGACTATTGTGATGAAACCCACATTCCTCAGCCTTCACAAAGAACTGTTTCTCCAGAGGGCGCTGGAGAACTCTGCGGATGTGACCTGTGTGTTCAGTAAGGGACTTAGAAAAAGATCAAAATGTCATCAAGATACATAAAAACAAATTGGTTCAGCATGTCCCTGAGAATATCACTTACCAGGGCTTGGAAGACAGCAGGGGCATTAGTGAGACCGAATGGCATGACCAGATACTCGTGATGGCCTGAGGCGGTGTTGAAGGCCGTCTTCCACTTGTCCCCTTCGCGGATGTAGTCAAGATGGGGAAAACTGAGGCTCCTTGCAGTAGTTCAAATGGTGAGGTCATGAGCGGAAGAGGATAACGGTTCTTAACAGTGACTTCGTTCAGTCCCCGGTAATCGATGCATGGATGCAAGAAGCCGTCCTTCTTTTCAACAAAGAGAAAACCTGCACCAACAGGGGAGGAAGACGGCCGGATGACACCTGCAGCCAGAGCCTCTTGAATGTACTTACTCATGGCTTCTGTTTCAGCTACGGACAGGGAACACAAGCGGCCCCTCGAGGGAGATGTGTCAGGCAGGAGGTCAATGGTGCAATCATGTGGATGATGAAATGGTAGGGAAGTGGCTCGGGACTTGCTGAACGCAGCCTTGAGGTCCACGTAGATGGACGTAGGTTCCGCGTAGGTTCAGGAGGGAGGGCACTAAGGTCCAGAAATTCCTCGGGGGGATCTGGGCTTGTAGACAAGGGGATCTGAACCTGGTGGAGGCAGTGGGAATGACAGAATGTGCTCCAGCCTACAATCTTGTGATTGAACCAGTCATTGTGGGGTTTGTGTTTAACTAACTAGGGATGGCCCTGGACAGTAGGAGCTTGAGGAGAGTCACTAACATAAAGGGTTAACTGTTCATGATGGTTGCTGGATAAACAGAGACTCATCGGGGCTGTGACATGGGTGATGTTAGCCAGTCTCTGACTGTTCAAGGCATTGGCCACCAATGGTGACTGAAGAGCAGACGTGGGTAATCCCCACTGGGCGGCAAAGCCAGAATCAATAAAACTCCCCTCCGCACCAGAATCGACCAAGGCGGAGACTGCTCGCCATTGGACGCCCTACTCCAGAGAAGCAGGTATGAGAGTGAGTGGCGTCGAGGAGGGCCGGACAGGGGTCACGCTCACCAATACTTCTCATCCTACTGGTGAGCGCTTGGCTTTTACTAGGCAGGTGGAGATGAAGTGGTCTGCTTGGTCACAGTACAGACAGGAACGGGTACTGATTCTCCTTCGTCTTTCCGTCAGCGTCAGGCGGGTACGGTCAACATGCACAGCCTCGGGCTCTGGAACGGGAATAGTAGATGGGGCAATGGCAGGACAATGTAGACTGTCAGGGAGCTTGGAATTCGCCCAGTGCCCCCACGGACACTCTGGAACCCCTCCCTCTGCGGCGCTGCTGGATGCAAACATCACTACGGATGGCCAAATCCACCAGGGCTTCTCAGGTGGCAGGAAGGTCCTGGGAGAGCAGCTCATCTCTGATGTCTTCACAGAGGCCATTCAGGAAGGTGCCGTACTGTGCCTCCGAGTTCCAGCTGCTACAGGTGGCTAGGGCCCAGAGCGCTATGGCATAATCTGACACAGATCTGCACCCCTGGTGCATGTGCAGAATTTCACGGGCAGTCTCTCTCCCATGTTTGGAACGATCAAACACTTCTCTCATCTCCTCAGAAAATAACAGAAAACTGATGCAGAAAGGTGAGCCTGCCTCCCAGATGGCTGTTCCCCATTCTCTCGCCCGACTGGACAGTTGGGTGATGACGTCAGTCACCTTGGCTCCATCAGTCAAAAGGTTGTTGGTCGTAATTCAAAAATGAAGGCGCACTGGGAAAGAAGAGAGTGGCAGGTAGCAGGCTCACCCGAGTACTTCTCTGGAGGAGGCAGACAGTGCTTTTGGTCGGGAGGACTAAGCAAGAACGCAGAGGACAGGGTGGAAGGTACAGTCGCAGAATGTTGATGGGTGCTCTCGGACAGCCGGAGTGACTGAGTCTGAGCCACAAGATCAGCTACCTTGGCAGAACTTGACTCCACTGCCCTGACCATGGAGTCCAGCTGGTTCTGGTGTCTCCCCAGCACCCCTCCCTGTTGTTCCAGGACAGCTCTCAGACGACTGGGGTCTGCAGGATCCATTTTCTGGCCAGATTGTACTGTTAGCACGCCGAAGCAGGGACCCAATCACAGACCAAGTACTATGAACACTGGGTAGCAAATCCAGATGGGCAACAGAGTCAGCATCAAAGTTCAGGTAGAGATCAAAAATTCCCGAGAAATCCAAAAACCAGAATCGGGAAACAGGCAGAGTCGATATTCAGACAGAGGGAGTTCAGACACGAATGCTGGACAGGCTCAGGAAAACTCACTGGCACAATCTGGCAACAAACAGGTGAAAACACAGGACTGAAATACACTGAGCAATAAACAGAGAGGCAGATGATAGGTGGAGCACAATGAGACAGAAGTGGTAGCAATACAGGTAATAATGAGAAACGGGTGAGAGGCGGAGTAGTAATACAGGGGCCGGAGTAGAGCAGGAGCACGAAAACAAACAAGAGCACGAGGCAATACAAAACCACAGACTGACGGCTAGGGGAAAACACAAAAAGACAGAGTTCAACTGGAGGTACTGACATAGTCTCAATGAACAGAATGGCCTGTGGGAAGATGAGCGATGGGTGCTTTTGAAACAGGAAGGCTGTTACTTCTGGGAGTGCTAGAGACTAGTATTCTGTCCTTTTTGTGGGTTATCTTAATGAATTACACTCCGAGGACTTGATAAGAAGTTTCGATATTTGGTACCAAAATTGGTCATGCTCACAGTGAGAAGGAATATACAGATGGTCTGGTCAGTTGGTCAGAAGGGTAGCAATTGGAAGTTAGTTGGAGAGATGTGAGGTATTCCATTTGGGTAGGTGTAAGAAGGTAAGACAATGCATAAAAGTGGAAGGATCCTGAGAGATCTGTGGGAATAATGGCAGCTTGGAATGTATATCCACAGATTCTTAAAGATAACAGTCATTAAGATAGTTGAAATTAAATACAGGATGCATTCCTTAGTTGAAGTTTAAAAAGAAATTAGAACATGGAAACGATGCTAGAACTGCAGCACTAGCTGGAAGGCAGCTTTTGTGTTGTCCACAGTTGTGGTCATATCCCGAAAGGAGGGATTTGATTGGTCTAGAGTGATTTATAGTGTTTTTTTTTCAGAAATGGAAGTTTTTAGAAATGAGTTAAGATTGATTAGGCTGGGCATGTTTTTGGTCAAAACGGAGAAATCAAAGGGAGATTTAGTTGAGTTGTTAAAAATTATTAGAGTCCCAGAAAGAATAAAAGGAAGATTCACAGGGACCAATAATCAAAGGACAAAGATTCTTTATAGAAGTATTAAAGGGGAATTTAGTTTTTTCTACCTCAGTGGATGTAGGCATCTAGCACTCTGGAAAGAGTGTAAGGACAGAAAACCTTTTCACCTTCAAATAATATTGGAAGTATACTTACAGAGTGTGACTCACTCTGGAACAAGCAATTAGTCTGGCTGACTCTCTTTTGACAGGTGTGGACGTGGCGGACCAAAACACCCTCCCCTGTGCTATAAGTGTTCTATTATTCTGAGATGTAATGACCCTTTGGAAAAATATTTTCATTTACGTATTCCTCAAAGGAGCCACAATTATCAAGAAAATCACATTGTGAACTTGAAAAGTGGAAGATAAAAGGGCCATTCAATTGTTTCATTCCTGTCTTTCTGAATCGGAGAGACACAACACTGTTGTGTTTTGGAACTCCAGATCTAATCAAAAGAAAAACATGGGAGCCCAGAAAAATGTATCTACTTCGTTTTTTCGTTCCTTTGCTTTAGTGAGGCCCACATATATGAAGTAATGGTGTAATGACGTATGCCAATCACATGCTTTTACACTTAACCCGTAATGAACAATGTAAACAACAAAGGATGCCTAATCAAATAATATTTAAAATATTATTCAAGTATTAATGGAATATTAAATATACAATAGACATGAATGAAATTTAACATTTATTTATTGTTAATAATCCAAGTACTGCCATTGTGATGTACTTTGGCACAACCTGCATTCATTCACTCCACACAGCTGCAGTAACGTCATCATCTGGAATCAGTCAAGGATCATTGTAGTGGGAATAATTACTAATATTACCTTTGGAGAAATGCGCCATGTAACACTTTAAAGGATAAAAGCCTGGTTGCATTTATTTGTGCATAATCTGGATATATGATCCATCAATCCACTCTCAACTCAGATTTTGAATGTCAATGTTACAGCTTCCCATGATAAGTAGTATCTGATTTAATGCTTGTTCCACGATCCTGAAAGGGAGCGCTTTTTGTTACTCAGTGCTGGAACTAGTTACCCCTGCGCTAAAATTTTAGGGCCACTGTCATGTTACAAAATGCACATCTAATGCAAAATTTGGATGTTAAATTTGCATTTGTGGCATGAGTTGTTTTTATTCATGAGAGAAAATTGCTTTGCTATGACATGGGCCAAACACAGGTAAATGGGACATCTTGCTCAGTATTGAGGAATTGGCTCAAAAGGCTTTATTTTGTGTTGAATGACTCTGATTCTATGATACAACAATTCCAGTTTAATACCTAATGCGGAGTTCCAGTGGGTATTGAGCACTAGTTACCTCTAGTCCCTCTAGGTTCTCTCTATGTGGCTTTTCTTTTGTTTTCCCTGCTGACCTATGTATTTGTCATATTCTCATCCCACACACACACACACACACACACACACACACACACTCCCCTTTATCCTTTAATAACCTATCCCTAGCAGTTCTTTAAAAAAGTCCGGAGTAATCTTTTGACTCAACCGAGAGATGGGGCATCAGTTTAAATTCTCTGTTTAAAGGACAGCATGTTAGATTCCCTCAGTACAGCTCCTCCCCAGAGTAGGAAATCTCAGCTTCTGGACAGCCTGAGTGTTTTGGGTCCAGCGGGGTGGACTTGCTGTTTGCTTTGGGGCTGCAGGCATCTTCTGCTGTGTGGGAACTTGGTTTAAGGCAATATCTGAACAGTAGAATTGAAAGATCTACTATAGCTTCAATGCAATACACACAAGATGCTGGTGGAATACAGCAGGCCAGGCAGCATCTATAAGGAGAAGCACTGTCGATGTTTTGGGCCGAGAAACTTCGTCAGGACTGACTGAAGAGAAAGATGGTAAGAGATTTGAATGTAGTGGTGGGAGGGGGAAATGCAAAATGGTAGGAGAAGACCGGAGGAGGTGGGATGAAGCTAAGAGCTGGAAAGGTGATTGCTGAAAGTGATACAGAGCTGGAGAAGGGAAAGGATCATGGGACGGGAGGCCTCAGGAGAAAGAAAGAGGGGGGAGCACCAGAGGGAGATGGAGAACAGGCAGAGTGATGGGCAGAGAGAGAGAAAAAAGCAAACAACTAAATATGTCAGGGGTGGGGTAAGAAGGGGAGGAGGGGCAATAACGGAAGTTAGAGACGTCAATGTTCATGCCATCAGGTTGGAGGCTACCCAGCCAGTATATAAGGTGTTGTTCCTCCAACCTGAATGTGGCCTCATCTTGACAGTAGAGGAGGCCATGGATAGACATATCAGAATGGGAATGGGACGTGGAATTAAAATGTGTGGCCACTGGGAGATCCTGCTTCCTCTGGCGGACAGAGCGCAGGTGTTCCATGAAATGGTCTCCTAGTCTGCATCGGGTCTCACCAATATATAAAAGGCCACACTGGGAGCACCGGACGCAGCATACCACACCAGCCGACTCACAGGTGAAGTGTCGCCTCACCTGGAAGGACTGTCTGGGGCCCTGAATGGTGGTGAGGAGGAAGTGTAAGGGCAGGTGTAGCACTTGTTCTGCTTACAAGGATAAATGCCAGGAGGTTTCAATGCATTTGCATTGGTGGCTTATATTTTTATTTAATTATATTGTCAGGTGGCAAAATTTCCATGTTGAGAATTGTTTGAGATATGAACAGTTTTCAGGAATGGAATGCTATCGTAACCTAGGGAGAACCTGCAGTGTATTGAAACATCAGCCTAGATTTTTGTGCTTAAATCTGTCAAATAGAACATGAGCCATACCCCTTTCACTAACAATGGATGAGGGTGGTGTTTATAGTAAGAATCAAACAGGAGAAATATTTTGAATTAATGTTCTTTTGCCCAGTTTTTCTACAGTGGGACCTATAATGAGTAAGCAGCAATTTTTTACAAAGCATCACTCACAAAATGCTGGAGAAACTCAGCAGGCCAGGCAGCATCTATGGAAAAGAGTATACAGTTGACATTTTGGTCTGAAACCCTGAAGGGTCATGAGTCCTGATGAAGGGTCTTGACCCAAAATGTCAACTGTTTACTCTTTTCCACTGATGCTGCCTGGCCTGCTGAGATTCTCCAGCATTTTGTGTAAGTTGCTATGCTTTTCCAGCACCTGCAGATACTCTCATGGTGGTGCATTTCTTACATAATTTCAGCATGTTGCATTGGGAACTCTCTTGTTTACTTAAGGTTCTATGAAAAGTTTTCCTCCATATTTTGACTTTCATTCCTGGAGTTAGTCCCATTCAAATATAGATAAAATCTTTTACTAGACTAACTTAACTACCTAGAATCTGTTGCAAAATAAACATATAATGCAAAATTTGAATGCTATATTTGCATTTGTAATATGAGTTATTTATATCCAGAAGAACTTGTTTACTTTGAGTGACATTGCTAATCTAGCTTTGAAGATGTGCTGAAATTTAGTTTTCAGCTGTTAATTTAGCTTGGGACTGGAGAAGTGCCTTGGATTCAATCCTTGCTGCCTCGGTCAACAGGTTCACAGTTATATTCAACCAAATATTTGTGGAGTTAAGGGAAAAAGAAATTACATCCCTGTATTTCTGGAGACCAAAGAGGTTTCAGATGCTGTATTCTGGAGCAACAAACTCCAGCAAAAGAAACAGGAGCAAGAGTAGTCCATGTGGCCCATCAAAACTGCTCTGCCATTCAATAAGATCATGGCTGATCTAGTCAAGGATTCAGCCCTGCCTTCCTGCCTTTTCCCCATGGGCCTTAATTCCCCCGCTATGCAGAAATCCATCTAACAGTTTCATAAATATATTTATTGCGGTTGCCTCTACTCTTCCCTGGGCGGTGAATTCCACAGATTCGCTATCTCTGGGAAAAGCAATTCTTCTTATCTCTGTCCTAAATAATTTCCACAATCTTGCTGATGTTGAGGGTGAGGTGGTCATTGTGATGCTACTTGGCTAGACAATCTGTCTCACTTCTAAATCTATTCCCCTGAGCTCCAGCAGATTGTTTGTTTCTTCAGAATCAGGATGAAGATTGTTTTGCGGCAGCAGTACCGTGCGAAGGTTACAATAAAATGCAGACATAAATAAGTGCAGCGAATGAAAGGAATGCTGAGGTAGTGTTCAGAAATCTGATGGTGAAGGGGAAGAAGCTATTCCTACAATGTTGAGTGTGGGTCTTTAGGCCACCGTACCTCCTCCTTGATGGTAGTAGTGAGAAGAGATTGTGTCCCAGACTATGAGGGCGCTTTGTAATGAATGGCATCTTCTTGAGGCATCGCCTCTTCGAGATGCCCTCGATAGCGGGGAGGGGTTACAGTCTGATGGAGTTGGCTGAGTCTGTAGCCTTTTGCAAATGTGTGCATTGGAGCTGCATGCCAGACTGCAATGTGGCCATGCAGAATTATCTCCATCACACACTTGTAGGCGTTTGCAAGAGTCTTTGGTGACTTATCAGATCTCCTCAAATGTCTAATGAAGTAGAGCTACTGTGCTAACAGGCCTTCTTCATGATTGCATCAATGTGCTGGGCCCAGGACAGACCCTCAGTGATGTTGTCACCCAGGAACCTGATGCTGCTCACCCTTTCCTCTGCTGACCTCTCGGTGAGGACTGGTGTGTGTCCTCTCGGCTTCTCCCTTTCTGAAGTAGGCAATCAATTCTGTGATCTTGCTAACGTTGAGTGTGAAGTTGTCATTGTGACGCTGCATGGCTAGACAATTTTTCTCTCGTGGTCATCTGAGATTCTGTGAACAGTGGTGTCACCTGTAAGTTTATACTGTAAATGCCATTTGAGCTGCACTTAGCCACCCAGTCAAGAGTGTAGAGAAGTTAGAACAGTGGGCTAAGCAAGGATTCTTGAGGCGCACTTGCATTGATGGCTTTCAAATTGGAGGAGATGCTATCAGGTGGACTTGCAATAAGGATGTTTTGGATCCAGATGCAGAGGGAAGTACAGGGATTTTGAAACTTAGTGAAAAATACTGAGGGGCTGGTGGTGTTGAATGATGAGCTGTCATTGATAAGCAACAGCTTGATGTATGTTTTGTGGTTGTCTAGATGTTCCAAAGCAGAGCAGAGAGGCAGTGATGTTGTTGTGGACCTGTTGTGGCTGACGTAGGTAAATTGCAGTGGGTTCAGGTGCTTGCTCAGGCTGGGAGTTAATTCTAGCCATAACCAACCTCTCAAAGCACTTCATCGCAGTAGATGTGAGTGCCACCAGGCAATTATCACTGAGGCAGCTCACCCTGCTCTTCCTGGGCAACAGTACGATCGCTTTGAAGCAGGTGAGAACCTCTGACTGCAGTGGGCAGTGGGTGAAGGTGTCTTGAACACCCCAGTCAGGTGCACCACTGGAGACGGAGGCCTCATGAGGGTTCACTCTCTCGAAGGATGTTCTAACATTGGTCCCCTAGACAGAGATCACGGGCTGCCGGATGCTTTGGTGATGGCATGCTCCCTTTCAAGGTGTGCATAAAAAGCACTGAGCTCATTGAGGTAGGGTGTAATGCTACTGTTTATGCTTTTAGGTAGCACATTATGCAAACTCTGCATCAGCTGCCGGGCATCTGATTGAGTCCCCAGCTTTACAAGGCATTGACTTATGATTCCTTCGGCTGATGGTTTGTTGCTCTCTGTATTCTTCTAAGATTCTTCCTCCAGGTTCATCAGTGGAGGACTTGCCGTCCATGACTCAAGATATCAATTAAAATTACCTCCCTTGGTCATCAAAAGAACTGCAGATGCTGAACAGTTGAAATAAAAACAGAAAATGATTGAAAAACTCAACGGCTCAGGCTGCTGTGGTAAAATAATTAATCTGCTTTGGTGAAGTTCTTATGATGGGTCCTGGATATTAAATGGGAAAGGTTTCTCTTTCTATAGATGCTGCCTGCCCTGCTGAGTATTCCCAGCATTGTTTTGTTTTTATTTTTTTTAGTCATTTGACCTCATATCATCGTGTGCAAGTTTTAGTCAAATTTTGTTTGATCAAGTTCTTGACAGATACCTTGGGATGCTTCATGGTGTTAAAGATAATTAGCATATGCAAGTTGTTGTTATTTTTAGTACAGTGACCTTTTGTTTTCCACTTTCTTCACTCTGGAAACAAAGCAATTCGTGCAAATTTCTTTTGGGCCAATTCATTATGTATAGTCATGACCTTTAAAGAACAATCCAACCTCAATTCAATAGGTCACTGTGTTCATTCAGTTTAGTTTGGCTCTCATCCTAAGTGCATATAATTGCCCGAGAAGTGTGGGAATCTGGCAATCACAGCATATGTATGTAGAATGAGATATTTGCCAAAGGACAGAATAATATCTATCATAATGTTATACATTATGTAAGAGGAGACAATAGTAAAGAGAAGTAATTAGTACATTTTTAAAGAGGCTTCAAAAGCAAAGAATTGGGGATGTAAACTTTTGATTGAGCAAACAACTTTTTATAAAAAAATGATATCTTGATAAATTGATGCCATGGCCAAGAAAGTTCACCAGCGCCTCTACTTCCTCAGGAGGCTAAAGAAATTCAGCCTCTACCCATTGACTCGTACCAATTTTTATTGATGCACCATGGAAAGCATTCTGTCTGCATGCAGGGTGGATTGTATAGCCCTGCTCTCTGTGTGACCACAAGAGTTGTGGCCATAGCTCAGCACATCACAGGGACTGTCGCCCCTTTATGGACTCTGTGTACAACTCTCAGTACCGCAGCAAAGCAGTCAACGTACTCAAAGACATCAACCACTCCGAACATTCTCCCTTTTCCTCCTCCCATTGGGCAGCAGATACAGAAACATGAAAGCATGGACCACCAGATTTAAGAGCAGCAACTATCCCACTGTTATCAGACTCTTGAATGGGCTTCTTTTTGATAAGATGGACTCTTTGCTTGACAATTTACTTCATTATAATCTTGCTCTTTATTGTTTATCTACACTGCACATTTTTGGTAGCTTTTACACTTTATTTTGCATTGTTATTGTTTTACTTTATTCCAGCTTAGTGCACAGTGTAATGATTTGATCTGTATGAACGTGTACAATACAAGCTTTTCAGTGTATCTTGGTACAATGACAACAATAAAACAAACAACAAAAATAAAAGCCAAGGAGCTGGAAAGGAGAACCAATAGAGTAGCTGGTTTGAAGAATAAGATGAATTTCTCTGCTATGAAGTCCAATGATATCATAAATTTTTCATCTTGAGTAACATTCACTTCCACCCCCATCTCCCCAAAGTGTTTGCTTTACCACTGCAGATGACATTTGTGACATTTAGAGGGTGGTTGGATGCATATGAAGAACTGTATAGGAAAATCAGCATCAGGAGGTCCCCTGTGGCCACAGGGTAGACTTCAGTCAGATTGCAGAGTGTGAATGAGGAAGAAGGTTGTCAGTTAACGTAAAGGTTTGAGAGAGCCCATGTCAGAACTAGGGCAGCCATAGTTACGGTATACTTAAGTGTTGGGGAGGATTCCTTGCAAACATTTCCCCTTCAGTGTATAAAATTATCTCCAGCCTCATCTTTAGCTCCTCCATTATGTCTTAGGGAAGGTGATTTAGTCTAGTGCATTCCTTTACCTCAAAAATGCACAAGCCGGGACATATAGAAGTTGTATTTTATGAGATATGGCATAATTATTAATTTTCAGCAAGAGAATTAATTCTGTGCTGTGGCTTCCAGAAAAAAAAAATTGGACAAAAGAGGTTTGTGCTTTATTGGACCTCAGTGAAAGAGATGTATGTGATCGTAAGGTGATTGATGGATTTATATCAAGCTAAGGGGAATGGAAAGGCTAACATAAAACATTGGTAAGAACATTGAAACAGCCATTCCTTTGGCTATAGTTTGTCACTCAGATATTCAGACAATGACACAGAACACTTTGTTCATTTGAATGCTCTGTATTTTCCCCAGTATTTATTGATTCTGAGCCCAGACATCTGGATTGAATAACAGGCCTGATACAGTCCATAAACTGAGAAATTCAACCTTTTGGATAGGACAGAACACCGAAATGAGTCATTGTTCTATAATGTGATTGTTTTAGTTGTATGTCATGTGGGTGACTGAAAGGAGCACATTGAAGCTTTCAGCCAATGCACTCTGGCATGAATACATGGAATTGTAATCCACATATGTAACTGACCTGCTTCTTGAGCCTTAGTAATCTTTCAATAGAAGTTCTTAAATAACTCTTACCATTTACCTCAGCAAACTTCAGATTAATTAAGGATTTAAAAACTTAATGGGTGTTTTATATGTGTAGTGTCATAGAATTGAACCTTTTGTTACATTCTATTGGAACTAGCAACTAAAAAGGCAATTGAGTTTGGATTTCACATAGTGAATGAAAGAACAAGAAGCCAATGATGAAACATGGCGGCCACAGTGGGAGCTGTGCTAAGCTGTGCAAAAGAGAAAAGACAGTGGAACAGTAGAAAGAGGTACTTGTAATTCCTTAGTTATTATATTGGGGAGAAGAGGACTATTGTCATACAAGTCCTGTACCTTGACAGGTTAGGATGGTAGGGTTCGGGCAATCATTTTCATATTTGGTGGTTCCTTCGCTCTCATTTTGTTCATGAGCAAGAGATGGAAAGCATGCACTTCCCCAAAACAGTGTTATATGAATGAGTGGATGACTTGAGAGAGATATTTAATATCTACATCAAAAGAGATGCAGATTTCCGTCTTGGGCTACGGTTGTGTGATGGAGTTTGTGGAGTATCATGCTTGACTTCATGGCAGGAAAGAATGCATGGCACTGAGAAATTTGTAAAAAAAAGAGTAAAGATGTAAATAAAAAGATTGTAAGATGTCAATTGTGTTTGAACTGATTATTTACTTTCTTAACTCAAATACTCATTGGCAAGAGAAGTTTATTTTTTTCCATAAAATAACTCTCAGTTGTATTTTATAATTCCAAAGATGTGAGTGTGGATTTTAAAGTTTTACAAGTGGTCCAGTACAAAAATATATTATAAGGCAAAATGTACGACTACGTTTGGTTTTGCCAAATATTTGAACCATTCAAACTTTTGACTTTGCTAATGTTCTTCTGGGACCACCATTTAATTTAGTTCATTTCAGTCCTGTGTGTGATCAGCTTTTCAACTCCAATTTAGGCAAAAATATTCATTCCGTAAAAAAAAGTCTGCAAATTGTGTGAAATACTAGAACTTGGACTACATCCCAAGTAAAAGTCCTGGATTCCCTCAAATTAGGACATAACATTCATTTTAGTATGGTGTCACCTCTCTGTTTAACTTGCACAAACAGATAAGTTATACTGATTGTCACTTTGTTTCATTGCCAAAAACTTAATTTAGGCACAAATTAAATATTCTCTTCACAGTTGTATTCTCTCACCATTGAGATTTCTTTGAGTTATTCTTTCCCAAGCATTTTCCTGGAGTCAGCAAGACATGGAAGGTC